>NC_086447.1:608654097-608991597 GCF_028390025.1 Pseudophryne corroboree
AAGCATAAACTTGCCAATATGCCATTTACGACACGGAGTGGCAAGGAACAGCTGAGGCCCTGGCCTATGTTCATGGCTAGTGGTTCAGCACTCATCCTCTCGCTAGAAAACTGCAGTGCCACTCCTAGATGGGCCAGGTGTTTGTGTCGGCCACTTGGGTCGCTTAGCTTAGCCATCCAGCGACCTTGGTCCACATCTTTTTTTTCTTTGCATCATGTGCTGCTTGGGGACTATTTTTTGAAGTGCCATCCTGTCTGACACTGCAGTGCCACTCCTAGATGGGCCAGGTGTTTGTGTCGGCCACTTGGGTCGCTTAGCTTAGCCATCCAGCGACCTTGGTGCACCTTTTTTTCTTTGCATCATGTGCTGCTTGGGGACTATTTTTTGAAGTGCCATCCTGTCTGACACTGCAGTGCCACTCCTAGATGGGCCAGGTGTTTGTGTCGGCCACTTGGGTCGCTTAGCTTAGCCATCCAGCGACCTTGGTGCACCTTTTTTTCTTTGCATCATGTGCTGTTTGGGGACTATTTTTTAAATCTGCCATCCTATCTGACACTGCAATGCCACTCCTAGATGGGCCACTTGGGTCGCTTAGCTTAGTCATCCAGCGACCTCGGTGCAAATTTTAGGACTAAAAATAATATTGTGAGGTGTTCAGAATAGACTGGAAATTAGTGGAAATTATGGTTATTGAGGTTAATAATACTATGTGATCAAAATGACCTCCAAATTCTATGATTTAAGCTGTTTTTGAGGGTTTTTTGTAAAAAACACACCCGAATCCGACAAAAATTTTTTAGGTAGGTTTTGCCAAAACGAGTCCGAATCCAAAACACGGCCGCGGAACCGAATCCAAAACCAAAACACAAAACCTGAAAAATTTCCGGTGCACATCACTAGTTTTACCAAAACTGCCCTTGCGTGTGCTGGTTTTGAATCAGTGTTTTCTTTTTTTTTTAGCATAACAGCAGCTAAAATCACATAATTTGGGACTGTTTTTGTTCCTACACTATTATTAACTGCAATAACATTAATTTCCAGTTATTTCCAGTCAAATTTGACCACCTCACAGCTCACAATGGGGGTCATTCCGAGTTGATCGCTAGCTGCCGTTGTTCGCAGCGCAGCGATCAGGTGAAAAAACGGCACTTCTGTGCATGCGTACAGGCCGCAGTATGCACGCGCAAAGTACTTTCACATAAAACTATGCATTTTTACACAAGGGCGAGCGACGCTTTTCTATCATTCTGCTGATCGGTGATTGATTGACAGGAAGTGGGTGTTTCTGGGTGGTAACTGACCGTTTTCCGGGAGTGTGCTAAAAAACGCAGGCGTGACAGGTAAAAACGCAGGCGTGCCTGGGGAAACGGGGGAGTGGCTGGCCGAACGCAGGGCGTGTTTGTGACGTCAAAGCAGGAACTAAACTGACTGAGGTGATCGCAAGGTAGGAGTAGGTCTGGAGCTGCTCAGAAACTGCATGAAAATTTTTACGTACCGTTCTGCTAACCTTTCGTTCGCACTTCTGCTAAGCTAAGATACACTCCCAGAGGCCGGCGGCCTAGCGTTTGCACTGCTGCTAAAAGCAGCTAGCGAGTGATCAACACGGAATGAGGGCCAATATTGTTGTTATCCAGTTCAGACCAAAAGGTTGTATAGAGCTAGCTAGCTGTCTAAGCTAAGTGACATGTGGCAGCTGAACTTCTAACATCGCACATCTAAGAAACAGACTAATTCAGCCTCGATCGTGGCAGCATTCGCAGTCTGAAGCCCTTTGCGGAGTGCGCACGCTCACCCCAGGAGCCCAGTGAAATGCTAATAGCATCTCAGGGCTGCGATTGCCTCTTCCTGATTGACAGGCAGAGGCGGTCGCGGGGTGTGCCAACGTCGTTAGAATGCCTTTAGCAGGGCACGGTCCGGACAGCGCAGGTGTGTCCGGACCGTTGCATCGCTGCCGTGCGATGCTTTTGCACTCATGCGGGGGAAGGGCGGGGCATGACATGTGGGGCAGACTAGCTCTGTGCTGGTCGCCCCCCCGCATGTCAGAGTACGTGATCGTAGATGTGCTAAATTTAGCACATCTACAATGAGATCTGAATTAACCCCAGAGAGACACTGCAGTGGCAGTTTAATAAACTATAAAAATTTTGTTTTCTATGCAAAAAGACAGTCAGCAATGCTCCAAACAGAGTATAATGCAAAGAAAAGAGGTGCAAAATAGAATGGTCTTCTCCCACCCACCCTTATATTGTATATTTTAAGCAGGACATGCACAGTTTAACAAACCAATCACAGGGACTGCCACTTGTGGCTGAAGTGATTGGTTTGTTTGGACCCCCACAAAACAAGCTACCAATGGGCAACATACATTGCTGGCAATGATCTCTATATACACAAAGTGGCTCTACAGAGGCAATATGTCATCATCATCTGATTCCTCACCTTCATCAGTGTGTACGTCATCTTCACACAATCTAATTTGTCCCTGGAATCAACCATTACACGTGCCTTTGTAATTTTATGATGTAATTGCCGGTAAAGGTCTTCTTCGTGGAATATGTAATTCTTTTTGAGCATCATATTTTCCACATTTTGAGGAAGAAAACTCCTACACTGATCGCTGATAAGGTTCCCTTGGGAAGGAGTCAGTTGATGATAAGGTTCCCTTGGGAAGGAGTCAGTTGATGGTTAAGGTCTCTATCTTTACTTACTCTGACTTTACAAATGCTACAGATGGATCGACAATTGTTGTCAAGATTTGGGTTCCACACATAAGAAGTGGATTTTTTTTTTTATGCCCATGCATGACAATGAGCTTTTGCTTATCGTGGCAACAACTGTTTCCACTGGTCTCTGATGTACACAAATAATATCCTCATCAACAATATCCTCATTAACATCCTGGTGCACAAATATCCCCCTCATCCTGGTGCACTTCCACAGCAGCATCCGCAATGTCTAAGTCAGCATGTGGACTCTGTTTCCGAGAACACAGTTGGTTTTTTTGTCTTAGTGGTTTTCTAGCATGAGAAGGGCTTGCATTGTCATGAAAGACAGAAGACAATGCCTCACTGACAGTTGCAGAAAAAAATACTTATAAATAAAGCCTTTCCTTGCCACTTCATGTGGTGAATGGCTTATTGCCAATTTTATGTTTTTCTGCAGCAAACTTTCCCTTTGGTGTTTTTTATTTACCAGTATAAAATGTTGGTTCTTTGACTATAGATTCCAAGGCTTGTTAAACCCTCTATGCCCTTATGCTTTAGTAGATGATGATGATGAAGACTGGTGGCAGCAGCTGCAGGGAAAGTATTTGGTCGCTGCGCTTCTCTAATCTGATCATTATCTATTTTTCAATTTGCAGCTCAACTCACACTGTGAGGATTCAAAGGGTTTCTACGTGAAAAACTTACTGGGTTACAGCACACAGATCAGTACAAGTAAAAATAGAACAAAATACATATATTTTTTTAACACTTTTTTATATATATTTTTTTTTTTTTTTACAACCAACACTCTCAGCGTCACAGTGCTTATGCAAAGTTAGTGAAAGCAGTGGGAGTCACTGCAGCACTGCAGTGTGGGAGGTCAGGGAGTGGATGAACACACCGACTGAATGGACACAGCCATTAGATGGAACAGTGTACAACACCAAATGTATATATGTATATATACAGTGGTCGAAGTGGGGCGGTATACGGCGATATGGTATACCGCCACTTCTCCACAGACTCAGAAGTTAGTTTTTTTTTTATTGCAGCAGCATGCAGGGGACCTGCGTCCCCTACATGACTCTGCAGCAGACAGCGCTGGGGCAGTGTGTCTGTCCCCAGCACTGGTGGACCAGCATAACGTGGCGGGAGACAGTGCTGGGATCAAGTATCTGATCCCAGCGCTGATGAGGCTGCAGCGGCGAAGGCATTTAAAGATTGGTGCCATCTGTGAGCCAATCGCAGCTCACGGATCGGCGGTCAATCACAGGCAGCCACGGCGAGCCAATCAGCGCTCGCTGTGTCATAGGCCCCGCCCCCGACATCTGATGTCAGATGCCGCTGGGATGAGGAGAAAAGAGGAGGCCGCACGGAAGAGCGGCGAAGAGGTCCGGTGGCCGCGGAAGAGGCTGAAGACGTGCTCCAGGAGTAGGAAAAGTCTGCACCGCTGGCCAGGACATGCCAGCGGCAGAAGACAGAAGAGGCGGCACCGCTGGCCAAGACAGGCCAGCGGCAGATGACAGAAGAGGTGGCGCTGCTGGCCAGGACGGGCCAGCGGCAGAAGACAGAAGCTGAGGACCAGAGAGGACACCAGGGGTGGAAAGGAAAAGAGCTAACGAAGCTCCCCGCTGGTGCTTCTCCCACCAGGACATGTAGGCCCTCGGTGTCGGTGAGGGCACCTGTCCCCCTTCCTATACCATCAGGGTTCGGGCAATAGGCCCATGGGCATAATCAGGCTATAGGCCTGTGGTGCAGTAGGCGGGCACTAGGCCCGTGGGGTTGATTCAGGCATTATCTCGGGGCCGACCTTCCCTCAGTCCAGGACCTGTACTTGTCCAGGGCTAAAAAGTGGGCAATGAAGATAGTAAAAGACCTGCTACACCCCAGCCACAGCATGTTTAACTTGCTTCCTTCAGGCAGGCGTTACAGGGCTGTCCCCCCCGCCAGATCCACCAGAAGCCTCAAAAGTTTATTTCCCCAAGCTGTCCGCCTGCTGAACTCCTGAACATTGACTGACTAGACGTAAATGTAACTAACTTGTGTCCCTACGGTATACCTATCTGTGTAACTTTACTTGCTCCCCCCCCCCCCCCCCCCCCCACACACACACACACACACACCTGCTTACCTGTTACCTACTTGGCTGTTGTATAGCAAACCGAAGACAAATTCCTAGTATACGCAAGTATACCTGGCCAATAAAGCTGATTCTGATTCTGATTCTGATTAGGCCCGTCCCCATGTAGAGGGCATAAGGCCCTAGTTCAGAGTGGCCCTTTAGGTAAATAAGGTGACCCTGGGCATTAGGCCCAGGTCACCCAACTGGCCCCATGTTAGGAGGGTGCTAGGCCCATGGGTGAAGTCAGGCCTCTGGCCTGTGCGCAGTTAGGGGGCGCTAGGCCCAGTTAATAAGTGACCCCCCTCAGGTGATTAAGGGTGATCTGGGCACAAGGCCCAGGTCACTCCAACCTGTCCCTGGGGCAATGTGCCTATAATCAATAGGGGATAGGTAGGGTTTTCACTCTCCCTGTCACTGCTGTCACTCTCTCTGTCACTGTCCCTATGTCCCTGCTGTCACTCTCCCTTTCCCATAATTGTGGTTCATACCGTGTGTCATAATGTGAATTGTGGATCATACAGTGTCATAATATGAATTGTGGATCATACAGTGTCATAATGTGAATTGTGGATCATACAGTGTGTCATAATATGAATTGTGGATCATACCGTGTCATAATGTGAATTGTGGATCATACCGTGTGTCATAATGTGAATTGTGGATCATACATTGTGTCATAATATGAATTGTGGATCATACCGTGTGTCATAATGTGAATTGTGTAATGTGATGCAGGCCCCTCCAACAAGGGGCTAACCCCTCTCTGCGGCCCTGCCAAGGGGTTGACACCAAAACAGATGAGCTGCTCTGCTACTTTGGTGTCCATCTCTGCTACTTTGTGCGCATCATCCACGCTGTTGGCTGGCCAGCAGCTCAATGAGCACTGGGTAAGCCCTCAACATAATGAGAATAGGAGCATAATATGTGGTTTGATGAAAACAGTGAAAATCATGTAATTGAACAATAAAACAAAAAGAAACACTGCGCTTCTTTGAGGACCCCCCCCCAGCAAAACGCGTCAGGCCAGCTGCACCCCAGGATTCATATTGGATTCCCACCTGGTTTCTTTTTTGGATTCATGTGACCTGAACCAGACCTCTACTACTATACTGAATATGGATGGTAAATCTCTGGGTCATTACTAACACAGCTGTAGATCTGGCTCTAGGGGACCCCTGCCACCACAGCAGTGCCATCTGCTGATTTTAGGACCCCATTTTTTTAAATTGGGACAGCAACATACAGCCAGGACCCATCAGCCAAAGTTTGTGATTGAACTCCCATTATAAGGTTGTATTCAAGGAACAGGCCACACCAAACAAATCCCATCACAGTATGGATGTGGAGTCCTCAAACACTAAGGGATGACTATTCTATGTCATTGCTTCGTTTTTTTTAATTCTATGTTTCTCATACGTCCTAGAGGATGCTGGGGGCAACATCAAGACCATGGGGTATAGACGGGATCCGCAGGAGACATGGGCACTCTAAAGACTTTTCATTGGGTGTGAATTGGCTCCTCCCTCTATGCCCCTCCTCCAGACATCAGTTTTAGAAATGTGCCCAGGTCGACTGGATGCACTCTGAGGAGCTCTACTGAGTTTCTCTGAAAAGACTTATGCTAGGTTTTTTATTTTCAGGGAGATCTGCTGGCATCAGACTTCCTGCTTCGTGGGACTGAGGGGGCAGAAGCAGCACCAACTTCATCAGAGTTTCATGGCTCTGCTTCTGGCTGACAGGACACCATTAGCTCCTGAAGGGAACTGAACCCTAGCCGTGTCTAGATGCTCACTCCCACAGCATGCCGTCACCCCCCACACAGAGCCAGAAGTCAGAAGACAGGTGAGTATGAGAAGAATGATCTTCAATCAAGTAAGTGACGGCTGAGGTGTGGCGCGGCTGGCGGGAGCGCAGCGTGCAATTGATGCCCACACACACAGGCACTGCAGGGTGCAGGGCGCAGGGGGGCGCCCTGGGCAGCAAGAAAAATACCTCAAACTGGCTTAAAGGGGGCATAAGATGCCCAGGCACAGCCCTACCCCCGCCAGTATAAATATCATGAAAAGTTTCTGAGGTAAAAAGGGCGGAGCTTCTTCCTCAGGCAGCCAGCACACTACTCAGCACCATTTTCTCTCTCTCCTCAGGATGCAGAGAACACGCTGGTCCTCTCCTCCACTTCTGACAAGTACAGGGTGCTATAAAGGGGGAGCACAAAGCGATTGTGGTCAGCAGCGTTTCTACTGAGGAGGGGACCCGTGTGCAGACTCTGTGTGTGGGCCCCCTCCTCTCCTGTAGCCGTCACCGCCACTGCTGGCTCTCTCAGCGCTGAGACTCTGGCACAGTGCCAGAGTCTCTAGCGCTCAGTGTGCTTTCGGTGACGGCTACGGGAGAGGAGGGGGCCCACACACAGTCGCGGATGGACGCCGGAAAGGTAAGTATAGAAGAAATGGGTGCAGTGTGTGCGGTGTGGGCCCTCTCTGGACCAGGGGCCCATGTGCACCGCACACACTGCACCCATTATAGATACGCCAGTGATTGTGGTGCATTTGATAGTGTATATTACTATTTAAAACCGCGTTTGGGCTGTGGACATACTGTGTTCACAGGCAATACTGGCGCTGGGTTTGTGAACTGGCTGCTCCTATCCTGTGTCCCTCTGACAGATTTTACTGTGGGTCTGTCCCCAAAATAAGTCCCAGTGTGTCTGTGAGTGTGGTGTACACGTGTGAGGCATGTCTGAGGCAGGGAGTTCCTCCCCGGAGGAAGCCATTTTAGGAACACAGTTGTAATGTGGTGGCGCTACCGTCACACCAAGAGCCTGCATGGGTGAAAGAACTACGTGACAGTATGCATCTGATAAACCGTAGATTGGATAAGTCTGAATCTAAGGCTGCATGCTGAAGAAAATCTGTGGAAGATGTGATTTTTCAGGATGCTGTTATTCCTTATGCGGGCGGCCCCTCTGGGTCACATAAGAGACCATTTGCAAATGTTGTAAACACTGATACCAACACGGATTTTGATTCTTGTGTCGACAATAGTGAATTCAGAGAGATAGATCATAAATTGGCAAAAAGTATACAATATATGATTGTGGCTATAAGGGACGTGTTGGAGGTTACAGAAAGCACTCCTGTACCTCAGGAGAAAGCTTATTTAAGTAAGGAAAAGAAATCCAAAGTGACGTTCCCTCCTTCACACGAACTAAATACTCTATTTGAAGGGATGTGGGTGAATCCTGATAAAAAAAATTGGATTCCCAAAAGGATTCACATAGCTTATCCTTTCCCGGTTGAAGACAGGAAAAAATGGTAGTCACCCCCTGTGTTAGACAGTACACTTTCCAGGTTGACAAAGAAGGTAATTCTCCCTGCTCCTGGCACGGCTTCTCTTAAAGAGCTGGCAGACCGCAAAATGGAAACGACATTGAAATCCATTTATGTTACCAATGGTACACTGCTCAGGCCCACTATTTCCTGCGCATGGGTGAGTTGTGCTATTGAAAAATGGTCAGAAAGCGTGTCATCAGAAATTGACACGATTGATAAAGATGAGATACTCCTTAAATTAGGGAATATCAAGGACGCTGCCGGCTACATGCTGGAAGCAATGAAGGATATTGAACTTTTGAGTTCACAAGCCGCTACCATGGCAGTATCGGCTAGGCGGGCGTTATGGATTCGCCAGTGGAACGCGGATGCAGATTCCAAAAGAAACATGGAGGCTCTCCCATGTAAAGGTGAGGCCTTATTTGGCGATGGCCTGGATGCGTTAGTCTCGGCAGCTACCGCAGGTAAGTCAACATTTTTGCCCTCTGCGCCTGCACCGGCAAAAAAGACCTATGACCCGCAAATGCAGTCCTTTCGGCCCAATAAATACAAAAAGACGAGAGGTGCCCCCTTCTTTGCAGGAAGGGGAAGGGGAAAGAAGCCCACACCAGGTTCCCAAGAGCAAAAGTCTACCCCTAATTCTGCCAAATCACCAGCATGACGCTGGAACTCCCTTGCGGGAGGCCGCTCGGGTGGGGTCACGTCTCAAACTCTTCAGCCAGGATTGGATTCTGTCTGACCTGGACCCCTGGGTGTTGCAAATAGTATCCCAGGGATATAAACTAGAGTTTCAAGACGTTCCCCCCATGGCCAATTTTTCAAATCGACCATGCCAGCTTCTCCACCAGAGAGAGAAGCAGTAACAGCGGCAATCCCAAACATTAAGTCAAGACCAGGTCATAGTCCTGGTACCATTGTCACAACAAGGGCGGGGTTTTTATTCAAGCCTTTTTGTTGTTCCGAAGCCGGACGGCTCGGTCAGACCAATCCTAAATCTAAAAAATCTGAATTTCTTCCTGAAAAGGTTCAAGTTCAAGATGGAATCACTTCGGGCGGTGATTGACAGTCTGGAGGAGGGGGACTACTTGGTGTCGGTGGACATAAAGGATGCTTACCTCCGTGTTCCCATTTATCCTCCTCACCAGGCTTAACTGAGATTCGCGATTCAGGATTGCCATTACCAATTCCAGACGATACCTTTTGGTCTCTCCACGGCGCCGAGGATATTCACCAAGGTGATGGCGGAGATGATGGTCCTCCTTCGTCAGAAAGGAGTCAATATAATCCCTTATCTGGATGACCTCCTGATAAAGGCGAGATCCAGGGAGCAGTTTTTACAAAACATATCCCTCTCCCTGTCAATACTCCAACAACACGGGTGGATCATAAATTACCCAAAGTCACAGTTTGAACCAACGACAAGGTTGTCTTTCCTCGGGATGATTCTGGACACAGAAGTTCAGAGAGTATTTCTTCCGCTGGAAAAGGCTCTGGAAATCCAGAAAATGGTAAAACAGATATTGAAACCATCAAGTGTGTCGATCCATCAGTGCATTTGGTTGTTGGGGAAGATGGTGGCGGCCTATGAGGCCATACAGTTTGGCAGGTTCCATGCCAGAGTATTCCAGTGGGACCTGTTGGACAAGTGGTCGGGGTCACACCTACACATGCACAGAAAGATAATCCTGTCGTCAAAAAACAGGATTTCGCTCCTGTGGTGGTTGCACAGCTCTCACCTGCTAGAGGGACGCAGGTTCAGCATTCAGGACTGGGTCCTAGTAACCACGGATGCAAGTCTCCGAGGCTGGGGAGCAGTCTCTCAGGGAGAAAACTTCCAGGGACGTTGGTCACATCAGGAAGCCTGCCTTCACATAAACTTGCTGGAGCTAAAAACCATTTATAACGGCCTTCAACAAGCGGTACATCTTCTTCAAGACCGTCCCGTGCAGATCCAGGCGGACAATGTAACAGCAGTCGCATACATAAACAGGCAGGGCGGAACAAAAAGCAGAGCGGCAATGGCAGAGGCGACAAAAATCCTCTGCTGGGTAGAAAAACATCTACAAGCTCTGTCGTCAATATTCATTCCGGGAGTAGACAACTGGGAGGCAGACTTCCTCAGCAGACACAATCTCCATCCAGGAGAGTGGGGCCTCCATCAAGAAGTCTTTGCAGAGGTGACAAATCTTTGGGGAGTTTCTCAAATAGACATGATGGCGTCTCGTCTCAACAAGAAGCTTCAGAGATACTGTTCCAGGTCGAGAGACCCTCAAGCAGTAGCAGTGGATGCACTGGTGACCCAGTAGGTGTTTCCGTCAGTGTATGTTTTCCCTCCACTTCCGCTGATCCCAAAAGTACTCAGGATCATTAGAAAGACAAGGGTTCGAGCAATCTTCATTGCCCCAGACTGGCCAAGAAGGGCTTGGTACCCAGATCTTAAGCAGTTACTCATAGGAGATCCTCGGCCTCTTCCTCCTCGGGAGGACCTGCTGCAGCAGGGGCCGTGTGTGTACCAAGACTTACCGCGGCTACGTTTGACGGCATGGCTGTTGAGCGCCGTATCCTAGCCAGGAAGGGTATTCCTAAGGAGGTCATCCCCACCCTTATTCATGCCAGAAAGGGAGTAACGTCAAAACATTACCACCGTATTTGGAGAAAATGTTTCTTGGTGTGACTCCAAGAAAGCTCCTATGGAAGAGTTTCACTTAGGACGTTTTCTTCATTTTTTGCAGGATGGTGTGGGATCAATCAAGGTCCAAATTTCGGCCTTGTAAGTGTTCTTCCAAAAACAATTGGCCTCTCTTCCAGAGGTTCAGACCTTTGTGAAAGGGGTTCTGCACATCCAGCCTCCATTCGTGCCTCCAGTGGCACCATGGGACCTTAACGTGGTATTGCAGTTCCTTCAATCGGATTGGTTTGAGCCTCTACAAAAGATAGAGTTGAAGTTTCTCACTTGGAAAGTGGTGATGCTTTTGGCATTGGCATCCGCAAGGCGGTTGTCTGAATTGGGGGCCTTGTCTCACAAGAGCCCTTACCTGATTTTCCATGAAGATAGGGCAGAGTTGCGAACTCGACATTTTCTTCCAAAGGTGGTTTCTGCTTTTCACATAAGCCAACCTATTGTGGTGCCAGTAGTTACTGACACATTCACTGATTCAAAGTCTCTAGATGTGGTTAGAGCTTTGAAAATCTATGTTGCTAGAACAGCTCGTATACGGAAAACAGAGGCTCTGTTTGTCCTGTATGATCACAACAAGATTGGCTGTCCTGCTTCCAAGCAGACTATTGCACGTTGGATTAGAAATACAATTCAGCAAGCTCATACTACGGCTGGATTGCTTTTACCGACGTCGGTAAAGGCCCACTCCACTAGGAAGGTGGGCTCATCCTGGGCGGCTGCCCGGGGGGTCTCTGCATTACAACTTTGCCGAGCAGCTACTTGGTCAGGGTCAATCACATTTGCTAAGTTCTACAAGTTTGACACCTTGGCCGATGAGGACCTAAAGTTTGGTCAATCGGTGCTGCAGGGTCATCCGCACTCTCCCACCCGTACTGGAGCTTTGGTATAGACCCCATGGTCTTGATGCCGTCCCCAGCATCCTCTAGGATGTATGAGAAAATAGGATTTTGATGACCTACCGGTAAATCCTTTTCTCCTAGTCCGTAGAGGATGCTGGGCGCCCGTCCCAGTGCGTACTTTACCTGCAGTTTAGTTATTACAGTTTCACAAGTTGTGTTATCTTGATTTCAGCATGTTGCTGCAATTAGTTCATGCCTGTTGGCGTGTGTCATGTTGAATGCCATGTGTGCGGCATGGTTGAGGGTGTGAGTTGGTAGATATCTCACCACTAGTTAAGTAATTCCTTTCCTCAAAATGTCAGTCTCCCTGGGCACAGTTCCTACAACTGAGGTCTGGAGGAGGGGCATAGAGGGAGGAGCCAGTTCACACCCAATGAAAAGTCTTTAGAGTGCCCATGTCTCCTGCGGATCCCGTCTATACCCCATGGTCTTGATGTCGTCCCCAGCATTCTCTACGGACTAGGAGAAAAGGATTTACTGGCAGGTAGGTTATCAAAATCCTATTTTTTGGTTTATAAACCTTTTAACAGAATTTATATTAAAAAAAAAGCTATTTAGAAATGAATACACTTATTCATATTAATAAATATTATTGAATTCAATTTCACTTCACTTGTATTTGCAATTTTTTTCCTCAAAGAAGCGCAGTGTTTCTTTTTGTTTTATTGTTCATACTCTATGGGATTGACTATCCCTGTACTTCACGCAGCAGCTTGCTGAATAGAGCCCATTTTAGCGACGGTCTTGGAAATGCCAGTTTATTTCTTTGCTTTGCCAAAATCATGTAATTGGACCTGTCACACAAAGCCATTTAACTATTATTAACATCTGGTCAAATTTGTTGAAATATATACAACAGACTGTGGGTTTATTCATAGGCTTGTACTTATCTTGGAGGGACAGCAGATGGCGATATAAACAAATGCATGAGTATTATTTGTCTGCTGCATATTTAAATACTTGTTTCTTTCACTTGTGTTTTCTAGAGAGGGAGAGCTGAGCACATATAGCAGACATGTTGTATTCAAGAAGCTATTACTGAAAAGCTTATTTGTGCTGCGGTGTACACTGGGCTCCACAGGGAATGACATTGGGGTGTAGAGTAGGATCTTGATTCGAGGCACCAACGGGCTCAAAGCTTTAACTGTTCCCAGAATGCGTAGTGCCGCCTCCTCTATAACCCCGCCTCTGTGCACGGGAGCTCAGTTTTGTAGTTGGTGCCATGCAGTAAGCAGGCATACAACAGGGCGGCTGCTCCAGCATCCCTGAGGGAAGACGGCATTGGTTCTTAGAGCTTCAGGGTCTCTCGATCAGTAGCGGATCTTGCCACGGGCAAGCAGTACTTTTGCCCGGGGCGCCGCCTTCCGGAGGGCGCAGTGCGCCCTCCGGAGGGCGCCGCACCAGGGCAAGATCCGCTGCTGGTGTGTGCCCGCTGCCCCCGTCCGCTGCCGCTGAGAAGGGAAAGTGGGAAACTAGACGCGTACGCGTCTAGTTTCCCTTCCTGGAGAGGTCCTTTACTGTGCGGTGCGCGATGACGTCATCGCGCACCGCACAGCAAAGGTCCTCTCCACGAAGGGAACTAGACGCTACGCGTCTAGTTTCCCTTCGTAGAGAGGACCTTTGCTGTGCGGTGCGCGATGACGTCATCGCGCACCGCACATCAATTCAGCTGTACAGGGGGCGTGAATGACCACGCCCCCTGTACAAAGCCACGCCCCCTAAAGCCGCCCGGGGCGCCACAAGCCCCGGAGCCGGCCCTGCTCTCGATAGAGCGTCCCCTTCTACTTCCACAGCGCCCAGATCTCCTCGTTCAGGGCCCCTGTGTATATCATGATTTAGCCCGATTGGCTTTGACGGCGTGGCTCTTGAAGTTTCCGTCTTAAGGGCCAAAGGATTTTCTGAGGCAGTCATTCAAACCATGTTGGATGCCTGGAAACCGGCTTCTGCTCGGATTTATCATAGGGTCTGGAATTCTTACTTTGCTTGGTGCGCATCTAACAATCATGACGCTTTAGTACGGCCAAACTTTTGGCCTTTCTACAACAAGGCCTGGACTTGGGCCTTCGTTTGGCCTCCATCAAAGTTCATATTTCTGCCTTGTCGGTTTTCAAAGAAAAATTGCGACCTTACCTGATGTACATACGTTCACTCCGGGTGTGTTATGGATTCAACCTCCTTATGTCCCGCCGGTGGCTCCTTGGGACTTGTCGGTGGTTCTGGAGGTGTTGCAAGGGTCTCTGTTTGAGCCTCTTGAATCTGCTGACCTTAAGTGGCTTTCTCTTGAGGTGTTGTTTCTGCTGGCTATTGCCTCTGCTAGACGGGTGTCAGATTTGGGTGCCTTATCTTGTAGGTCACCATATCTGAATTTCACTGTGATCGGGTGGTTCTTAGAACACGTCCCGGGTATTTACCTAAGGTGGTGTCTTCTTTCCACCTTAATCAGGAGATTGTGGTTCCGGCCTTTGCCTCTCCTGAATTGTCTTCCACAGAGCGGTCTACGTGAAGAGAACTGCCTCCATCAGGAAGTCGGATTCTCTCTTTGTTCTGTTTGGTTTTCACAAATGTGGCTGGCCTGCTCACAAGCAGACCCTAACCAGATGGATTAGAATGGTGATTGCATATGCTTATGTACAGGCTTGTATTCCAGCTCCTGCTACGATAAAGGACCATTCTACTCGGTCAATTGGACCTTCTTGGGCGGCCCGCCGTGGTGCGACTCTTGAACAATTGTGCAAGGCGGCTACGTGGTCCTCAGTGAACACGTTCATAAGGTTCTATGCCTTTGATACTTCCGCCTCCCAGGATGCTTCCTTTGGACACCGGGTTCTTGTGCCCGCTACAGTGCGTCCCCTCCCATAAGGAACTGCTTTAGGACATCCCCAATGTCATTCCCTGTGGAGCCCAGTGTACCCCGCAGCAGAAAACGAGATTTATGGTAAGAACTTACCATTGTTAAATCTCTTTCTGCGAGGTACACTGGGCTCCACAGGGCGCCCACCCTGACGCACTTAGCTTTTTTGTGTTGGTATGGCATTAGCCGCTGACACTTTCTCCTGTCGTGAGAGTGTGGTATATGTGGCTACTAACAGTTGTCTCTTTTACCTGCTACTGCATTGGACTGGTTAACAAAAACTGAGCTCCTGTGCACAGAGGCGGGGTTATAGAGGAGGTGGCGCTAGGCATTCTGGGAACAGTCAAAGCTTTGAGCCTGTTGGTGCCACAGATCAAGATCCTACTCTACATCCCAAAGTCATTCCCTGTGGAGCCCAGTGTACCTCGCAGAAAGAGATTTAACAACAGTAAGTTCTTACCATAAAGTTCGTTGTTTGTCACATTTGTATTGATCCTGTTAATCAGTGTTATATATATATATATATATATATATATATATATATATATATATATATATATATAGACGTTATACCTTTACAAGACTCATCCTGTCTGATTGCAAGGTAACTCCTGTGATGATCTGTTATGTATGAGACCTCCATTGCCACACGCCAACAGTTTATGGGCCAGACTGGAGTCTATACAGGATAAGAAGTAATCTGGTGTGCATCCCAAGCAGCATCTAGATCACTGGCCAAAGACAACACCGCACTGCAAGTCCCAGCAGGCGCTGACAGCAGACTGTGTAATATACACAAGAATAACCTAAGAGAACCTCTAAGAGAAAACTGTGAGCACAACAAGTTTACTACTGCAGAAGAACAGAGAGATTCACAAAAAAGGGATGTGGCTAATTACATAGATCTCAGATTAGCTGCAAGCAAGCTTTCTAATGAAAATGATCAGCTATGGAAGTTTAAAATAGGAATACTATTAACCAGAGATGATTTATAGGAAGTCATAAATACATACAGACCTGGAGGTCTGAGTCGGGCACCTATTACCTATGTATGGTTTGTGGTAAATTAGGATCGCTTGGGTTTTAATGTTTTTTGAGGTTATCGCCAGTGGAATATAGCCGTTCTTTTTTCTGCCACCATATGCCGGCTGAATCGGCATGTTAACTTAAATTTTACTTTACATGTTTTTTCTAATGGTTAGGGTACAATAAATAGCTAACAATTTTCTGCCAAATTCAAGTCTCCGTGTCATTATTTCTTGGTATTAAAGGTATTGAATGCTCTACTTTTTGAATAAGGGTCCACACATTATCATTAGGAGGTTTATACAGTGGCGTCATGAGGCGGGTGCGGGGGGTGCGGCCCGCACCCAGGTGTCACCCTTCAGTGGGATGACAGCAAATTGAGCCACACACTCGCACCTTTCTGCATCCCCATTCCTTGCTGCATGACACTGTCACACTGCACGGAACTGGCCGTGGCGGAGTCTTCCAGGCGGGGGGGGGGGGGGGGGGGGGTGATTTTCAGTCAGCGGGGCAGGGGAGACATTGGGGGTGCAATCGTATCTGTGCTGCTGTGGAGTCGGGGGGCATGCGATCATAACTGTACCGTAGTAGAGTCTTCTTGTTGCAGGCGGGGGTGTAGGATTTTGAGTTGATGGGGGGGTGCGATCGTAACTACATTGCTCTATTTGTCGTCTGACACCAAGCACAACAGTTGCGATCGCACCCCCGTCAACTTGAAATCCTACACCCCCGCCTGCAACAAGAAGACTCCACTACGGTACAGTTATGATCGCATTCCCCAACCCCCCCCCCCCGGCTGGAAGACTCTGCCACGGTACACATGATCACGTCTTCATTGTGCACTTCCTGTGACGTCATCACGCCGCCGCTCGGCCGCTTGCACTGCTGGGAGGGAGAAGTGGGAGGAGGTTAGAGCTGCGGTTGCTACAGGGAGCCTAGGGTCGGACCGGAGGACCTGCCTTGAAGTTGTTTGCGCACCTCAGGCTCATTCTCAACCTTCTGCTGTCACTCCCTGGCTGGCTGCAAGTCATTTCAGCTGCCAGTTGATTGTGGAAACTTAATTAATAAGTTAGTATTTACAGTAAAAAAAATATTATACAGTCAATGAATTACAAACAAATGGTTAATTTCAATAGAATCCAGTATTATTATTTTTTTTAAAGTGTGTGTGTGTGTGTATGTATAATTACATTATTTTTTTTTTTTACACATGCGACATGTAGATCACGTTATACACATTGCACCAGGTAGAGCACGTTACACACATTGCGCCAGGTAGAGCACGTTACACACATTTGCGCCAGGTAGAGCACGTTATACACATTGCGCCAGGTAGAGCACGTTATACACATTGCGCAAGGTAGATCACGTTACACACATTGCTCCAGGTAGAGCACGTTATACACATTGCGTCAGGTAGAGCATGTTATACACATTATGCAAGGTAGAGCACGTTATACACATTGCTCAATGTAGAGCACGTTATACACATTGCGTCAGGTAGAGCATGTTATACACATTATGCAAGGTAGAGCACGTTATACACATTGCTCAATGTAGAGCACGTTATACACATTGCGTCAAGTAGAGCACGTAATACACATTGCTCCATGTAGAGCACGTTATAAACGTTGCGCCAGGTAGAGCACGGAATATATATACGGGAATTATGATTTACAAGTAAAACTAGTACAAAACCATTACTAAGGGTTCTGTGTGGTGTGATACGGAAGGAGGTCCATGGGGGTGACACCTTGAGTTACCATACCGGGTGACACCAACCCTAGTGACGCCTCTGGGTTTATACAAGTATCATTGCAGAAGTGAAAGGAAATTGGCAATTCTTTTGCTCCAAGGGTAATGGCAACTACACATAGATACCCATAACAGATGTACTATATGCAGAGGTGTAGCTAGGTGCTATGGTGCCCGGAGCAAGGGTATGTTTTAGGGGCCGTTTCAGACCCTGACGTGCAAAAATCGCTATGAAGCGATTTTTGCACATCTGTGCATGCGCATATGCTGGTACGTGCATGTGCGAGGTCCTAAACTGTGTTCTCTTCAAAATGCAGTTTAAGACATGGAGGGGGGTGGGAATGGGACATCGACGCCACGTTTTGTGGATGCTTCGTTTTAGTGGTGAGGTCTGGATGATGCAGGCACGTCTGGACCATTGACGTGGCGGGCTGCGGCAGCTGCGTTATATCACACGCAGCTGCTATGACCCTTAACATGGCGGGTAGCCGTCTGCAGAAAGAGTTGCTGCAGTTGGGGCAGAGAGAGAGGTGATGCAGCATTACACCACTGTAGAGAGAAGTGCCGCAGCAGCCGGAGCAGAGAGAGGTGCTGCAGCAGCCGGGGCAGAGAGAGGTTCTGCAGAAGCGGCGGCAGAGAGTGGTGTAGCAGGACAGAAGTAACCCTTCTGCACAGCTACAAGCAGATAGTGAGACATATAAAGAGGGCGGTCAGAGCTCCGACACGTGCCGGCTGTCAGTGTCTCCTGCTGATAAAGGAGGATGTGTTGCTTGCAACACTTGATGTATCGTCGCTGTACACTATCATTCCACATAGATTGGGTTTGGAGGCTGTGAAGAATTTGCTTGGTTCAACTGACACAACTACTATCCCCATTGACTGTATCTTGGAATTTTTAGAGATTATCTTGACCAATAACCACTTTATGTACCAAGGAGAGTACTATATGCAGTGCTCGGGGACGACTATGGGCTCCAATGTGGCCCCTATCTATGCAGGTATATTTATGCATGAGTATGAAACGAGGAATATTATGCCAAAGTATGGCAATAAGATTGTATATTACAAAAGTTTCATAGATTATGTTTTTATGCTGTGGGACGGTACCGAATTAGAATTTAATGATATGATAGAGTACTTGAATAACTTGGATTCTACTGTACGGTTTACGGGACACTCTAACACAAAGTCTATTAATTTCTTGGACTTGACCATTTTTCGTGATGGCACTAATCTGGGGACTACCCTATTTAGAAAAGAAACAGATCGTAATACGATTTTGCATGCCACGAGCAACCATCCACCATCTTTGAGATCTAGTCTGCCGATCTCGCAATTTATGCGAGTTTTAAGGAATAACACAGATTCAACTACCGCTGAGAAGCAGATTGTGGAGATGAAGGCTCGTTTCACTCAGAGGGGGTACAGCATGTGCACTATCAATAAATGCCTGGATAAAGCACGATCAAGAATGGTTGAGGTGAAACCGACCAAAGAACCACGGATGATATATGTCACACAATTTGATGCAAAATCGCCTGCTGTCAGAGCGTCAGTAAGGAGGCACTGGCCTATATTGAATTCAGACCCAAAATTTAAAAAGACATTTGAACATCCACCCATGTTGGCCTACAGACGTGGACGTAATCTGAAACAATTGCTGATGCATCCAGCTAGACAAATGGCTGGGACTGAAAACAACTGGCTAAATAAGACAAGAAAAGGCTGCGTCAAATGCTTAGGTTGTGTGACATGTCGCTCGATGTTGGTCGGTGAGAAGTTTCCACATCCCCTCAGTGGTCAACCAATCACTATCCAAAACCGATTGCATTGTCGGATGGACCATGTTATTTATATGCTACTATGCCCCTGTGGTCTTCCGTATGTGGGGATGACCACCTGTTCGTTCAGAGAGCGGATGGCTAACCACCGCAGTTCAATTCATCAAGCACTGCAAACAGGACGCACTGACAAACCGGTGGCTCAGCACTTCCTAAATGAAGGACATCAAGTGGCATCTCTGAAGTGCAGGATTATTGATTGGGTCCCTGTCCCCAATAGAGGGGGTGATCGTTCACTTCTCCTAAAAAAGTTAGAAGCAAGGTGGATACATAGATTGGATTCAGTGACACCGAATGGTTTAAATGAGTCAAACCCGTTAAACGTTTTCCTACGCTGATAGATTCTTTTGTGAAACCTAGGAAGCGGTTCTTGCCCGATGCACCTTATAGTGATTTTGCCTTTGTCTGTTGTTTGCTATCTGTATATTATTTGAGTTATATTGGTGTGTTTTTAATGCTCTATTATCGATCCTTAGGGTGCAATGGTGGTTCGTTTACCGGCCTAATTGAAATGTGATAGATTGTTTCAGAATTGGGTTATCCATATATAGTGGCTCGGTGTCGTTCAGCCATTGCATGCTGAGGATCAGGTCAACTATGGAGGGATGGGAGTTTGTTGGGGAATGTTTTTACTGCACTGTCTGGCTCTACTATCCTCGTTTGTGCAATTTATATGCACATTGCCACTTGTATTTTGATATATGTGCACACTTGCCCTATTTGGTTGTGGGGCTTAAGGTTGATATGTTTGAATGACAGTCCGCCTAGTTATGAGGTTCTGATGGTGTTTTTTGTTAAGTTGCACCCTCATCGAAGGGGGACTAGCGCCTGACTTCCTGTTTGCCTTCCACGCGGCGTCTGGGCACTTCCGGCCGGGTGATGTTTGCGTTCCACGGACCGGAAGTGCTCCGCGCCGGGACGTGGTGGGTGTTAGAGATTGTTATGAGCCACGGCTGTGGCTCATTCCTATTTTTGCATTTTGGTTATGTATTTTATGTTATACTTCTGTTTATGTTCCCCGTGGGTGTCATGGGGTGCTCGGAGCTCACCCTTAAGGAGAGGATACTGTTATGAACCACAGGTAGTGGTTTATTCCTATTTTATGTTTATAGTTCTCTTGCAGGCCAGGATTTCCTTTTGCTCTGGTTTAGAAGATATTTGTTTGCTGTCAGTGGTGAGTCTGTGTAATTGCAGCCTGTTTCCATGTGGTTGGTCTCACCTGTCTGCTAATTGCATCTTGTCAGTTTGGAGTCATGCAACAGGGCAGCTGCACGACATAATTAATTAGGCCTCTCTGTTATATGCTGGCTCAGTGCAATTCACAGACGCTGGTGATATTTCTAGGTTTCCAGTCTTCCAGAGTGCTTGAGTTCCTGCCAGTTCCTGAGCTCCTGTCTAGCAGTGTCTGTCTAGCTGCTTCCTGTGTCGATTCCTGTGTCGGTTCCTGTGTCGGTTCCTGTGTCAGTTCCTGTGTCTGATCCCGTGTCCTGCCGTGAAGCGTTCCTGTCCAGAAGTCCTGTGGCTTTGCCTGTGCCTGGTCGAGTTTCTGGCTTCTTGGTGTCCACCGGTCTGTCGTTTGGGATTCTGCCTGTCCTCCAGTTCTGAGAGTCTGTGTCGGCAGCATTGGGGGTTCCTGTCCATTTGCCAGTATTTGTACCGGTTCCGTGAGTAGCGGCTTTGCCGCATCCGTCGGCCTAGGCCGCTGTATTCCTTGGTTGTATCTGTTACTGGTGCTTTGCAGAGGGTTCTGCTTATGCTGTCACCGCCGGTACACAAAAGTATTGTGTCGGCGTGTGGACAGCATTTCCTTTGTTGTTCTTTTCCTTTGGCGGCAAGCCGCACATACATTTAGTTTTAGGCTAGTCAGTAGCCCCTGGCTTTTGTTGTTTCAGTTAGAGGGCCCCTTGTTATTACCCTGTCTCAGTTCACGCTTTGTCTCTCTTTAAGATCTGAGGGGGCATCGGAGTTGGGCAGACCTAATCCGCCCTTCAAACGCAGCTGCCATGGGCCCAAGAAACCATAGTCATGCAAGCGTGAATTGACAACACTGGTAAAGCAACGGAGGTAGGGTGCCAGGGGCAATTCCCGTTCCATTTCACCGAATCCAGCATTACGTCCTGGTGCTCTGGACTCTCTTCATAACATCTCCCTTGTTCTGAGCACCAGGAACCTAACATTATCACCAGCCATACCACAAAAAAGAAATAAAACTTTTTTCTTTTTTGGCCCAGTACAGTGTCTAGTCTAGAATCCAGTCTGGTGTTTAGAATCCAGTCCTGTCTAGAATTCAGTGTGCAGAATCCAGTCCGGTGTTTAGAATCCAGTCCTGTCTAGAATTCAGTGTGCAGAATCCAGTCCGGTGTTTAGAAATCCAGTCCTGTCTAGAACTCAGTGTGCAGAATCCAGTCCAGTATTTAAAAAAAAAAAATCCAGTCTTGTTTTGTCTAGTTTAAAAATTCAGTCTTATCTTGTCTAGTCTAGTCTTGTCTTGTCTAGTTTAAAATCCTCCTATGCCAACTATGCAAGCCCTGCAGGCGTCTCTCTCAGCCCTGAAATCTGCTTTCAGTGCTTTGAAACCTGAGCGACTGGAAGTTTTACAGCAATCCTCAAAGCAACTGCAAAACCTTCTGATTAAAATCTTGCTCATCTTGCCAGAAGTCGTTGAGAGTACATCTATCTCTAAAGAGACTCTTGTTCACAGTATGGTGACAAGAGAATCCTCTGGTTTAATTGAAGAGAAAAGGTTTAAAAGTTTTCTGCGGCCCAGGCTCTCAGAAGAGGAGCGTCTGCGTCGCAGAAACTTAAACTTATGCCTATATTGTGGGGGTTTAGGCCACTATCTGCAGACCTGTGAGTTGCGAAAGCCAAAGTGTGGTGACAAGTCCTGCCCTCTGGCCAAGTTGAGTCAGGATACAAAACCTACTCCTGTCTCTACTGTGGCAGAGGTACTTGTCACACAACCCACACTAAAAAGCTCTCTGTCCTATAATTGGGGTCCTTGGGCAAGGGAGCCCCATTATAGATTCAGGAATCAAAAGAGAATGTTTCTCTCCTCTCTTGATTTTCCTGTTCAAGCAGAGTTGCACACCCCTGGAGTGGTGCCCGATGCCCAGGGTCCTGGAGTGGTGCCCGATGCCCAGGGTCCTGGAGTGGTGCCCGATGCCCAGGGTCCTGGAGTGGTGCCCGATGCCCAGGGTCCTGGAGTGGTGCCCGATGCCCAGGGTCCTGGAGTGGTGCCCGATGCCCAGAGTGCTGGAGCGGTACCCGATGCCCAGAGTGCTGGAGCGGTACCCGATGCCCAGAGTGCTGGAGCGGTACCCGATGCCCAGAGTGCTGGAGCGGTACCCGATGCTCTAGCTTATATAGGGACATCAAATATTATAGCTCAGGTGTCCATACCAGAAGGGGTCTCAGAAGCTGTTACCCCAGGTAGGGACTTGAAAAGCGCAACCCCAGAAAGGGTATCTAAAACCATAGTTCTAGAAGGGAACTCGAGAAGCAAAACCCCAGAAGGGATCTTTGAAGTGATATACCCAAGTGGGGCCTCGAGAGACGCAGCCTCAAAGAAGGGTCTAGAGGTCGCTTCCCCAGGAAAGAACTTAAGAGGCATAGCATTAGTGGAGGTTCTGAAGGTTATAGCTTCAGCAAAAGTCCCGGAAGTCATAGTCCCGGGAGGAGTTTCGATAATTATCGACTCAGAGAGGAAGGCCGATGGCTCGGTCCAAGTGAGGGAGGCCGATGGCTCGGTCCCAGTGAGGGAGGCCGATGGCTCGGTCCCAGTGAGGGAGGCCGATGGCTCGGTCCCAGTGAGGGAGGCCGATGGCTCGGTCCCAGTGAGGGAGGCCGATGGCTCGGTCCCAGTGAGGGAGGCCGATGGCTCGGTCCCAGTGAGGGAGGCCGATGGCTCGGTCCCAGTGAGGGAGGCCGATGGCTCGGTCCCAGTGAGGGAGGCCGATGGCTCGGTCCCAGTGAGGGAGGCCGACGGCTCGGTCCCAGAGAGGGAGGCCGACGGCCCGGTCCCAGTAAAAGAATCCGAGGTGCTGACCCCAGCGGGGTTCCCGAAGGCCACTGCCCCAGCGGGGTTCCTGAAGGCCACTGCCCCAGTGGGGTTACTGAAGGCCACTGCCCCAGTGGGGTTCCTGAAGGCCACTGCCCCAGTGGGGTTCCCGAAGGCCACTGCCCCGGGTGGGGTTCAGAAAGTCACTGCCCCGGGTGGGGTTCAGAAAGTCACTGCTCCGGGTGGGGTTCAGAAAGTCACTGCCCCGGGTGGGGTTCAGAAAGTCACTGTCCCGGGTGGGGTTCAGAAAGTCACTGCCCCGGGTGGGGTTCAGAAAGTCACCCAGGTGGGGTTCAGAAAGTCACTGCCCCAGGTGGGGTTCAGAAAGTCTCAGCCTCGAGTAAGGTCAATAGTGACCAGGTCCTAGCAAAGCACTCTAGTCCGTCAGATGGGAAGGAAGTAGATCCTGACTCTGTTGATATCTCAACATCTATAATCTTTGATGGGGACTTAGTCCAATTTCTGGCGCTTTACAAACACTATTACACCATTTTGTTGTCTAGACCATTTCTGGGCATCACTTCAGAGAACCTTGTGCTCTATCTGATATATTCCTTTAGAGGAAAGCCTTTTGAGTGGGCGACCAGCCTAATGAAAGCTGAAGATCCCATTCTTCAGGATCCCCCGGCATTCAGTGATGCAGTTATTAAGAGATATGGTTCCAAAGAAATTGGTTCAGGTTCCTCTAGGTCACCCGTCTTATATGCTGAGAGTCCACCATATACTGTAAACTCAGCACAAAAATCTCAGCCCATTGCTTTGGCTACTGAATGTGCTTTTCTGTCTTCTTCTAATAGTAGTACTTTGCCTGAAAGTTCAGCTCCCAAGGGTAGGAAACCTATCTCTGATTTGAACGCAGCCTTGCTGGGTGGTACCAGCAGTTCAGACAATGTTTGGGGAATTACCTTGGTCAGACCTAAAGAGCTTTGTAAAAAGAAGAAGAAGAAGAAGAAAAATAAATAATTTTTGACTCTTGCCTTGATATATTAAAAAAAAAAGATTTTTTTTTTCTTCTCCTTGTCTTGTGTCCAGTGGCCACCGTTAGGGGGGGGGGGGGCACCGGGGGGGGGGGATTGGGAGGGGGGGGGCACCGTTACAAGCTGTTGCCGCAGCTTGTTTCTGTTAGACCAGTTTGGTGTCAGGTTTTTTTTGTGTATCCCTTGTTTTGGAAAGTCTGAATTTTGGGGTCCTTTGACCCCTCCTCAAGGGGGGGGTAATGTTATGAGCCACGGCTGTGGCTCATTCCTATTTTTGCATTTTGGTTATGTATTTTATGTTATACTTCTGTTTATGTTCCCCGTGGGTGTCATGGGGTGGTCGGAGCTCACCCTTAAGGAGAGGATACTGTTATGAACCACAGGTAGTGGTTCATTCCTATTTTATGTTTATAGTTCTCTTGCAGGCCAGGATTTCCTTTTGCTCTGGTTTAGAAGATATTTGTTTGCTGTCAGTGGTGAGTCTGTGTAATTGAAGCCTGTTTCCATGTGGTTGGTCTCACCTGTCTGCTAATTGCATCTTGTCAGTTTGGAGTCATGCAACAGGGCAGTTGCACGACATAATTAATTAGGCCTCTATGTTATATGCTGGCTCAGTGCAATTCACAGACGCTGGTGATATTTCTAGGTTTCCAGTCTTCCAGAGTGCTTGAGTTCCTGCCAGTTCCTGAGCTCCTGTCTAGCAGTGTCTGTCTAGCTGCTTCCTGTGTCGATTCCTGTGTCAGTTCCTGTGTCTGATCCCGTGTCCTGCCGTGAAGCGTTCCTGTCCAGAAGTCCTGTGGCTTTGCCTGTGCCTGGTCCAGTTTCTGGCTTCTTGGTGTCCACCGGTCTGTTGTTTGGGATTCTGCCTGTCCTCCAGTTCTGAGAGTCTGTGTCGGCAGCATTGGGGGTTCCTGTCCGTTTGCCAGTATTTGTACCGGTTCCGTGAGTAGCGGCTTTGCCGCATCCGTCGGCCTAGGCCGCTGTATTCCTTGGTTGTATCTGTCACTGGTGTTTTGCAGAGGGTTCAGCTTATGCTGTCACCGCCGGTACACAAAAGTATTGTGTCGGCGTGTGGACAGCATTTCCTTTGTTGTTCTTTTCCTTTGGCGGCAAGCCGCACATACATTTAGTTTTAGGCTAGTCAGTAGCCCCTGGCTTTTGTTGTTTCAGTTAGAGGGCCCCTTGTTTTTACCCTGTCTCAGTTCACGCTTTGTCACTGATACCCACACCGATGAACCCCGTCGCTCTCCGGATACCAACAGCCGCTAAATCCTTCTAGCCGCACAGACTCAAATCACGGACCACACGCGCCGACACTTCAGACGCTGGATCCAAGTACCTCGTCCAGCTGGCCACGCCCAACGCGTTTCGTCACAAGAATTCGTCAGGGGGTGTGGCTAACAACGGTGTCCCATACAATTTATAGCACAGCAGCATAATTGATTTTAAGCAGCACAAATAATTAAAATACATCTGCACATTAAAAAATTAATTAACATCAAAAGGCAACCTACAAAACTTTTTGAAACACGTATGTGATACAAGATAACAACAATAAAAATATATATAGTTAAAAATACATAAAAATTACATACAAATAGCTGAGATAAAATGATACTAATTAAGCATATATACCAATTAGACATTTGGCTTCACCTAACGGCTATGCCCTATCTCTCTACATGATTTCTAATTCAACCTTATATGGAAAACTAAGTATTAGATGATATCTTATGCTCGTAGTATTAATTACTATCCGATTAAACATTCATTAGGCTATACTACTAATAAACCTAAACAATCAGAGTAATTGATGAATTAAAGCATCTCCATCCTTATTTCTTTGACACTATTATAAACAGAAACACAAAGGAGCCAATGGCCCGACTGCAATGCGTCAGAGTCAATAATGTCTCCGCAACGAGTTTTTAATGCAGAAAAGGGGTAATGTCATAATTTTCATTCAGCCCATAAGGGCTAATGCTATTGAGTGTATGTATCCAATACATTTCTCTTTTTCCTAATAATTTAGAGACATCACCTCCCCTATCATCTAATTTTACATGCTCAATCGCCTTAAAAGAAAAATTGCTAAGCAGACCCCCATTGGCGCCCTTTTTGAGTGGTGAGGGTATTTAGAGCCAGTCAGGCAGGACCAGCGTTATTGCTGGATGTCTGAATTTCTGCTCTTGTTTGTTGGAAGCTGTGATTGATGTGCAGTGCCTCCTGAGGAAGGCCCTTGCTGGGCCGAAAGCGCTTGAGGAAATTCTTGCCGTTATGCAGATCATGTAAAGTATATCATAAATAAATGAACAGTTGTTTATATCAAAAAGTCTGGAGAGTGCCCCCTCTGGTTTTTATCTATAATATATATATATATATATATATATATATATGTGTGTGTGTGTGTGAAAAAAACTTTTTTTATATATATATATATATATATATATGGAGAAGAAAGAAGAGGACAAGCGCCTAATAGTGCAGTAACTTCATGCCAATTTTGGATATTTATAATGAAGTATCTCTAGGTAATCTGCGTACCGGAAATTTGATTTTTAGCAGGCACATCAAAATTACAGCAACTGGTTCCTCCAGTAGGTTATCTGCACCACAAATGGTCACCGGTTTCGCGTGAGCAGATATCTCACAGGAAATGTCTTTCGGTCTGTGTTATTCGCAACAAAGCACGGTCTGTAATCAACCAAAACGAGAGATGCCTCTCATAGTGCATTATTTAATTATCAAATATATTGGGGTTCACACAAATCAATAGGTATTCAGCGTACCATAATATAAATACCAAACAGCATTTCAAAAAAGGTCTTTTACACGAGTGATCATCCTCCGTGGATATATATGATATCGTGGTTCGAGGTTCGTCGTGTATAAATGAAAATCACAGGCTAAAAGACATAGATTTTAATTCATATACTAAGAGTGGTCACAAAAATAAATAAATTTAAAAAAGCAAAAAGTTCATAAAGCTTAGCTGGATAATCCGATATTTTTCTTAGGCAGTCCGGGGTATATCCACGGTGAATGCCTGGGTCAGGGGTGTTCAGAACAGGTCCTCAATGTGTTTCACCTAACAAGGCTTCTTCAGGAGTGTCTATCATATATATATATATATATATATATATTTGGAAAAAAGGAGGGATAGGGGTATCTGCGACTAGCAGTGTCTAATGTATTGATAAAAATGAAGAGTATTGCAGGATACGGTTTATATATAAAAAAAAAACAATATTTATTTCTACAATTTAAAACATGATGTGGGGTAAAAAAGTATAGAGAGTAAAAGCTTAAAAAATACAAAAATTAAAAAAATGACTGAATAAAAATGTATGATTTAGCTAGAACCCAGAATAAAAACTTTAAGACTTAAAAATATAAAACTGATAATAAATATTTCAAAGATAAGAGTAGTGCTTATCTGTAGAAATGGAGAGTCAGTAGAGGTACACCCAACGCGTTTCGTCCTTCAGACTTCATCAAGGGGTCAATATATAATATATATATAGTATCTATATGGTCATACTGTATTATATATATATATATATATATATATATATATATATATATAATATAAACAACGATGGCGGCGGCACTCGAACAGTAATGCAGACAGAATGCAGGTAATAAGCAGCTTACCTTATTACCTGCATTCTGTCTGCATTACTGGCCCTTAATAGTGGCAGGGGGATGAAAGCTGCCATATCTTAAAATGGTGTTACGGTCGGTGGGTTTTTTATATAAACCAGTCATAATCTTACTCCCCTGAATCCTAATCCTGATATCCAAAAAACAAATCTCAGAATTATGGCATACCAACGTCAATTTGATGGGACTACTCGTGGAGTTGTGGGAAGACACCAGATTGCTGAGCTCCTGAGCCTCTCCTCTCCAGAAGCGGAGCAAATCATCAATATAACGAAAATAAATAAATAACCGCTCAGCTACTAGAGGAGGATCAGCAAAAAATACTATCTTTTCAACATCCCACATATACGCATTTGCGAACGAGGGTGCCACAGGAGATCCCATGGCACACCCCGTTCGCTGTCTGAAAAATCTATCATCAAAAATGAAGAAATTATGAGTAAGCGTAAACTCAAGCAAAATCATAAAAAAATCAATATCTGGCCCCTCATATCTCAGATTCCCTGTAATGAGTTGCCTCACTGCCTGCAACCCCTGTGCATGGGGTATGCAGGTATAGAGGCTAGTAACGTCAGCAGTAGCCAGGATAACCTCTGGCGGTACATTATCAATAGCCAGGAACTTTCTTAGCAGCATGTTAGAATCTTTCAAATGTGTAAACGTCCCCTGGATACAGGGCTGCAGGAAGGCGTCCAAGTAGATCGCCACTGGCTCACACAGAGACCCCTTGGCCGAGATAATAGGTCATCCAGGAGGCCTCTGTGCGTCCTTGTGGATCTTAGGAATTGTGTAGAATAGCGGTGTAACTGGAAACTCCGGGCAAAGTTTTCTGACCAAGTCTGCTGAGATCACACCATCATCCTGCGCCCGTTGTAAAATGTCCAGCAGTTCTAATCTGTATTCCTGAGATGGATCTTTTGCTAATTTGCAATAAGTATCCTCATCATCAAGGAGCCTATAGCACTCGGTTTTATAGTCTGTCACATTCTGCACGACTATGGCGCCCCCCTTATCCGCCTTTCGAACAATTATATATTTTCTCTTACCTAGGGCTTTCAATGCATCTCGCTCATCCTGCTTTACATTATGATATTTATCAGGCATCACAGAACTAGCTGCAGATTCTACCATTCTATGAAATGTTTTCAATGACGGGTTCTGTGTAGCAGGATCAAATTTAGATCTAGGCCCTAGTTTCTGTATTCTTGATGGCATAGTAGTTTGTATCCTGGGGGATATTTCTTTGCTAAAGTGCTCCTTGATTTTCAGGGTACGATGCAATCTAAAAGTGTCCACCTTCCATCTAAAGTCATTCCCAAAATTGGTGGGTACGTAAGACAGTCCCTTATTCAAGACTCTCACCTCCGCAGGGGTCAGGGGGGTTGAAGACAAATTAAAGATTAACGTTTCTTCCCCTTCACAGTTTTGGCTTTGCTTTTGCTGCTGGTTCTGTCCTCCCCGTCTCGTGTATTTATTTTTGTTTTTCCTCCCCGTGCTGCCACCACAGCCCGGGTATTTACCCCTAAAGGGGTCTCCTCACGTGATGAGCTCGCAGACAGTGTGCCCGCATCGTCCGACTCACTCGCTGAAGTGTGCTGTTGTCCTCCTCTGCTCCTGAATCTTGGGTTGCGTGCAAATTTCCTCCTGGAATCACTGGTGTTTGTATTGCTTAACCAAGTGTATACCCTATGGTGTGCATAATCCATTTGCACTTTTTGTAGTTTTTCTTTTTTAAACTTGAGGAGGTTGTTCTTATATTGCTCAACTTGATCATTAATTTTAAGTATCCAGGGCTTTGATTGTTCTGAGGCCAACAGTTCAGCATGTTCTATCTCGAACTTAGTGATACTTTCTCGGGTTTTGGCTAGTTCTTTGGTGGATTCATCGATAACCAATAGAACTAAGTCCATTGAACATTTGTTTAACACCGAAATCCACTTTTTACAAAAGTCCATACTGTATCGCCCGATAGTGGGTATATTATGGACTCTAAAGCCTCTGGGCAGTTGTTTGGCTCTATAATAGTCGGATAGAGTACGACTATGATACAAATAGTCCAGCTCTCGCTTACGCAAGCGGAATAAATCACGTTGTATGTCGTCATCAGAGGGCGTAATCACTTCTGCAAACGCTGGTTCTTTGTGCAGTATTTTTTCTGCCTCCACATCAGAGAAGCTAAGTGTTTCATATGTATCACAGTACAACAGGAAAGAGGTGAAGTCTCCACCCTCGTACACTGAGGCTGCCATATTTCCTCAATAAAGTGCAAGTGCTTATCTGTGCAAAAACCACATTCACCAAAAGTGACAGTGCAAAAACCAGGGAACCTGGATCTGGAGGGTGGTCAACAAAAAAACAATCCTGGTGCCTTGAGAGGACCTTTGTGCTTGCACAGCACGCAAGGACCTAAAATCTATATACACAGCACTCCGGCACTCTTGGCCTCCCCAATTGGGTGTACATTGCTCCGGTGCCCTCCTCAGGGAAGAACCCTTGTATGAACACAAATGAAAAATAAGAGGCGGCACTCAGCAGACTTGTGAAAAAATTCAATATAGTGTAATCAGTACGGCCAACGTTTCGGGGACCACCTCCCCGTCTTCAGGACAAGTGTACAGTGATAAACAGACAAATTTATAGCAATAGACTTACCCCCCCCTGATCAGTTACCCCGCCAGCGTCTTCCACGGCCGCGTCTCCCGCGCTCTCAGCCCGGCGTCCACAGCGCACCACATGATGCATACCACATGATGCGGAAGTGACGTCACGGCGCCCGGCCAGGCCGCGTTACCATGGGGACCCTGGAAACAATAAACATACAAAAGGTTAACGGGCTCGATCATACAGTGTTCTTAGTGCATCAGGTCCTCTAGGGACATAATTATATTAAAAAATACATATAATCACGGGCTGAAACCCATACAGTGATAAAGTGAACCATCTATTTCATATGATCCCAATCCGGGAACTACATACATACATATAAATGGACGATCAGGCCCGATAACCCCTATGTCTTGCAGAACAATAAAAAAACGGATCAATACACATTAAAGAAATATCCCCCAGGATACAAACTACTATGCCATCAAGAATACAGAAACTAGGGCCTAGATCTAAATTTGATCCTGCTACACAGAACCCGTCATTGAAAACATTTCATAGAATGGTAGAATCTGCAGCTAGTTCTGTGATGCCTGATAAATATCATAATTTAAAGCAGGATGAGCGAGATGCATTGAAAGCCCTAGGTAAGAGAAAAGACATAATTGTTCGAAAGGCGGATAAGGGGGGCGCCATAGTCGTGCAGAATGTGACAGACTATAGAACCGAGTGCTATAGGCTCCTTGATGATGAGGATACTTATTGCAAATTAGCAAAAGATCCATCTCAGGAATACAGATTAGAACTGCTGGACATTTTACAACGGGCGCAGGATGATGGTGTGATCTCAGCAGACTTGGTCAGAAAACTTTGCCCGGAGTTTCCAGTTACACCGCTATTCTACACAATTCCTAAGATCCACAAGGACGCACAGAGGCCTCCTGGACGACCTATTATCTCGGCCAGGGGGTTTCTGTGTGAGCCAGTGGCGATCTACTTGGACGCCTTCCTGCAGCCCTGTATCCAGGGGACGTTTACACATTTGAAAGATTCTAACATGCTGCTAAGAAAGTTCCTGGCTATTGATAATGTACCGCCAGAGGTTATCCTGGCTACTGCTGACGTTACTAGCCTCTATACCTGCATACCCCATGCACAGGGGTTGCAGGCAGTGAGGCAACTCATTACAGGGAATCTGAGATATGAGGGGCCAGATATTGATTTTTTTATGATTTTGCTTGAGTTTACGCTTACTCATAATTTCTTCATTTTTGATGATAGATTTTTCAGACAGCGAACGGGGTGTGCCATGGGATCTCCTGTGGCACCCTCGTTCGCAAATGCGTATATGTGGGATGTTGAAAAGACAGTATTTTTTGCTGATCCTCTAGTAGCTGAGCGGTTATTTATTTATTTTCGTTATATTGATGATTTGCTCCGCTTCTGGAGAGGCTCAGGAGCTCAGCAATCTGGTGTCTTCCCACAACTCCCACGAGTAGTCCCATCAAATTGACGTTGGTATGCCATAATTCTGAGATTTGTTTTTTGGATATCAGGATTAGGATTCAGGGGAGTAAGATTATGACTGGTTTATATAAAAAACCCACCGACCGTAACACCATTTTAAGATATGGCAGCTTTCATCCCCCTGCCACTACTAAGGGCCTTCCATACTCGCAATTTTTGCGAGTCTGTAGAGTTAATAATGAGGAATCTGAAAGAGTAAAACAACTTGATGAGATGGAACAGAGGTTCCGACAAAGAGGTTATCCTATAAAATTGCTGACTGGGGCAAGAAAGAAAGCACAGGAACAAAACAGAGAAATACTGTTGCAGGCCCATGGTCCAAAGGAAAAACCTGGGGTTATTCAATGGGTGAATGAATATAATGTGAAAAGTGATCTTGTCAGTAAGAAAGTAAAGTCCCTGTGGCCCCTTGTGTCTACTGACCCAGAATTGAAAGTGTTTCACGATAAACGGCTAATGCCAAGTTACACTAGAGGTAGAAGTATTAGGGACGTAGTGGTGAAGACAGATTTGTCTAAGTTAAAAAACACTCCCACTAATTTTTTGACACGAAAAAAACGGTTGTTTTAAATGTACAGGATGCACAACCTGTTCACATATGTCCCCAGGGGATAATATCCCCCATCCCTTTAGTGGTAAAAAATTTCCGATAAAATGGCCGTTAACGTGTAGCTCGAAATTCGTAGTATATGCCATAATTTGCCCCTGTGGGCGTTATTATATTGGTAAGACTGAATGCCAGTTCAAAGTCAGGATGGCGCAACACAGGCAAGCCATTAGGAACGCCCTGGCATCAGGTAGTGGGGAGCAGCCTGTGGCACGCCACTTTGTGGAATTCAAGCATGGGATGGCCATGTTTAAGCATAGAATCATAGATCATGTTCCAGCTTCACAGCGAGGTGGCAATAGGGGTAAACAGCTCCTACAGCTGGAATCTATGTGGATTCATAGATTAAATACTTTAAACCCAGGGGGGCTAAATGAAAGCCTTGGTCTGATTAATTTTCTATGAATGTAAAGAAAACAACAGAGAGCAGTGGGTCATTTATATGTATCATAAAATTACGATGGGAAAGTTTTTAGTAATGATAAGTTTAGTCAGCTGTTGCTAAAAAACCTATAAAGATCTAATTATGGTGGAGTTGATGATGGCCTGGGAGTACAATATAGGCTGCCTGTGAGCTTATTTTTTAATCTGGGTTGCACTGTCATGTGACACTTTTGTTATTTTGTTTTAATGTGTATTGATCCGTTTTTTTATTGTTCTGCAAAACATAGAGGTTATCGGGCCTGATCGTCCATTTATATGTATGTATGTAGTTCCCGGATTGGGATCATATGAAATAGATGGTTCACTTTATCACTGTATGGGTTTCAGCCCGTGATTATATGTATTTTTTAATATAATTATGTCCCTAGAGGACCTGATGCACTAAGAACACTGTATGATCGAGCCCGTTAACCTTTTGTATGTTTATTGTTTCCAGGGTCCCCATGGTAACGCGGCCTGGCCGGGCGCCGTGACGTCACTTCCGCATCATGTGGTATGCATCATGTGGTGCGCTGTGGACGCCGGGCTGAGAGCGCGGGAGACGCGGCCGTGGAAGACGCTGGCGGGGAAACTGATCAGGGGGGGTAAGTCTATTGCTATAAATTTGTCTGTTTATCACTGTACACTTGTCCTGAAGACGGCGAGGTGGTCCCCGAAACGTTGGCCGTACTGATTACACTATATTGAATTTTTTCACAAGTCTGCTGAGTGCCGCCTCTTATTTTTCATTTGTGTTCATACAAGGGTTCTTCCCTGAGGAGGGCACCGGAGCAAGGTACACCCAATTGGGGAGGCCAAGAGTGCCGGAGTGCTGTGTGTGTGTGTATGTATATATATATATATAATAAGAATTTACTTACCGATAATTCTATTTCTCATAGTCCGTAGTGGATGCTGGGGACTCCGTAAGGACCATGGGGAATAGCGGCTCCGCAGGAGACTGGGCACATCTAAAGAAAGCTTTAGGACTATCTGGTGTGCACTGGCTCCTCCCCCCATGACCCTCCTCCAAGCCTCAGTTAGGATACTGTGCCCGGACGAGCGTACACAATAAGGAAGGATTTTGAATCCCGGGTAAGACTCATACCAGCCACACCAATCACACCGTATAACCTGTGATCTGAACCCAGTTAACAGCATGATAACAGAGGAGCCTCTGAAAGATGGCTCACAACAATAATAACCCGATTTTTGTAACAATAACTATGTACAAGTATTGCAGACAATCCGCACTTGGGATGGGCGCCCGGCATCCACTACGGACTATGAGAAATAGAATTATCGGTAAGTAAATTCTTATTTTCTCTAACGTCCTAAGTGGATGCTGGGGACTCCGTAAGGACCATGGGGATTATACCAAAGCTCCCAAACGGGCGGGAGAGTGCGGATACTCTGCAGCACCAAATGAGAGAACTCCAGGTCCTCCTCAGCCAGGATATCAATTTTGTAGAATTTTACAAACGTATTTGCTCCTGACCAAGTAGCTGCTCGGCAAAGTTGTAAAGCCGAGACCCCTCGGGCAGCCGCCCTAGATGAGCCCACCTTCCTTGTGGAGTGGGCATTTACAGATTTTTGGCTGTGGCAGGCCTGCCACAGAATGTGCAAGCTGAATTGTACTACAAATCCAACGAGCAATAGTCTGCTTAGAAGCAGGAGCACCCAGCTTGTTGGGTGCACACAGGATAAACAGCGAGTCAGATTTCCTGACTCCAGCCGTCCTGGAAACATATATTTTCAGGGCACTGACAACGTCTAGCAACTTGGAGGCCTCCAAGTCCCTAGTAGCCGCAGGCACCACCAATAGGTTGGTTCAGGTGAGACGCTGAAACCACCTTGGGGAGAAACTGAGGACGAGTCCTCAATTCCGCCCTGTCCGAATGGAAAATCAGATAAGGGCTTTTTCAGGATAAAGCCGCCAATTCTGACACGCGCCTGGCCCAGGCCAGGGCCAACAGCATGACCACTTTCCATGTGAGATATTTTAACTCCACAGATTTAAGTGGTTCAAACCAATGTGACTTTTGGAACCCAAAACTACATTGAGATCCCAAAGTGCCACTGGAGGCACAAAAGGAGGCTGTATATGCAGTACCCCTTTTACAAACGTCTGAACTTCAGGGACTGAAGCTAGTTCTTTTTGGAAGAAAATTGACAGGGCCGAAATTTGAACCTTAATGGACCCCAATTTCAGGCCCATAGACACTCCTGTTTGCAGGAAATGTAGGAATCGACCCAGTTGAATTTCCTCCATCGGGCCTTACTGGCCTCGCACCACGCAACATATTTTCGCCAATTGCGGTGATAATGTTTTTGCGGTTACATCCTTCCTGGCTTTGATCAGGATAGGGATGACTTCATCCGGAATGCCCTTTTTCCTTCAGGATCCGGCGTTCAACCGCCATGCCGTCAAACGCAGCCGCGGTAAGTCTTGAAACAGACAGGGTCCTTGCTGGAGCAGGTCCCTTCTTAGAGGTAGAGGCCACGGATCCTCCGTGAGCATCTCTTGAAGTTCCGGTTACCAAGTCCTTCTTGGCCAATCCGGAACCACGAATATAGTGCTTACTCCTCTCCATCTTATCAATCTCAGTACCTTGGGTATGAGAGGCAGAGGAGGGAACACATACCCTGACTGGTACACCCACGGTGTTACCAGAGCGTCTACAGCTTATTGCCTGAGGGTCCCTGGACCTGGCGCAATACCTGTCGAGTTTTTAATCATGTGGAAGACTTCTGGGTGAAGTCCCCACTCTCCCGGGTGGAGGTCGTGCTGAGGAAGTCTGCTTCCCAGTTGTCCACTCCCGGAATGAATACTGCTGACAGTGCTATCACATGATTTTCCGCCCAGCGAAGAATCCTTGCAGCTTCTGCCATTGCCCTCCTGCTTCTTGTGCCACCCTGTCTGTTTACGTGGGTGACTGCCGTGATGTTGTCCGACTGGATCAACACCGGCTGACCTTGAAGCAGAGGTCTTGCTAAGCTTAGAGCATTGTAAATGTCCCTTAGCTTCAGGATATTTATGTGAAGTGATGTCTCCAGGCTTGACCATAAGCCCTGGATATTCCTTCCCTGTGTGACTGCTCCCCAGCCTCGCAGGCTGGCATCAGTGGTCACCAGGACCCAGTCCTGAATGCCTAATCTGCGGCCCTCTAGAAGATGAGCACTCTGCAACCACCACAGGAGGGACACCCTTGTCCTTGGTGACAGGGTTATCCGCTGATGCATCTGAAGATGCGATCCGGACCATTTGTCCAGCAGGTCCCACTGGAAAGTTCTTGCGTGGAATCTGCCGAATGGGATTGCTTCGTAGGAAGCCACCATTTTACCCAGAACCCTTGTGCATTGATGCACTGAGACTTGGCTCGGTTTTAGGAGGTTCCTGACTAGCTCGGATAACTCCCTGGCTTTCTCCTCCGGGAGAAACACCTTTTTCTGGACTGTGTCCAGGATCATCCCTAGGAACAGAAGACACGTCGTCGGAACCAGGTGCGATTTTGGAATATTGAGAATCCAATCGTGCTGCCGCAACACTACCTGAGATAGTGCTACACCGACCTCCAACTGTTCCCTGGATCTTACCCTTATCAGGGAATTGTCCAAGGAAGGGATAACTAAAATTCACTTCCTTCGAAGGAATATCATCATTTCGGCCATTACCTTGGTAAAGACCCGGGGTGCCGTGTACCATCCATACGGCAGCGTCTGAACTGATAGTGACAGTTCTGTACCATAAACCTGAGGTACCCTTGGTGAGAAGGGTAAATTTTGACATGAAGGTAAGCATCCTTGATGTCCCGAGACATCATGTAGTCCCCTTCTTCCAGGTTCGCAATCACTGCTCTGAGTGACTCAATCTTGAATTTGAACCTCTGTACGTAAGTGTTCAAAGATTTTAGATTTAGAATCGGTCTCACCGAGCCGTCCGGCTTCGGTACCACAACAGTGTGGAATAATACCCCGTTCCCTGTTGCAGGAGGGGTATCTTGATTATCACCTGCTGGGAATACAGCTTGTGAATGGCTTCCAAAACTGTCTCCCTGTCGGAAGGAGACATCGGTAAAGCCGACTTTAGGAAACGGCGAGGGGGAGACGTCTCGAATTCTAATTTGTACCCCTGAGATATCACCTGAAGGATCCAGGGGTCTACTTGCGAGTGAGCCCACTACGCGCTGAAATTCATTGAGACGGGGCCCCCACCGTGCCTGATTCTGCTTGTAAAGCCCCAGCGTATACTGAGGGCTTGGCAGAGGCGGGAGAGGGTTTCTGTTCCTGGGAACTGGCTGATTTCTGCAGCCTTTTTCCTCTCCCTCTGTCACGGGGCAGAAATGAGGAACCTTTTGCCCGTTTGTCCACGAAAAGACTGCGCCTGATAATACGGCGTCTTCTCATGTTGAGAGGCGACCTGGGGTACAAACGTGGAATTCCCAGCTGTTGCCGTGGCCACGAGGTCTGAAAGACCGACCCCAAATAACTCCTCCCTTAATAAAGCAATACTTCCAAATGCCGTTTGGAATACGCATCACCTGACCACTGACGTGTCCATAACCCTCTACTGGTAGAAATGGACAACGCGCTTAGACTTGATGCCAGTCGGCAAATATTCCGCTGTGCATCACGCATATATAAAAATGCATCTTTTAAATGCTCTATAGGCAAAAATATACTGTCCCTATCTAGGGTATCAATATTTTCAGTCAGGGAATCCGACCACGCCAACCCAGCACTGCACATCCAGGCTGAGGCGATTGCTGGTCGCAGTATAACACCAGTATGTGTGTAAATACCTTTTAGGATACCCTCCTGCTTTCTATCAGCAGGATCCTTAAGGGCGGCCATCTCAGGCGAAGGTAGAGCCCTTACAAGCGTGTGAGCGCTTTATCCCCCCTAGGGGGTGTTTCCCAACGCACCCTAACCTCTGGCGGGAAAGGATATAATGCCAATAACATTTTAGAAATTATCCGTTGTTATCGGGGGAAACCCACGCATCATCACACACCTCATTTAATTTCTCAGATTCAGGAAAACTACAGGTAGTTTTTCCTCACCGAACATAATACCCCTTTTTTGGTGGTACTCGTATTATCAGAAATGTGTAAAACATTTTTCATTGCCTCAATCATGTAACGTGTGGCCCTACTGGAAGTCACATTCGTCTCTTCACCGTCGACACTGGAGTCAGTATCCGTGTCGGCGTCTATATCTGCCATCTGAGGTAACGGCGCTTTAGAGCCCCTGACGGCCTATGAGACGGCTGGACAGGCACAAGCTGAGTAGCCGGCTGTCTCATGTCAACCACTGTCTTTTATACAGAGCTGACACTGTCACGTAATTCCTTCCAACAGTTCATCCACTCAGGTGTCGACCCCCTAGGGGGTGACATCACTATTACAGGCAATCTGCTCCGTCTCCACATCATTTTTCTCCTCATACATGTCGACACAAAAGTACCGACATACAGCACACACACAGGGAATGCTCTGATAGAGGACAGGACCCCACTAGCCCTTTGGGGAGACAGAGGGAGAGTTTGCCAGCACACACCAGAGCGCTATATATATACAGGGATAACCTTATATAAGTGTTTTTCCCCTTATAGCTGCTGTATAGTTAATACTGCGCCTAATTAGTGCCCCCCTCTCTTTTTTTTAACCCTTTCTGTAGTGTAGTGACTGCAGGGGAGAGACAGGGAGCTTCCCTCCAACGGAGCTGTGAGGGAAAATGGCGCCAGTGTGCTGAGGAGATAGGCTCCGCCCCTTTTTCGCGGACTTTTCTCCTGCTTTTTTATGGATTCTGGCAGGGGTTAAATGCATCCATATAGCCCAGGAGCTATATGTGATGCATTTTTTTGCCATCCAAGGTGTTTTTATTGCGTCTCAGGGCGCCGCCCCCCAGCGCCCTGCACCCTCAGTGACCGAAGTGTGAAGTGTGCTGAGAGCAATGGCGCACAGCTGCAGTGCTGTGCGCTACCTTGTTGAAGACAGGACGTCTTCTGCCGCCGATTTTCCGGACCTCTTCTGCCTTCTGGCTCTGTAAGGGGGCCGGCGGCGCGGCTCTGGGACCCATCCAAGCTGGGCCTGTGATCGTCCCTCTGGAGCTAATGTCCAGTAGCCTAAGAAGCCCAATCCACTCTGCACGCAGGTGAGTTCGCTTCTTCTCCCCTTAGTCCCTCGATGCAGTGAGCCTGTTGCCAGCAGGTCTCACTGAAAATAAAAAACCTAATCTAAAACTTTCACTAAGAAGCTCAGGAGAGCCCCTAGTGTGCACCCTTCTCGTTCGGGCACAGAGATCTAACTGAGGCTTGGAGGAGGGTCATGGGGGGAGGAGCCAGTGCACACCAGATAGTCCTAAAGCTTTCTTTAGATGTGCCCAGTCTCCTGCGGAGCCGCTATTCCCCATGGTCCTTACGGAGTCCCCAGCATCCACTTAGGACGTTAGAGAAATATATCTTACTGCGACTCGGCGCTCAACTCCTCTATGGTGAATGCCCGAGTGCCCGCCCAACCTTGCGGTATTTGTATAGAGGATAATTGGTGGCACTCACACGGGACTTTACATTAATAACGAATAAACAGCAGCCTGTCTCTATTCGTTGTTAATGTAAAGTCCTGTGTGAGTGCCGCCAATTATCCTCTCTCCATATATATATATATATATCTCCAACAGTTGCACTCAAGGGCTAAAGTCCACAATACACTAGGCAGTGTTATGCTATCTTTTCAAAGCAATAGGGATACAGAGTAAAACTCCACCTGTCGCTTCCGCATCCCCTCCTCTGGACCTGTCGCTACCCCCATCTCATCCTCCTTCCCCCGACCTGTTACTACCCCACCTCCTTCTCCTCCAGACCTGTCGCTTCCCCCATCTCCTCCTCTGGACCTGTCGCTTCTATATCTTCTCCACCCCACCTGTCGCTTCCCCGTCTCCTCCTCTGGACTTGTCGCTTTAATATCTCCTCCCCACCTGTCGCTTTCCCATCTCCTGCTCCTCCCGACCTGTCACTACCCCATCTCCTCCTGACCTCTCGCTTCCCCATCTCCTCCTCCTCCCCACCAGATACTTCCTCATCTCCCTCTCCTTCCGACCTCTCGCTATCCAATTTCCCCCTCTTCCCAACCTGTCGCTACCTTATCTCCTCTCGCTTCCCCATAATTTCCTCCAAACTTCATTTTACGCTCATACTAACAATACTATCAAATCTAACACACTCAGCAACCCCCCCCCCCCTCCCAACACACTGACAGCTCAGTCAGCCAAACACCTCCACTGCTCTGACAGCACATATACAGTATATGCAAGCACCTTCCTTACTGCCCTCCCCCCTGACACTGACAACCCCTCCACACACACACACACACACACACACACACACACACACACACACACACACACACACACACACACACACCCTCTCTGACAGCACACTTACAGAAATCCTCACTTAGGGGACTGTGGATTCAGCAGGTGGCTAACACTGTCTCCCAGCGCAGTCATCCCTGGGACCGCTGTTCCTGTATTTGAGGGGCTCAGTCAGGGAGGCGGGATGCAGCGCACCAGTGTTTGTAACCACTCCCAACGCTGAGGTGCGCTGTGCTGCTGGGGGCTCCTCTTCTCCGTTCTCCCCGCTCCCAGAATGCCTTGCGCATTCCGGCTTGGGACGCTGGGTGGGAACGGCAGCGCAGCACTGCTGTTCAAAAACCTGGCTGGCAACGAGGGAAGTGACAGCGCCTACAGGGTAAATGCTATTACCCTGCTTGCCTGCTTCTTGTGTGTGCCGGCGGATGCGCCCTCAGTGCAGATGCGCTGTGTGCAACACACCGCTGGCCCACACCTAGTTACGGCCCTGCGTTGCTAGAAGGATGGGATGATGACCCATTTATTTATCTCCTTAGTCCTAGTGCTGCTAGTGCCGCTTGCTGACTATATATCTTGCATACTCGTTCTTAAGATGGCACTGGGCAGTTAGGGGACCCTATCGCTGTCCCAGAGCCTAGAGCACATGCTCAGATCTCTGGAAAAATGGTGCGGCAGCCATTTTCCCAGTGATTTTCCTACTGTGCATGCGTGAAACACCTTCCACGGGACTCTGGAGGGCAAGTATTAAAAATAATGAGTGCAGGGTGTGCTATGTGGCCCCTCCTGGACACCCTCACAACATCAACCACATCCACCACATCACTAGTCACACCCCACATAATTTTTCCCCTACTGTGGCATAAAATAGGCCCTTCATAAATTTTAGCTCCAGGCCCATGTGGACCTTAATCTGGCACTGGCGGATGGCGCCCGGAGCTCGCGCTCCACTGGAGCCACCCTCGCTACACCCCTGACTATATGTTCCTAAGCTCAAGAGAGCACTATTGTCAGTAAAGAATCTAGTAGAAAAAGGACTTACTGTAAAGCTCCAGAATAACAATTTTTTTATCCAAAATGGAAGAGAAACGCTAGCTACAGCCAGAATAGAAGAACATTTATATTGTCTGGATATTACAGCACAGCAGGTAAAGCTAAGTGCACAGGAACACACTGACTGCATTCACAAGTGGTATAAAAGATTAGGACTTCGACACAGATTGCATAAAGGAAATGCAGAGGAGAGCCCTAGCCAGAGATCTCAGTGTCAGATTGTTCAGAAATTATGAAATGCCAATGCTGCATAAAAGCAAAAGCAACAAGGGTGACAATTCCACAGAAAAGGGAAAGCAGAGTTTCGAGACCACTAGAACTTATACACAGTGATGTACAGCATGCGGACCTATGAAAATACATACGTCAGGAGGCAAAAGGTATATGCTAACCAGGGCCAATTCTTGCCCTTGTGGCGCCCCAGGCAAAAGTTAGGGGCGTGGCTTAATATGGGGGCGTGGCCAGTCATTTGTAGCGCCGCTGAAAGGGGAAAAAAAAAGTATACTTACTATACCCCGCTCCTGATTCCAGACCCTGCAGACCAGCGCCGCTCTTCTCCTCGGATCTATGGGAGAGACGTCATGACGTCTCTCCCGTAGCACAGCATAGGCACTAGAGGTCAATTATGACCCCTAGCGTCTGTGCCACAATGCTGTGCGGTGCGCGATGACGTCATCGCGCACCACACACCAAAGGTCCTCTCCATCAAGGGAAACTAGACGCTTAGCGGCTGATTCCCTTCATAGCGGGGGAGGACCAGCGCCACGAAGGGAAACCAGACGCGTAGCGTCTGGTTCCCTTCTCACAGCGGGAGGGGGGGCACAGCGGGGGGACACTGCTGGGGCGCACACTGACAGTGGCGGATCTTGCCATGGTGCGGCGCCCTCCGGATGGCAAGATCCGCCACTGATGCTAACATTTATTGACAACTGTTCCAGGTTCACAGTCACGTATATAATACAAAGTAAAGATGAAGTCTTAGACAAGCTGCAAGACTACGTGTCCATAACCAGACACAGATTCAAGAGGAATATTCTAACATTCCCCAACGACAACGGAGGTGAGTTCACAGGACAGAAAATAGAACAGTACTTAAGAGGACTCGGCATATAACATCAGAGGACTGTACCGTACGCACCAGAACAAAATGGTGTATATGAGAGGAAAAACAGATTGTTAACAGAAATTATAAGATGTATGCTTACAGATTCAGGACTACCCGATAAATATTGGGGTGAAGCCGCAATGACAGCCACTTATGTTCAAAGTAGACTACTCTCGAAAGCAGTAGGGAAAACATCTTATGCGCTATGACACAGTAAGAAACCCAGCCTAAAGCATATCAGAGTTTTTGGATGCAAAGCCTTCGCCTACATTCCCGCAGAAAAACAGAGCAAGTTACAGAACCGAGCGGTAGATGGAGTTCTAGATAGTTACAGTGAACATTCAAAAGGCTACAGAATTTTAAATCAAAATATTGGAAAAATAATTATAAGTAAAAGTGTGATATTCATGGGAGAAGAAAGAGATGATGTCATTATTCCAGCAAACTCAAGTTAAGAGAAAAGTACAGAATCCAAAGAAACAGATGAAGTAAAGGTCATTCAAAAGTCGAGGTACAACATAGGACAGATACCAGCCGCCCTCAGGAAAGTATAACAGAAGGAGTGAGATGCTCTTCAAGTGAAAATAAAGGAAAAGCACCCATACGTTTATCTTACAAAGCAACAGCTGTTAACATAAGAGAACCTACATCAGCGGAAGAACTTGCTACCTTTCCAGAAAGAGAAGCGCAAAAATGGCTAATAACTGCAAAGGAAGAAATGGAATCAGTGAAAAGACAACCAGACATGGACGTTGATCAAACTTACAGCAGATAAAAAGGCTATAATTTGTAATTGGACTTTTAGGGTCTAGTATGATACTGTAGGAAAAGTAGAAAGATACAAGGCAAGATTAGTTGCTAAGGGATGTTTACAGAAATCTGGAGAAGACTATGATGAAACGTTTGTTCCAGTTGTGAAGCACACCAGCGTTAGAACCTTACTCCTAATAGCAGCCATAAAAGGTATGCAGGTGAAACATTTCAACGGGATCCGGACTGAAAGTCGACAGTAACTAGGTCGACAATGTCTAGGTCGACCACTATTGGTCGACAGGGTGTCTAAGTCGACAGGGTCTTTAGGTCGACATGTTCTAGGTCGACAGGTCAAAAGGTCGACATGAGTTTTTCACAATTTTTTTCTTTTTTTGAACCTTTTCATACTTAACGATCCACGTGGACTACGATTGGAACGGTAATCTGTGCCGAGCGAAGCGAAGGCACCATGCGAGGGGACGCGGTGCACTAATTGGGGTTCCCGGTCACTCTACGAACAAAACGACACCAAAATAACATTAAAAACTCATGTCGACCTTTTGACCTGTCGACCTAGAACATGTCGTCCTAAAGACCCTGTCGACCTAGACACCCTGTCGACCTAGTTACTGTCGACCAATAGTGGTCGACCTAGACATTGTCGACCTAGTTACTGTCGACTTTCAATACCACACCCCATTTCAACATGAAGATGGCTTTCTTACATGGTGAACTATAGGCAGACCTATACATGGAACAATCACCAGGTTTTGTGAATTCTCAAGAACCAGATCATGTACTGTATGTAGGCTTAACAAAAACATATATGGTCTAAAGCAAGCATGTCCAAACTGCGGCCCTCCAGCTGCTGTGAAACTACATATCCCAGCATGCCCTGACACAGTTTTGCTGTCAGAGAATGCTGCAGCTGTGTCAGGGCATGCTGGGATGTGTAGTTTCTCAACAGCTGGAGGGCCGCAGTTTGGACATGCCTGGTCTAAAGCAAGCAGCAAGAGCATGGAATAAAGATAAAGTCTTGATGGAGAAGGGGTTCATCAGAAATAGAGTGGACCCCTGTCTTTATACAAAGTTAATAGAAGAAAGATGGTTCTATGTATTAGTTTATGTGGACGATTTGCTAGTTTATTTCGAACAAGAAGGGGGAGAAATTGAACTACTACAAGAACTAAACAGTCAGTTTGAAACAAAAGACCTAGGTCACATAGAACAATATTTGGGAATGCAAATACCAAGAGAAGATGACTGATGCATTTACATTAAGTCGGAAATGCAAGATTCAGGAAACCATTGAGTTTGGTATGCAACAAGCAAAGATATCAAGCACTCCTATGGAGACAAGTTATGTAAAGAAATCAAATGATCAGAGTGAACAGAAAAAAAGCTATAGGTAAATTGTTATGCATTGCAACTGTCACCAGACCTCTCCACAGCAGTTGGGATCCTAAGCAGAAAGGATTCCAAACCAACACAGATGGACTGGAACGCAGTTAGGAGGGTAATTCATCTAAAAAGGAACTTTTAACAAGAAGCTTAAACTCTCATCAAGCAAAAGTCACAAGTTAACAGGATATGTTGAGTCAGACTGGGCTGGAGATACAAATGACAGAAAATCCACAAGTTGATATTTATTCTCAATTGGAGAAGGATTAATCAGCTGGACAAGCAAAAAACAGTAGCAGTGCCATCTACAGAGGGTGAATATACTGCGGCAGCTCATGCCAGTCAAAAAGTGATATGGTTATTGCTAGTGATGTGCACCGGAAATTTTTCAGGTTTTGTGTTTTGGTTTTGGATTCGGTTCCGAGGCCGTGTTTTGGATTCGGACGCGTTTTGGCAAAACCTCCCTGAAATTATTTTGTCGGATTCGGGTGTGTTTTGGATTCGGGTGTTTTTTTACAAAAAACCCTAAAAAACAGCTTAAATCATAGAATTTGGGGGTCATTTTGATCCCATAGTATTATTAACCCCAATAACCATAATTTCCACTCATTTTCAGTCTATTCTGAACACCTCACACCTCACAATATTATTTTTAGTCCTAAAATTTGCACCGAGGTCGCTGGATGACTAAGCTAAGCGACACAAGTGGCGGACACAAACACCTGGCCCAACTAGGAGTGGCACTGCAGTGTCAGACAGGATGTCAGATTTAAAAAATAGTCCCCAAACAGCACATGATGCAAAGAAAAAAAGAGGTGCACCAAGGTCGCTGGATGGCTAAGCTAAGCGACACAAGTGGCCGACACAAACACCTGGCCCATCTAGGAGCGGCACTGCAGTGTCAGGCAGGATGGCACTTCAAAAAAATAGTCCCCAAACAGCACATGATGCAAAGAAAAAAAGAGGTGCAAGATGGAATTGTCCTTGGGCCCTCCCACCCACCCTTATGTTGTATAAACAGGACATGCACACTTTAACGAACCCATCATTTCCGATTCCTCACCCTTTTCACTGTGTACATCCCCCTCCTCACAGATTATGAATTCGTCCCCACTGGAATCCACCATCTCAGGTCCCTGTGTACTTTCTGGAGGCAATTGCTGGTGAATGTCTCCACGGAGGAATTGATTATAATTCATTTTGATGAACATCATCTTCTCCACATTTTCTGGAAGTAACCTAGTACGCCGATTGCTGACAAGGTGAGCGGCTGCACTAAACACTCTTTCGGAGTACACACTGGAGGGGGGGCAATTTAGGTAACATAAAGCCAGTTTGTGCAAGGGCCTCCAAACTGCCTCTTTTTCCTGCCAGTATACGTACGGACTGTCTGACGTGCCTACTTGGATGCGGTCACTCATATAATCCTCCACCATTCTTTCAATGGTGACAGAATCATATGCAGTGACAGTAGACAACATGTCAGTAATCGTTGGCAGGTCCTTCAGTCCGGACCAGATGTCAGCAGTCGCTCCAGACTGCCCTGCATCACTGCCAGCGGGTGGGCTCGGAATTCTTAGCCTTTTCCTCGCACCCCCAGTTGCAGGAGAATGTGAAGGAGGAGCTGTTGACGGGTCACGTTCCGCTTGACTTGACAATTTTCTCACCAGCAGGTCTTTGAACCTCTGCAGATTTGTATCTGCCGGAAAGAGAGATACAACGTAGGTTTTAAATCTAGGATCGAGCACGGTGGCCAAAATGTAGTGCTCTGATTTCAACAGATTGACCACCCGTGAATCCTGGTTAAGCGAATTAAGGGCTCCATCCACAAGTCCCACATGCCTAGCGGAATCGCTCTGTTTTAGCTCCTCCTTCAATGGGGTATATTTACTAAGGTCCCGATTTTGACCGAGATGCCGTTTTTTCATCAAAGTGTCATCTCGGTAATTTAGTACTAAACTCAAATCACGGCAGTGATGAGGGCATTCGTTTTTTTTGGGTAGTCCATGAAAATAATTACGAATGAATACACCATCGGTCAAAACGCGGCTGTTTAAGTATGAATCTCGGTCATTTACTAAGAAGTGCAAAGCCAAAAAAATAAAACACTGCCGTGAAAAATTACAACTCGTAAAAAAGTGCTAAAAAAAAACAGACCTGCTTTTTTAATCCGTGATTGTATAGGCATGCAGGGATCCATGAGATCCGTGCATGTATATCAGTGGGAAGGGGTGGGAAAGTGGTTATTTTCTAAAAAAAAATTGCGTGGGGTCCCCCCTCCTAAGCATAACCAGCCTCGGGCTCTTTGAGCCGATCCTGGTTGCAGAAATATGGGGAAAAAATTGACAGGGGTTCCCCCATATTTAAGCAACCAGCATCGGGCTCTGCGCCTGGTCCTGGTTCCAAAAATACGGGGGACACAAAGAGTAGGGGTCCCCCGTATTTTTAAAACCAGCACCGGGCTCCACTAGCTGGACAGATAATGCCACAGCCGGGGGTCACTTTTATATAGTGCCCTGCGGCCGTGGCATCAAATATCCAACTAGTCACCCCTGGCCGGGGTACCCTGGGGGAGTGGGGACCCCTTCAATCAAGGGATCCCCCCCCCAGCCACCCAAGGGCCAGGGGTGAAGCCCGAGGCTGTCCCCCCCCCATCCAATGGGCTGCAGATGGGGGGCTGATAGCCTTTGTTGAAAATGTAAAGATATTGTTTTTAGTAGCAGTACTACAAGTCCCAGCAAGCCTCCCCCGCATGCTGGTACTTGGAGAACCACAAGTACCAGCATGCGGCGGAAAAACGGGCCCGCTGGTACCTGTAGTACTAATACTAAAAAAATACCTAAAAAAAGACAAGACACACACACCTTGAAAGTAAAGATTTATTACATACATCCACACAAACATACATACATACTTACCTTATGTTCACACGCAGGTCGGTCCTCTTCTCCAGTAGAATCCAAGGGGTACCTGTTGAATAAATTATACTCACCAGATCCAGGGTACCAGGCTCCTTGGCGAATCCATTTGTAATCCACGTACTTGAATAAAATAAAAAAACGGACACCCGAGCCACGCACTGAAAGGGGACCCATGTTTGCACATGGGTCCCCTTTCCCCGACTGCCAGAAACCCACTCTGACTTCTGTCTAAGTGGGTTTCTTCAGCCAATCAGGGAGCGCCACGTTGTAGCACCCTCCTGATCGGCTGTGTGCTCCTGTACTGTCTGACAGGCGGCACACGGCAGTGTTACAATGTAGCGCCTATGCGCTCCATTGTAACCAATGGTGGGAACTTTCTGCTCAGCGCTTGACCGAAAGTGACCTCACCGCTGAGCAGAAAGTTCCCACCATTGGTAAGTATGTTTGTATGTTTGTGTGTATGTATGTAATAAATCTTTACTTTCAAGGTGTGTGTGTCTTGTCTTTTTTTGGGTATTTTTTTAGTAGTAGTACTACAGGTACCAGCGGGCCCGTTTTTCCGCCGCATGCTGGTACTTGTGGTTCTCCAAGTACCAGCATGCGGGGGAGGCTTGCTGGGCCTTGAAGTACTGCTACTAAAAACAATATCTTTTCATTTTCACAAAAGGCTATCAGCCCCCCATCCGCAGCCAATTGGATGGGGGGGACAGCCTCGGGCTTCACCCCTGGCCCTTGGGTGGCTGGGGGGGGGGACCCCTTGATTGAAGGGGTCCCCACTCCCCCAGGGTACCCCGGCCAGGGGTGACTAGTTGGATTTTTGATGCCACGGCCGCAGGGCACTATATAAAAGTGACCCCCGGCTGTGGCATTATCTGTCCAGCTAGTGGAGCCCGGTGCTGGTTTTAAAAATACGGGGGACCCCTACGCTTTTTGTCCCCCGTATTTTTAGAACCAGGACCAGGCGCAGAGCCCGATGCTGGTTGCTTAAATATGGGGGAACCCATGTCATTTTTTTCCCCATATTTCTGCAACCAGGATCGGCTCAAAGAGCCCGAGGCTGGTTATGCTTAGGAGGGGGGACCCCACGCAATTTTTTTCAAAGTTTTACAGTGTTTATTTAAAAAAAAATAAAAAAAAAATGAACCCCAGCACGGATCACACAGATCCGGCCGAGATTCATTTTGAAAAAGTCCGGCAGTGTTTTGCTAATCACTGCCGTAAAAAAACAGAAAAAAAAAACGAAAGACATCGACATCGGAAAACCCGAAAAGGCAAAATACGGCAGCTTAGTAAATTAGTCGTAATCAATTCAAAAAGTTGCAATTTTACACTGTCGATGTCATTCGTGATTGAACTTTGACCTTTTTCCAAAAATTACGAATGTTAGTAAATATACCCCAATGTCTCCAGCTTCTTCTGCAAAAGCCTGATGAGGGGAATGACCTGACTCAGGCTGGCAGTGTCTGAACTGACTTCACGTGTGGCAAGTTCAAAGGGTTGCAGAACCTTGCACAACGTTGAAATCATTCTCCACTGCGCTTGAGTCAGGTGCATTCCCCCTCCTTTGCCTATATCGTGGGCAGATGTATAGGCTTGAATGGCCTTTTGCTGCTCCTCCATCCTCTGAAGCATATAGAGGGTTGAATTCCACCTCGTTACCACCTCTTGCTTCAGATGATGGCAGGGCAGGTTCAGCAATGTTTGGTGGTGCTCCAGTCTTCGGCACGCGGTGGCTGAATGCCGAAAGTGGCCCGCAATTCTTTGGGCCACCGACAGCATCTCTTGCACGCCCCTGTCGTTTTTTTAAATAATTCTGCACCACCAAATTCAATGTATGTGCAAAACATGGGACGTGCTGGAATTTGCCCAGATGTAATGCACGCACAATATTGCTGGCGTTGTCCGATGTCACAAATCCCCAGGAGAGTCCAATTGGGGTAAGCCATTCTGCGATGATGTTCCTCATTTTCCGTAAGAGGTTGTCAGCTGTGTGCCTCTTATGGAAATCGGTGATACAAAGCGTAGCCTGCCTAGGAACGAGTTGGCGTTTGCGAGATGCTGCTACTGGTGCCGCCGCTGCTGTTTTTGCTGCGGGAGGCAATACATCTACCCAGTGGGCTGTCACAGTCATAAAGTCCTGAGTCTGCCCTGCTCCACTTGTCCACATGTACGTGGTTAAGTGGACAATGGGTACAACTGCATTTTTTAGGACACTGGTGACTCTTTTTCTGAGGTCTGTGTACATTTTCGGTATCGCCTGCCTAGAGAAATGGAACCTAGATGGTATTTGGTACCGGGGACACAGTACCTCAATCAAGTCTCTAGTTGCCTCTGAATGGTTGATGGATACCGGAACCACGTTTCTCACCACCCAGGCTGACAAGACCAGAGTTATCCGCATTGCAGCAGGATGACTGCTGTGATATTTCATCTTCCTCGCAAAGGACTGTTGGACAGTCAATTGCTTACTGGAAGTAGTATAAGTGGTCTTCCGACTTCACCTCTGGGATGACGATCGACTGCCAGCAGCAACAACAGCAGCGCCAGCAGCAGTAGGTGTTACACTCAAGGATGCATCGGAGGAATCCCAGGCAGGAGAGGACTCGTCAGACTTGCCAGTAACATGGCCTGCAGGACTATTGGTTTTCCTGTGTAAGGTGGAAATTGACACTGAGGGAGTTGGTGGTGTGGTTTGCAGGAGCTTGGTTACAAGAGGAAGGGATTTAGTGGTCAGTGGACTGCTTCCGCTGTCATCCAAAGTTTTTGAACTTGTCACTGACTTATGATGAATGCGCTGCATGTGACGTATAAGGGAGGATGTTCCGAGGTGGTTAACGCCCTTACCCCTACTTATTACAGCTTGACAAAGGCAACACACGGCTTGACACCCGTTGTCCGCATTTGTGTTGAAATAATTCCACACCGAAGAGCTGATTTTTTTTTTTGTATTTTGACCAGGCATGTCAATGGCCATATTCGTCCCACGGACAACAGCTGTCTCCCCGGGTGCCTGACTTAAAACAAACCACCTCACCATCAGAATCCTCCTTGTCAATTTCCTCCCCAGCGCCAGCAACACCCATATCCTCATCCTGGTGTACTTCAACAGTGACATCTTCAATTTGACTATCAGGAACTGGACTGCGGGTGCTCCTTCCAGCACTTGCAGGGGGCGTGCAAATGGTGGAAGGCGCAAGCTCTTCCCGTCCAGTGTTGGGAAGGTCAGGCATCACAACCGACACAATTGGACTCTCCTTGGGGATTTGTGATTTAGAAGAACGCACAGTTCTTTGCTGTGCTTTTGCCAGCTTAAGTCGTTTAATTTTTCTAGCGAGAGGATGAGTGTTTCCATCCTCATGTGAATCTGAACCACTAGCCACGAACATAGGCCAGGGCCTCAGCCGTTCCTTGCCACTCTGTGTCGTAAATGGCATATTGGCAAGTTTACGCTTCTCATCAGACGCTTTCAATTTAGATTTTTGGGTCATTTTACTGAACTTTTGTTTTTTGGATTTTACATGCTCTCTACTATGACATTGGGCATCGGCCTTGGCAGACGACGTTGATGGCATTTCATCGTCTCGGCCATGACTAGTGGCAGCAGCTTCAGCACGAGGTGGAAGTGGATCTTGATCTTTCCCTATTTTAACCTCCACATTTTTGTTCTCCATTTTTTAATGTGTGGAATTATATGCCAGTATCAATAGCAATGGCCTACTACTATATATACTGCGCACAACTGAAATGCACCACAGGTATGGATGGATAGTATACTTGACGACACAGAGTTAGGTACAGCAGTGGCCTACTGTACCATAATGCTATATATTATATACTGGTGGTCAGCAAACTGTGCAAAACTGAAATGCACCACATGTATAGAATCTAGATGGATAGTATACTTGACGACACAGAGGTAGGTACAGCAGTGGCCTTCCGTACCGTACTGCTATATATACTGGTGGTCACTGTCAGCAAACTGCAAAACTAAACTGCACCACAGGTATAAATTCTAGATGGATAGTGTACTTGACGACACAGAGGTAGGTACAGCAGTGGCCTTCCATACCGTACTGCTATATATACTGGTGGTCACTGGTAGCAAATTGCAAAACTAAAATGCACCACATGTATATAATCTAGAGATGAGCGCCTGAAATTTTTCGGGTTTTGTGTTTTGGTTTTGGGTTCGGTTCCGCGGCCGTGTTTTGGGTTCGAACGCGTTTTGGCAAAACCTCACCGAATTTTTTTTGTCGGATTCGGGTGTGTTTTGGATTCGGGTGTTTTTTTCAAAAAACACTAAAAAACAGCTTAAATCATAGAATTTGGGGGTCATTTTGATCCCAAAGTATTATTAACCTCAAAAACCATAATTTACACTCATTTTCAGTCTATTCTGAATACCTCACACCTCACAATATTATTTTTAGTCCTAAAATTTGCACCGAGGTCGCTGTGTGAGTAAGATAAGCGACCCTAGTGGCCGACACAAACACCGGGCCCATCTAGGAGTGGCACTGCAGTGTCACGCAGGATGTCCCTTCCAAAAAACCCTCCCCAAACAGCACATGACGCAAAGAAAAAAAGAGGCGCAATGAGGTAGCTGTGTGAGTAAGATTAGCGACCCTAGTGGCCGACACAAACACCGGGCCCATCTAGGAGTGGCACTGCAGTGTCACGCAGGATGTCCCTTCCAAAAAACCCTCCCCAAACAGCACATGACGCAAAGAAAAAAAGAGGCGCAATGAGGTAGCTGTGTGAGTAAGATTAGCGACCCTAGTGGCCGACACAAACACCGGGCCCATCTAGGAGTGGCACTGCAGTGTCACGCAGGATGTCCCTTCCAAAAAACCCTCCCCAAACAGCACATGACGCAAAGAAAAAAAGAGGCGCAATGAGGTAGCTGACTGTGTGAGTAAGATTAGCGACCCTAGTGGCCGACACAAACACCGGGCCCATTTAGGAGTGGCACTGCAGTGTCACGCAGGATGTCCCTTCCAAAAAACCCTCCCCAATCAGCACATGATGCAAAGAAAAAGAAAAGAAAAAAGAGGTGCAAGATGGAATTGTCCTTGGGCCCTCCCACCCACCCTTATGTTGTATAAACAAAACAGGACATGCACACTTTAACCAACCCATCATTTCAGTGACAGGGTCTGCCACACGACTGTGACTGATATGACGGGTTGGTTTGGACCCCCCCAAAAAAAGAAGCAATTAATCTCTCCTTGCACAAACTGGCTCTACAGAGGCAAGATGTCCACCTCATCATCACCCTCCGATATATCACCGTGTACATCCCCCTCCTCACAGATTATCAATTCGTCCCCACTGGAATCCACCATCTCAGCTCCCTGTGTACTTTGTGGAGGCAATTGCTGCTGGTCAATGTCTCCGCGGAGGAATTGATTATAATTCATTTTAATGAACATCATCTTCTCCACATTTTCTGGATGTAACCTCGTACGCCGATTGCTGACAAGGTGAGCGGCGGCACTAAACACTCTTTCGGAGTACACACTTGTGGGAGGGCAACTTAGGTAGAATAAAGCCAGTTTGTGCAAGGGCCTCCAAATTGCCTCTTTTTCCTGCCAGTATAAGTACGGACTGTGTGACGTGCCTACTTGGATGCGGTCACTCATATAATCCTCCACCATTCTATCAATGTTGAGAGAATCATATGCAGTGACAGTAGACGACATGTCCGTAATCGTTGTCAGGTCCTTCAGTCCGGACCAGATGTCAGCATCAGCAGTCGCTCCAGACTGCCCTGCATCACCGCCAGCGGGTGGGCTCGGAATTCTGAGCCTTTTCCTCGCACCCCCAGTTGCGGGAGAATGTGAAGGAGGAGATGTTGACAGGTCGCGTTCCGCTTGACTTGACAATTTTGTCACCAGCAGGTCTTTCAACCCCAGCAGACTTGTGTCTGCCGGAAAGAGAGATCCAAGGTAGGCTTTAAATCTAGGATCGAGCACGGTGGCCAAAATGTAGTGCTCTGATTTCAACAGATTGACCACCCGTGAATCCTTGTTAAGCGAATTAAGGGCTCCATCCACAAGTCCCACATGCCTAGCGGAATCGCTCCGTGTTAGCTCCTCCTTCAATGTCTCCAGCTTCTTCTGCAAAAGCCTGATGAGGGGAATGACCTGACTCAGGCTGGCAGTGTCTGAACTGACTTCACGTGTGGCAAGTTCAAAGGGCATCAGAACCTTGCACAACGTTGAAATCATTCTCCACTGCGCTTGAGACAGGTGCATTCCACCTACTATATCGTGCTCAATTGTATAGGCTTGAATGGCCTTTTGCTGCTCCTCCAACCTCTGAAGCATATAGAGGGTTGAATTCCACCTCGTTACCACTTCTTGCTTCAGATGATGGCAGGGCAGGTTCAGTAGTTTTTGGTGGTGCTCCAGTCTTCTGTACGTGGTGCCTGTACGCCGAAAGTGTCCCGCAATTCTTCTGGCCACCGACAGCATCTCTTGCACGCCCCTGTCGTTTTTTAAAAAATTCTGCACCACCAAATTCAAGGTATGTGCAAAACATGGGACGTGCTGGAATTTGCCCATATTTAATGCACACACAATATTGCTGGCGTTGTCCGATGCCACAAATCCACAGGAGAGTCCAATTGGGGTAAGCCATTCCGCGATGATCTTCCTCAGTTGCCGTAAGAGGTTTTCAGCTGTGTGCGTATTCTGGAAAGCGGTGATACAAAGCGTAGCCTGCCTACGAAAGAGTTGGCGTTTGCGAGATGCTGCTACTGGTGCCGCCGCTGCTGTTCTTGCGGCGGGAGTCCATACATCTACCCAGTGGGCTGTCACAGTCATATAGTCCTGACCCTGCCCTGCTCCACTTGTCCACATGTCCGTGGTTAAGTGGACATTGGGTACAACTGCATTTTTTAGGACACTGGTGAGTCTTTTTCTGACGTCCGTGTACATTCTCGGTATCGCCTGCCTAGAGAAGTGGAACCTAGATGGTATTTGGTAACGGGGGCACACTGCCTCAATAAATTGTCTAGTTCCCTGTGAACTAACGGCGGATACCGGACGCACGTCTAACACCAACATAGTTGTCAAGGCCTCAGTTATCCGCTTTGCAGCAGGATGACTGCTGTGATATTTCATCTTCCTCGCAAAGGACTGTTGGACAGTCAATTGCTTACTGGAAGTAGTACAAGTGGGCTTACGACTTCCCCTCTGGGATGACCATCGACTCCCAGCAGCAACAACAGCAGCGCCAGCAGCAGTAGGCGTTACACGCAAGGATGCATCGGAGGAATCCCAGGCAGGAGAGGACTCGTCAGAATTGCCAGTGACATGGCCTGCAGGACTATTGGCATTCCTGGGGAAGGAGGAAATTGACACTGAGGGAGTTGGTGGGGTGGTTTGCGTGAGCTTGGTTACAAGAGGAAGGGATTTACTGGTCAGTGGACTGCTTCCGCTGTCGCCCAAAGTTTTTGAACTTGTCACTGACTTATTATGAATGCGCTGCAGGTGACGTATAAGGGAGGATGTTCCGAGGTGGTTAACGTCCTTACCCCTACTTATTACAGCTTGACAAAGGCAACACACGGCTTTTCTGTTGAAATACCTCCACACTGAAGAGCTGATTTTTTTGGTATTTTCACCAGGCATGTCAACGGCCATATTCCTCCCACGGACAACAGGTGTCTCCCCGGGTGCCTGACTTAAACAAACCACCTCACCATCAGAATCCTCCTGGTCAATTTCCTCCCCAGCGCCAGCAACACCCATATCCTCCTCATCCTGGTGTACTTCAACACTGACATCTTCAATCTGACTATCAGGAACTGGACTGCGGGTGCTCCTTCCAGCACTTGCAGGGGGCGTGCAAATGGTGGAAGGCGCATGCTCTTCACCTCCAGTGTTGGGAAGGTCAGGCATCGCAACCGACACAATTGGACTCTCCTTGTGGATTTGGGATTTCGAAGAACGCACAGTTCTTTGCGGTGCTTTTGCCAGCTTGAGTCTTTTCAGTTTTCTAGCGAGAGGCTGAGTGCTTCCATCCTCATGTGAAGCTGAACCACTAGCCATGAACATAGGCCAGGGCCTCAGCCGTTCCTTGCCACTCCGTGTGGTAAATGGCATATTGGCAAGTTTACGCTTCTCCTCCGACAATTTTATTTTAGGTTTTGGAGTCCTTTTTTTACTGATATTTGGTGTTTTGGATTTGACATGCTCTGTACTATGACATTGGGCATCGGCCTTGGCAGACGACGTTGCTGGCATTTCATCGTCTCGGCCATGACTAGTGGCAGCAGCTTCAGCACGAGGTGGAAGTGGATCTTGATCTTTCCCTAATTTTGGAACCTCAACATTTTTGTTCTCCATATTTTAATAGGCACAACTAAAAGGCACCTCAGGTAAACAATGGAGATGGATACTAGTATACAATTATGGACTGCCTGCCGAGTGCAGACACAGAGGTAGCCACAGCCGTGAACTACCGTACTGTACTGTGTCTGCTGCTAATATAGACTGGTTGATAAAGAGATGTCTATGTAACTATGTATGTATAAAGAAGAAAGAAAAAAAAACCACGGTTAGGTGGTATACAATTATGGATGGACTGCCTGCCGAGTGCAGACACAGAGGTAGCCACAGCCGTGAACTACCGTACTGTACTGTGTCTGCTGCTAATATAGACTGGTTGATAAAGAGATGTCTATGTAACTATGTATGTATAAAGAAGAAAGAAAAAAAAACCACGGTTAGGTGGTATACAATTATGGACGGACTGCCTGCCGAGTGCAGACACAGAGGTAGCCACAGCCGTGAACTACCGTACTGTACTGTGTCTGCTGCTAATATAGACTGGTTGATAAAGAGATGTCTATGTAACTATGTATGTATAAAGAAGAAAGAAAAAAAAACCACGGTTAGGTGGTATACAATTATGGACGGACTGCCTGCCGAGTGCAGACACAGAGGTAGCCACAGCCGTGAACTACCGTACTGTACTGTGTCTGCTGCTAATATAGACTGGTTGATAAAGAGATGTCTATGTAACTATGTATGTATAAAGAAGAAAGAAAAAAAAACCACGGTTAGGTGGTATACAATTATGGACGGACTGCCTGCCGAGTGCAGACACAGAGGTAGCCACAGCCGTGAACTACCGTACTGTACTGTGTCTGCTGCTAATATAGACTGGTTGATAAAGAGATGTCTATGTAACTATGTATGTATAAAGAAGAAAGAAAAAAAAACCACGGTTAGGTGGTATACAATTATGGACGGACTGCCTGCCGAGTGCAGACACAGAGGTAGCCACAGCCGTGAACTACCGTACTGTACTGTGTCTGCTGCTTATATAGACTGGTTGATAAAGAGATGTCTATGTAACTATGTATGTATAAAGAAGAAAGAAAAAAAAACCACGGTTAGGTGGTATACAATTATGGACGGACTGCCTGCCGAGTGCAGACACAGAGGTAGCCACAGCCGTGAACTACCGTACTGTACTGTGTCTGCTGCTAATATAGACTGGTTGATAAAGAGATGTCGTAGTAGTATGTATGTATAAAGAAGAAAAAAAAACCACGGTTAGGTGGTATACAATTATGGACGGACTGCCTGCCGAGTGCAGACACAGAGGTAGCCACAGCCGTGAACTACCGTACTGTGTCTGCTGCGACTGGATGATAAATGATATAAAAAATATATATATATCACTACTGCAGCCGGACAGGTATATATTATATATTATATAATGACGGACCTGCTGGACACTGTCTGTCAGCAGAATGAGTTTTATTTTTATAGAATAAAAAAAACAACAACACACAAGTGAAGTCACACGACGAGTGTTTAACTTTTTCAGGCAATCACAATATAAGTATACTACTAACTATACTGGTGGTCAGTGTGGTCAGGTCACTGGTCAGTCACACTGGCAGTGGCACTCCTGCAGCAAAAGTGTGCACTGTTTAATTTTAATATAATATTATGTACTCCTGGCTCCTGCTATAACCTATAACTGGCACTGCAGTGCTCCCCAGTCTCCCCCACAATTATAAGCTGTGTGAGCTGAGCAGTCAGACAGATATATAATATATATAGATGATGCAGCACACTGGGCTGAGCCTGAGCAGTGCACACAGATATGGTATGTGACTGAGTCACTGTGTGTATCGCTTTTTTCAGGCAGAGAACGGATATATTAAATAAACTGCACTGTCTGGTGGTCACTCACTATATAATATTATGTACTCCTGGCTCCTGCTATAACCTATAACTGGCACTGCAGTGCTCCCCAGTCTCCCCCACAATTATAAGCTGTGTGAGCTGAGCAGTCAGACAGATATATAATATATATAGATGATGCAGCACACTGGGCTGAGCCTGAGCAGTGCACACAGATATGGTATGTGACTGAGTCACTGTGTGTATCGCTTTTTTCAGGCAGAGAACGGATATATTAAATAAACTGCACTGTCTGGTGGTCACTCACTAGTAAACTCTCTGCACTCTCTACACTTCTACAGTACTCCTCCTAGTCCTAAGCTCCAGTAAATCTCTCTCTCTTATAATCTAAATGGAGAGGACGCCAGCCACGTCCTCTCCCTATCAATCTCAATGCACGTGTGAAAATGGCCGCGACGCGCGGCTCCTTATATAGAATCCGAGTCTCGCGATAGAATCCGAGCCTCGCGAGAATCCGACAGCGTGATGATGACGTTCGGGCGCGCTCGGGTTAACCGAGCAAGGCGGGAAGATCCGAGTCGCTCGGACCCGTGTAAAAAAACATGAAGTTCGGGCGGGTTCGGATTCCGAGGAACCGAACCCGCTCATCTCTAATATAATCTAGATGGATAGTATACTTGACGACACAGAGGTAGGTACAGCAGTGTCCTTCCGTACCGTACTGCTATATATACTGGTGGTCACTGTCCGCAAACTGCAAAACTAAAATGCACCACAGGTATAGAATCTAGATGGATAGTATACTTGACGACACAGAGGTAGGTACAGCAGTGGCCTACTGTACCGTAATGCTATATATTATATACTGGTGGTCAGCAAACTGTGCAAAACTGAAATGCACCACAGGTATGGATGGATAGTATACTTGACGACACAGAGGTAGGTACAGCAGTGGCCTTCTGTACCGTACTCCTATATATTATATACTGGTGGTCAGCAAAATTATGCACTGTACTCCTACTATATACTACACAATGCAGCACAGATATGTAGTGTTATTCAGGCAGACAACGTATACTGTACTCCTCCTATATAATACAGCTGCTCCCCAGTCCCCACAATTAAGCAGTGTGAGCACAGATATATGCAGCACACTGAGCACAGATATGGAGCGTTTTTTTTCAGGCAGAGAACGGATAAAACTGGTGGTCACTGATCAGCAAAACTCTGCACTGTACTCCTCCTATATTAATATACAGCTGCTCCCCAGTCCCCACAATTAAGATATAAGCAAGCACAAATATTTGCATCAACAATGAATAAACGGAGAGGATGCCAGCCACGTCCTCTCCCTAACATTTTCAATGCACGAGTGAAAATGGCGGCGACGCGCGGCTGCTTATATAGAATCCGAATTTAGCGAGAATCCGACAGCGGGATGATGACGTTCGGGCGCGCTCGGGTTAACCGAGCCATACGGGAGAATCCGAGTATGCCTCGGACCTGTGTAAAATGGGTGAAGTTCGGGGGGGTTCGGTTTCCGAGGAACCGAACCCGCTCATCACTACCACAGACCTAATTATAAAGAACACTCTCTTCCCCTTCTACATCCCCTAGTACTTGTATCAGCCTTGTCATGAGGAGAAACAGTGTTCAGGAGCTTCACACTGGCGTTTCTGCAGGAGAAAAATGGCGCCCAGTGAGTGTTCTGGCAAGTCTGAGGAGAAGCCCCGCCCCCCTTGTAATGGCGTGATTTAGCCTCAGCAATGTAATATTTTCATACTGGCCGGGGATTTAGTACATCTTGTATGTACTTTTAAGCCAGTGAGAGTAAGGATTTTCAGCATGCCGCTCAGAGCGCGCCACCCCTCCCGGGCACATTTTCTAAACTGAGGTCAGGAGGAGGGGCATAGAGGGAGGAGCCAGTTCACACTGTTAAAAAGTCTTAAAGTGCCGAAGGCTCCTGCGGAACCGTCTATACCCCATGGTACTAAAATGGACCCCAGCATCCTCTAGGACGTAAGAGAAACCCTGTTAAGCGGCAGCTTGTGATGGCTTATTGGGGCTAATAGGATAGCCCTGGGAGATATCATTACCTGCGGTAATGTACTACGGGTAATTGGATATCCCCCATAATCTTCCTCTACTGTCACCAGGGCCGCTGTACTGTCACTGCGGCACATTGCTCAACCTCCCTCTGTTACTGCTAGGATGTGACAGCGCTGCTTCCCCTGCACACTCGTACCTTGAGGTCTGCTCTCACTCTCCTGCACACTGTAGAGACGCTCCTCCTCAACCACCCCCGCTGTCAGTGCCTTCCACTGGCTGCTGCTACTTGGTGCAGACAAAGACTGCACATAAGTAGGTGTAGCCCAGCCCCCTTGTCTCTCCCCATGTACAGGCTGCAGCGCCGGCCTTGTGAGGGGATGGACAGCGGGTCCAAACCAGCAATATTGAGTGGGATATCCAAAGATCTACCTCATGCTAAAGTGTGTGACCAGCGCTCCTTAGGGCAGGGCTGTGGACTGACACCCGGCACTTCACGCTGCCTGCTCCCAGTCTGTAGCAGCTTACTCCGGGGGAAAATGGGCAGGGAGTGGCGTCCCACTAAAATGACCTAGCAGGAACGCTATTAGTAACACAGCGCACTGTTTCTCCGCCATCTGCCGGGTCCCGCCACGTATGGGTGATCGGAAGGTGGATCCACTGTCCAGTCACATCTGCATCACTGACAGGGGCGTTCTTTGATTTGGGCTGAAAGTCTATCCCTGTCAATGAGGCACTTGTATATGTGCCGCTTTCAGTGTTTTTTTTAATGGGCTTTTACTGCCCACTGCTTTGCCCTGCCCCCTGAATTTTTTTCCGTTCCCATTTTCAATGGGAGGCACCACTATCAGTGCCTCCCAAGATAATTGAAATAATTAAAATTATTAGAATAATATAAAGAAATTACTTATGACACTGAATGTGTCATAAGTATCTTTTTTTAATTATTTTAATCATTAATGACAAGGGAGGCACTGCCTCCCCTGACTGCATGTCATTGGTAAGCACTGTGTGTGGTGCTGCTATTAAACAATGCAGTGCAAAGAATATGCATTTGCAATTTACCAATAATCGCTCAATTGCAAAAACATTAGAATAGTGTCCATTATATCTACTTTTACAGGCATCACAATGAAGGTGTAGGCAATAGAATGTGTTTTAGAAGTGAAAATCATCTTTTACTTATTAGTCTATTGTTTGATTTTGTGTTTGATATTCAGTTTTTAAAAGTCGACTATCACTAACTCTCCGATTAGCATTGAGTTCTATAAAAGTATTGCTGTTTTCCTGATTATTGGTTTTGATCACAAGTTGATTTTTCAGCAGATTTTTTACTTTAGTAAGTCTTTGTTTTGGAAAATCAACCAAAAATTGGTGGAAATACACAAAACTGACATTTAATAATTATGGGGGTGCAGTCTGAATCCCTTTGTGGGTACGCACCCCGGGAGCCCAGTGAGATGCTAACAGCATCTCTGGGCTGCGATCGCCTCTGCCTGATTGACAGGCAGAGGCAGTCATGGGGAAGGAGGGGGCATGCCAATGGCGTTAGAACGCAGGCGTGTCCGGACCATTGCATGGGTGTGCCGCTGCGGCTGCGTGACGTCACATGCAGCCAATGCGACCTGGGACACTGTGGGTAGCCGCCTGCCAGCACACAGGAGCTGGACAGACGGGCACACACTAGACAAGGATTAGACAAAACTGGACTGGGGGTGGGTGTGTCATAGAAGAGACGTTATCCGGCGAGGAGAGGACTCTGGGATCGACAAACAGGGTCCCATTTTCCATGCTTACCATCTAAATCCCTGGGCGATCTCCAATCCGGGTACGCTCCCTAAAGTTTTTTTAAGAATTGTTGTTGTAAAATAAAGTGTTTTTATACTGTCCAAAATCGGTATATCATGTCACATTATTTTGAGGATTTATCCTAAGAGATAAATGTGGATTAAAACAACGATAAGGAAGATCAAAGACCCACCTACAGTATGCTGCATTACACACAAGGTTTAGTTTGTGAGTGTCTTGTAGAGATGAGCGGGTTCGGTTTCTCTGAATCCGAACCCGCCAGAACTTCATGTTTTTTTTCACGGGTCCGAGCGACTCGGATCTTCCCGCCTTGCTCGGTTAACCCGAGCGCGCCCGAACGTCATCATGACGCTGTCGGATTCTCGCGAGGCTCGGATTCTATCGCGAGACTCGGATTCTATATAAGGAGCCGCGCGTCGCCGCCATTTTCACACGTGCATTGAGATTGATAGGGAGAGGACGTGGCTGGCGTCCTCTCCGTTTAGAATAGATTCGAGAGACACTTGATTTACTAATTTTGGGGAGCATTAGGAGTACTCAGTACAGTGCAGAGTTTTGCTGATAGTGACCACCAGTTTTATTTATAATCCGTTCTCTGCCTGAAAAAAGCGATACACAGCACACAGTGACTCAGTCACATACTAGAGATGAGCGCCTGAAATTTTTCGGGTTTTGTGTTTTGGTTTTGGGTTCGGTTCCGCGGCCGTGTTTTGGGTTCGAACGCGTTTTGGCAAAACCTCACCGAATTTTTTTTGTCGGATTCGGGTGTGTTTTGGATTCGGGTGTTTTTTTCAAAAAACACTAAAAAACAGCTTAAATCATAGAATTTGGGGGTCATTTTGATCCCAAAGTATTATTAACCTCAAAAACCATAATTTACACTCATTTTCAGTCTATTCTGAATACCTCACACCTCACAATATTATTTTTAGTCCTAAAATTTGCACCGAGGTCGCTGTGTGAGTAAGATAAGCGACCCTAGTGGCCGACACAAACACCGGGCCCATCTAGGAGTGGCACTGCAGTGTCACGCAGGATGTCCCTTCCAAAAAACCCTCCCCAAACAGCACATGACGCAAAGAAAAAAAGAGGCGCAATGAGGTAGCTGTGTGAGTAAGATTAGCGACCCTAGTGGCCGACACAAACACCGGGCCCATCTAGGAGTGGCACTGCAGTGTCACGCAGGATGTCCCTTCCAAAAAACCCTCCCCAAACAGCACATGACGCAAAGAAAAAAAGAGGCGCAATGAGGTAGCTGTGTGAGTAAGATTAGCGACCCTAGTGGCCGACACAAACACCGGGCCCATCTAGGAGTGGCACTGCAGTGTCACGCAGGATGTCCCTTCCAAAAAACCCTCCCCAAACAGCACATGACGCAAAGAAAAAAAGAGGCGCAATGAGGTAGCTGACTGTGTGAGTAAGATTAGCGACCCTAGTGGCCGACACAAACACCGGGCCCATCTAGGAGTGGCACTGCAGTGTCACGCAGGATGTCCCTTCCAAAAAACCCTCCCCAATCAGCACATGATGCAAAGAAAAAGAAAAGAAAAAAGAGGTGCAAGATGGAATTGTCCTTGGGCCCTCCCACCCACCCTTATGTTGTATAAACAAAACAGGACATGCACACTTTAACCAACCCATCATTTCAGTGACAGGGTCTGCCACACGACTGTGACTGATATGACGGGTTGGTTTGGACCCCCCCCAAAAAAGAAGCAATTAATCTCTCCTTGCACAAACTGGCTCTACAGAGGCAAGATGTCCACCTCATCTTCACCCTCCGATATATCACCGTGTACATCCCCCTCCTCACAGATTATCAATTCGTCCCCACTGGAATCCACCATCTCAGCTCCCTGTGTACTTTGTGGAGGCAATTGCTGCTGGTCAATGTCTCCGCGGAGGAATTGATTATAATTCATTTTAATGAACATCATCTTCTCCACATTTTCTGGATGTAACCTCGTACGCCGATTGCTGACAAGGTGAGCGGCGGCACTAAACACTCTTTCGGAGTACACACTTGTGGGAGGGCAACTTAGGTAGAATAAAGCCAGTTTGTGCAAGGGCCTCCAAATTGCCTCTTTTTCCTGCCAGTATAAGTACGGACTGTGTGACGTGCCTACTTGGATGCGGTCACTCATATAATCCTCCACCATTCTATCAATGTTGAGAGAATCATATGCAGTGACAGTAGACGACATGTCCGTAATCGTTGTCAGGTCCTTCAGTCCGGACCAGATGTCAGCATCAGCAGTCGCTCCAGACTGCCCTGCATCACCGCCAGCGGGTGGGCTCGGAATTCTGAGCCTTTTCCTCGCACCCCCAGTTGCGGGAGAATGTGAAGGAGGAGATGTTGACAGGTCGCGTTCCGCTTGACTTGACAATTTTGTCACCAGCAGGTCTTTCAACCCCAGCAGACCTGTGTCTGCCGGAAAGAGAGATCCAAGGTAGGCTTTAAATCTAGGATCGAGCACGGTGGCCAAAATGTAGTGCTCTGATTTCAACAGATTGACCACCCGTGAATCCTTGTTAAGCGAATTAAGGGCTGCATCCACAAGTCCCACATGCCTAGCGGAATCGCTCCCTTTTAGCTCCTTCTTCAATGCCTCCAGCTTCTTCTGCAAAAGCCTGATGAGGGGAATGACCTGACTCAGGCTGGCAGTGTCTGAACTGACTTCACGTGTGGCAAGTTCAAAGGGCATCAGAACCTTGCACAACGTTGAAATCATTCTCCACTGCACTTGAGACAGGTGCATTCCACCTACTATATCGTGCTCAATTGTATAGGCTTGAATGGCCTTTTGCTGCTCCTCCAACCTCTGAAGCATATAGAGGGTTGAATTCCACCTCGTTACCACTTCTTGCTTCAGATGATGGCAGGGCAGGTTCAGTAGTTTTTGGTGGTGCTCCAGTCTTCTGTACGTGGTGCCTGTACGCCGAAAGTGTCCCGCAATTCTTCTGGCCACCGACAGCATCTCTTGCACGCCCCTGTCGTTTTTTAAAAAATTCTGCACCACCAAATTCAAGGTATGTGCAAAACATGGGACGTGCTGGAATTTGCCCATATTTAATGCACACACAATATTGCTGGCGTTGTCCGATGCCACAAATCCACAGGAGAGTCCAATTGGGGTAAGCCATTCCGCGATGATCTTCCTCAGTTGCCGTAAGAGGTTTTCAGCTGTGTGCGTATTCTGGAAAGCGGTGATACAAAGCGTAGCCTGCCTAGGAAAGAGTTGGCGTTTGCGAGATGCTGCTACTGGTGCCGCCGCTGCTGTTCTTGCGGCGGGAGTCCATACATCTACCCAGTGGGCTGTCACAGTCATATAGTCCTGACCCTGCCCTGCTCCACTTGTCCACATGTCCGTGGTTAAGTGGACATTGGGTACAACTGCATTTTTTAGGACACTGGTGAGTCTTTTTCTGACGTCCGTGTACATTCTCGGTATCGCCTGCCTAGAGAAGTGGAACCTAGATGGTATTTGGTAACGGGGGCACACTGCCTCAATAAATTGTCTAGTTCCCTGTGAACTAACGGCGGATACCGGACGCACGTCTAACACCAACATAGTTGTCAAGGACTCAGTTATCCGCTTTGCAGTAGGATGACTGCTGTGATATTTCATCTTCCTCGCAAAGGACTGTTGAACAGTCAATTGCTTACTGGAAGTAGTACAAGTGGGCTTACGACTTCCCCTCTGGGATGACCATCGACTCCCAGCGGCAACAACAGCAGCGCCAGCAGCAGTAGGCGTTACACGCAAGGATGCATCGGAGGAATCCCAGGCAGGAGAGGACTCGTCAGAATTGCCAGTGACATGGCCTGCAGGACTATTGGCATTCCTGGGGAAGGAGGAAATTGACACTGAGGGAGTTGGTGGGGTGGTTTGCGTGAGCTTGGTTACAAGAGGAAGGGATTTACTGGTCAGTGGACTGCTTCCGCTGTCACCCAAAGTTTTTGAACTTGTCACTGACTTATTATGAATGCGCTGCAGGTGACGTATAAGGGAGGATGTTCCGAGGTGGTTAACGTCCTTACCCCTACTTATTACAGCTTGACAAAGGGAACACACGGCTTGACACCTGTTGTCCGCATTTCTGGTGAAATACCTCCACACCGAAGAGCTGATTTTTTTGGTATTTTCACCTGGCATGTCAACGGCCATATTCCTCCCACGGACAACAGGTGTCTCCCCGGGTGCCTGACTTAAACAAACCACCTCACCATCAGAATCCTCCTGGTCAATTTCCTCCCCAGCGCCAGCAACACCCATATCCTCCTCATCCTGGTGTACTTCAACACTGACATCTTCAATCTGACTATCAGGAACTGGACTGCGGGTGCTCCTTCCAGCACTTGCAGGGGGCGTGCAAATGGTGGAAGGCGCATGCTCTTCACCTCCAGTGTTGGGAAGGTCAGGCATCGCAACCGACACAATTGGACTCTCCTTGTGGATTTGGGATTTCAAAGAACGCACAGTTCTTTGCGGTGCTTTTGCCAGCTTGAGTCTTTTCAGTTTTCTAGCGAGAGGCTGAGTGCTTCCATCCTCATGTGAAGCTGAACCACTAGCCATGAACATAGGCCAGGGCCTCAGCCGTTCCTTGCCACTCCGTGTGGTAAATGGCATATTGGCAAGTTTACGCTTCTCCTCCGACAATTTTATTTTAGGTTTTGGAGTCCTTTTTTTACTGATATTTGGTGTTTTGGTTTTGACATGCTCTGTACTATGCCATTGGGCATCGGCCTTGGCAGACGACGTTGCTGGCATTTCATCGTCTCGGCCATGACTAGTGGCAGCAGCTTCAGCACGAGGTGGAAGTGGATCTTGATCTTTCCCTAATTTTGGAACCTCAACATTTTTGTTCTCCATATTTTAATAGGCACAACTAAAAGGCACCTCAGGTAAACAATGGAGATGGATGGATTGGATACTAGTATACAATTATGGACGGGCTGCCGAGTGCCGACACAGAGGTAGCCACAGCCGTGAACTACCGCACTGTACTGTGTCTGCTGCTAATATATAGACTGGTTGATAAAGAGATAGTATACTCGTAACTAGTATGTATGTATAAAGAAAGAAAAAAAAAAAACCACGGTTAGGTGGTATATACAATTATGGACGGGCTGCCGAGTGCCGACACAGAGGTAGCCACAGCCGTGAACTACCGCACTGTACTGTGTCTGCTGCTAATATATAGACTGGTTGATAAAGAGATAGTATACTCGTAACTAGTATGTATGTATAAAGAAAGAAAAAAAAACCACGGTTAGGTGGTATATACAATTATGGACGGGCTGCCGAGTGCCGACACAGAGGTAGCCACAGCCGTGAACTACCGCACTGTACTGTGTCTGCTGCTAATATATAGACTGGTTGATAAAGAGATAGTATACTCGTAACTAGTATGTATGTATAAAGAAAGAAAAAAAAAAACCACGGTTAGGTGGTATATACAATTATGGACGGGCTGCCGAGTGCCGACACAGAGGTAGCCACAGCCGTGAACTACCGCACTGTACTGTGTCTGCTGCTAATATATAGACTGGTTGATAAAGAGATAGTATACTCGTAACTAGTATGTATGTATAAAGAAAGAAAAAAAAACCACGGTTAGGTGGTATATACAATTATGGACGGGCTGCCGAGTGCCGACACAGAGGTAGCCACAGCGGTGAACTACCGCACTGTACTGTGTCTGCTGCTAATATATAGACTGGTTGATAAAGAGATAGTATACTCGTAACTAGTATGTATGTATAAAGAAAGAAAAAAAAACCACGGTTAGGTGGTATATACAATTATGGACGGGCTGCCGAGTGCCGACACAGAGGTAGCCACAGCCGTGAACTACCGCACTGTACTGTGTCTGCTGCTAATATATAGACTGGTTGATAAAGAGATAGTATACTCGTAACTAGTATGTATGTATAAAGAAAGAAAAAAAAACCACGGTTAGGTGGTATATACAATTATGGACGGGCTGCCGAGTGCCGACACAGAGGTAGCCACAGCCGTGAACTACCGCACTGTACTGTGTCTGCTGCTAATATATAGACTGGTTGATAAAGAGATAGTATACTCGTAACTAGTATGTATGTATAAAGAAAGAAAAAAAAACCACGGTTAGGTGGTATATACAATTATGGACGGGCTGCCGAGTGCCGACACAGAGGTAGCCACAGCCGTGAACTACCGCACTGTACTGTGTCTGCTGCTAATATATAGACTGGTTGATAAAGAGATAGTATACTCGTAACTAGTATGTATGTATAAAGAAAGAAAAAAAAAACACGGTTAGGTGGTATATACAATTATGGACGGGCTGCCGAGTGCCGACACAGAGGTAGCCACAGCCGTGAACTACCGCACTGTACTGTGTCTGCTGCTAATATAGACTGGTTGATAAAGAGATAGTATACTACTAATATTATGTATACTGGTGGTCAGGTCACTGGTCACTAGTCACACTGGCAGTGGCACTCCTGCAGCAAAAGTGTGCACTGTTTTAATATAATATTATGTACTCCTGGCTCCTGCTATAACCTATAACTGGCACTGCAGTAGTGCTCCCCAGTCTCCCCCACAATTATAAGCTGTGTGAGCTGAGCAGTCAGACAGATATATAATATATATTATATAGATGATGCAGCACACTGGCCTGAGCCTGAGCAGTGCACACAGATATGGTATGTGACTGACTGAGTCACTGTGTGTATCGCTTTTTTCAGGCAGAGAACGGATATATTAAATAAACTGCACTGTGTGTCTGGTGGTCACTCACTATATAATATATTATGTACTCCTGGCTCCTGCTATAACCTATAACTGGCACTGCAGTAGTGCTCCCCAGTCTCCCCCACAATTATAAGCTGTGTGAGCTGAGCAGTCAGACAGATATATATAATATTATATATAGATAATAGATGATGCAGCACACTGGCCTGAGCCTGAGCAGTGCACACAGATATGGTATGTGACTGAGTCACTGTGTGCTGTGTATCGCTTTTTTCAGGCAGAGAACGGATTATAAATAAAACTGGTGGTCACTATCAGCAAAACTCTGCACTGTACTGAGTACTCCTAATGCTCCCCAAAATTAGTAAATCAAGTGTCTCTCGAATCTAATCTAAACGGAGAGGACGCCAGCCACGTCCTCTCCCTATCAATCTCAATGCACGTGTGAAAATGGCGGCGACGCGCGGCTCCTTATATAGAATCCGAGTCTCGCGATAGAATCCGAGCCTCGCGAGAATCCGACAGCGTCATGATGACGTTCGGGGCGCGCTCGGGTTAACCGAGCAAGGCGGGAAGATCCGAGTCGCTCGGACCCGTGAAAAAAAACATGAAGTTCTGGCGGGTTCGGATTCAGAGAAACCGAACCCGCTCATCTCTATCACATACCATATCTGTGTGCACTGCTCAGGCTCAGGCCAGTGTGCTGCATCATCTATTATCTATATATAATATTATATATATCTGTCTGACTGCTCAGCTCACACAGCTTATAATTGTGGGGGAGACTGGGGAGCACTACTGCAGTGCCAGTTATAGGTTATAGCAGGAGCCAGGAGTACATAATATATTATATAGTGAGTGACCACCAGACACACAGTGCAGTTTATTTAATATATCCGTTCTCTGCCTGAAAAAAGCGATACACACAGTGACTCAGTCAGTCACATACCATATCTGTGTGCACTGCTCAGGCTCAGGCCAGTGTGCTGCATCATCTATATAATATATATTATATATCTGTCTGACTGCTCAGCTCACACAGCTTATAATTGTGGGGGAGACTGGGGAGCACTACTGCAGTGCCAGTTATAGGTTATAGCAGGAGCCAGGAGTACATAATATTATATTAAAACAGTGCACACTTTTGCTGCAGGAGTGCCACTGCCAGTGTGACTAGTGACCAGTGACCTGACCACCAGTATATATAATATTAGTAGTAAACTATCTCTTTATCAACCAGTCTATATTAGCAGCAGACACAGTACAGTGCGGTAGTTCACGGCTGTGGCTACCTCTGTGTCGGCACTCGGCAGCCTGTCCATAATTGTATATACCACCTAACCGTGGTTTTTTTTTCTTTCTTTATACATACTAGTTACGAGTATACTATCTCTTTATCAACCAGTCTATATATTAGCAGCAGACACAGTACAGTGCGGTAGTTCACGGCTGTGGCTACCTCTGTGTCGGCACTCGGCAGCCCGTCCATAATTGTATATACCACCTAACCGTGGTTTTTTTTTCTTTCTTTATACATACATACTAGTTACGAGTATACTATCTCTTTATCAACCAGTCTATATATTAGCAGCAGACACAGTACAGTGCGGTAGTTCACGGCTGTGGCTACCTCTGTGTCGGCACTCAGCAGCCCGTCCATAATTGTATATACCACCTAACCGTGGTTTTTTTTTCTTTCTTTATACATACATACTAGTTACGAGTATACTATCTCTTTATCAACCAGTCTATATATTAGCAGCAGACACAGTACAGTGCGGTAGTTCACGGCTGTGGCTACCTCTGTGTCGGCACTCGGCAGCCCGTCCATAATTGTATATACCACCTAACCGTGGTTTTTTTTTCTTTCTTTATACATACATACTAGTTACGAGTATACTATCTCTTTATCAACCAGTCTATATATTAGCAGCAGACACAGTACAGTGCGGTAGTTCACGGCTGTGGCTACCTCTGTGTCGGCACTCGGCAGCCCGTCCATAATTGTATATACCACCTAACCGTGGTTTTTTTTTTCTTTCTTTATACATACATACTAGTTACGAGTATACTATCTCTTTATCAACCAGTCTATATATTAGCAGCAGACACAGTACAGTGCGGTAGTTCACGGCTGTGGCTACCTCTGTGTCGGCACTCGGCAGCCCGTCCATAATTGTATATACCACCTAACCGTGGTTTTTTTTTCTTTCTTTATACATACATACTAGTTACGAGTATACTATCTCTTTATCAACCAGTCTATATATTAGCAGCAGACACAGTACAGTGCGGTAGTTCACGGCTGTGGCTACCTCTGTGTCGGCACTCGGCAGCCCGTCCATAATTGTATATACCACCTAACCGTGGTTTTTTTTTCTTTCTTTATACATACATACTAGTTACGAGTATACTATCTCTTTATCAACCAGTCTATATATTAGCAGCAGACACAGTACAGTGCGGTAGTTCACGGCTGTGGCTACCTCTGTGTCGGCACTCGGCAGCCCGTCCATAATTGTATATACCACCTAACCGTGGTTTTTTTTTCTTTCTTTATACATACATACTAGTTACGAGTATACTATCTCTTTATCAACCAGTCTATATATTAGCAGCAGACACAGTACAGTGCGGTAGTTCACGGCTGTGGCTACCTCTGTGTCGGCACTCGGCAGCCCGTCCATAATTGTATATACCACCTAACCGTGGTTTTTTTTTCTTTCTTTATACATACATACTAGTTACGAGTATACTATCTCTTTATCAACCAGTCTATATATTAGCAGCAGACACAGTACAGTGCGGTAGTTCACGGCTGTGGCTACCTCTGTGTCGGCACTCGGCAGCCCGTCCATAATTGTATATACCACCTAACCGTGGTTTTTTTTTCTTTCTTTATACATACATACTAGTTACGAGTATACTATCTCTTTATCAACCAGTCTATATATTAGCAGCAGACACAGTACAGTGCGGTAGTTCACGGCTGTGGCTACCTCTGTGTCGGCACTCGGCAGCCCGTCCATAATTGTATACTAGTATCCAATCCATCCATCTCCATTGTTTACCTGAGGTGCCTTTTAGTTGTGCCTATTAAAATATGGAGAACAAAAATGTTGAGGTTCCAAAATTAGGGAAAGATCAAGATCCACTTCCACCTCGTGCTGAAGCTGCTGCCACTAGTCATGGCCGAGACGATGAAATGCCAGCAACGTCGTCTGCCAAGGCCGATGCCCAATGGCATAGTACAGAGCATGTCAAAACCAAAACACCAAATATCAGTAAAAAAAGGACTCCAAAACCTAAAATAAAATTGTCGGAGGAGAAGCGTAAACTTGCCAATATGCCATTTACCACACGGAGTGGCAAGGAACGGCTGAGGCCCTGGCCTATGTTCATGGCTAGTGGTTCAGCTTCACATGAGGATGGAAGCACTCAGCCTCTCGCTAGAAAACTGAAAAGACTCAAGCTGGCAAAAGCACCGCAAAGAACTGTGCGTTCTTTGAAATCCCAAATCCACAAGGAGAGTCCAATTGTGTCGGTTGCGATGCCTGACCTTCCCAACACTGGACGTGAAGAGCATGCGCCTTCCACCATTTGCACGCCCCCTGCAAGTGCTGGAAGGAGCACCCGCAGTCCAGTTCCTGATAGTCAGATTGAAGATGTCAGTGTTGAAGTACACCAGGATGAGGTGGATATGGGTGTTGCTGGCGCTGGGGAGGAAATTGACCAGGAGGATTCTGATGGTGAGGTGGTTTGTTTAAGTCAGGCACCCGGGGAGACACCTGTTGTCCGTGGGAGGAATATGGCCGTTGACATGCCAGGTGAAAATACCAAAAAAATCAGCTCTTCGGTGTGGAGGTATTTCACCAGAAATGCGGACAACAGGTGTCAAGCCGTGTGTTCCCTTTGTCAAGCTGTAATAAGTAGGGGTAAGGACGTTAACCACCTCGGAACATCCTCCCTTATACGTCACCTGCAGCGCATTCATAATAAGTCAGTGACAAGTTCAAAAACTTTGGGTGACAGCGGAAGCAGTCCACTGACCAGTAAATCCCTTCCTCTTGTAACCAAGCTCACGCAAACCACCCCACCAACTCCCTCAGTGTCAATTTCCTCCTTCCCCAGGAATGCCAATAGTCCTGCAGGCCATGTCACTGGCAATTCTGACGAGTCCTCTCCTGCCTGGGATTCCTCCGATGCATCCTTGCGTGTAACGCCTACTGCTGCTGGCGCTGCTGTTGTTGCCGCTGGGAGTCGATGGTCATCCCAGAGGGGAAGTCGTAAGCCCACTTGTACTACTTCCAGTAAGCAATTGACTGTTCAACAGTCCTTTGCGAGGAAGATGAAATATCACAGCAGTCATCCTACTGCAAAGCGGATAACTGAGTCCTTGACAACTATGTTGGTGTTAGACGTGCGTCCGGTATCCGCCGTTAGTTCACAGGGAACTAGACAATTTATTGAGGCAGTGTGCCCCCGTTACCAAATACCATCTAGGTTCCACTTCTCTAGGCAGGCGATACCGAGAATGTACACGGACGTCAGAAAAAGACTCACCAGTGTCCTAAAAAATGCAGTTGTACCCAATGTCCACTTAACCACGGACATGTGGACAAGTGGAGCAGGGCAGGGTCAGGACTATATGACTGTGACAGCCCACTGGGTAGATGTATGGACTCCCGCCGCAAGAACAGCAGCGGCGGCACCAGTAGCAGCATCTCGCAAACGCCAACTCTTTCCTAGGCAGGCTACGCTTTGTATCACCGCTTTCCAGAATACGCACACAGCTGAAAACCTCTTACGGCAACTGAGGAAGATCATCGCGGAATGGCTTACCCCAATTGGACTCTCCTGTGGATTTGTGGCATCGGACAACGCCAGCAATATTGTGTGTGCATTAAATATGGGCAAATTCCAGCACGTCCCATGTTTTGCACATACCTTGAATTTGGTGGTGCAGAATTTTTTTAAAAACGACAGGGGCGTGCAAGAGATGCTGTCGGTGGCCAGAAGAATTGCGGGACACTTTCGGCGTACAGGCACCACGTACAGAAGACTGGAGCACCACCAAAAACTACTGAACCTGCCCTGCCATCATCTGAAGCAAGAAGTGGTAACGAGGTGGAATTCAACCCTCTATATGCTTCAGAGGTTGGAGGAGCAGCAAAAGGCCATTCAAGCCTATACAATTGAGCACGATATAGTAGGTGGAATGCACCTGTCTCAAGTGCAGTGGAGAATGATTTCAACGTTGTGCAAGGTTCTGATGCCCTTTGAACTTGCCACACGTGAAGTCAGTTCAGACACTGCCAGCCTGAGTCAGGTCATTCCCCTCATCAGGCTTTTGCAGAAGAAGCTGGAGGCATTGAAGAAGGAGCTAAAAGGGAGCGATTCCGCTAGGCATGTGGGACTTGTGGATGCAGCCCTTAATTCGCTTAACAAGGATTCACGGGTGGTCAATCTGTTGAAATCAGAGCACTACATTTTGGCCACCGTGCTCGATCCTAGATTTAAAGCCTACCTTGGATCTCTCTTTCCGGCAGACACAGGTCTGCTGGGGTTGAAAGACCTGCTGGTGACAAAATTGTCAAGTCAAGCGGAACGCGACCTGTCAACATCTCCTCCTTCACATTCTCCCGCAACTGGGGGTGCGAGGAAAAGGCTCAGAATTCCGAGCCCACCCGCTGGCGGTGATGCAGGGCAGTCTGGAGCGACTGCTGATGCTGACATCTGGTCCGGACTGAAGGACCTGACAACGATTACGGACATGTCGTCTACTGTCACTGCATATGATTCTCTCAACATTGATAGAATGGTGGAGGATTATATGAGTGACCGCATCCAAGTTGGCACGTCACACAGTCCGTACTTATACTGGCAGGAAAAAGAGGCAATTTGGAGGCCCTTGCACAAACTGGCTTTATTCTACCTAAGTTGCCCTCCCACAAGTGTGTACTCCGAAAGAGTGTTTAGTGCCGCCGCTCACCTTGTCAGCAATCGGCGTACGAGGTTACATCCAGAAAATGTGGAGAAGATGATGTTCATTAAAATGAATTATAATCAATTCCTCCGCGGAGACATTGACCAGCAGCAATTGCCTCCACAAAGTACACAGGGAGCTGAGATGGTGGATTCCAGTGGGGACGAATTGATAATCTGTGAGGAGGGGGATGTACACGGTGATATATCGGAGGGTGAAGATGAGGTGGACATCTTGCCTCTGTAGAGCCAGTTTGTGCAAGGAGAGATTAATTGCTTCTTTTTTGGGGGGGGTCCAAACCAACCCGTCATATCAGTCACAGTCGTGTGGCAGACCCTGTCACTGAAATGATGGGTTGGTTAAAGTGTGCATGTCCTGTTTTGTTTATACAACATAAGGGTGGGTGGGAGGGCCCAAGGACAATTCCATCTTGCACCTCTTTTTTCTTTTCTTTTTCTTTGCATCATGTGCTGATTGGGGAGGGTTTTTTGGAAGGGACATCCTGCGTGACACTGCAGTGCCACTCCTAGATGGGCCCGGTGTTTGTGTCGGCCACTAGGGTCGCTAATCTTACTCACACAGTCAGCTACCTCATTGCGCCTCTTTTTTTCTTTGCGTCATGTGCTGTTTGGGGAGGGTTTTTTGGAAGGGACATCCTGCGTGACACTGCAGTGCCACTCCTAGATGGGCCCGGTGTTTGTGTCGGCCACTAGGGTCGCTAATCTTACTCACACAGCTACCTCATTGCGCCTCTTTTTTTCTTTGCGTCATGTGCTGTTTGGGGAGGGTTTTTTGGAAGGGACATCCTGCGTGACACTGCAGTGCCACTCCTAGATGGGCCCGGTGTTTGTGTCGGCCACTAGGGTCGCTAATCTTACTCACACAGCTACCTCATTGCGCCTCTTTTTTTCTTTGCGTCATGTGCTGTTTGGGGAGGGTTTTTTGGAAGGGACATCCTGCGTGACACTGCAGTGCCACTCCTAGATGGGCCCGGTGTTTGTGTCGGCCACTAGGGTCGCTTATCTTACTCACACAGCGACCTCGGTGCAAATTTTAGGACTAAAAATAATATTGTGAGGTGTGAGGTATTCAGAATAGACTGAAAATGAGTGTAAATTATGGTTTTTGAGGTTAATAATACTTTGGGATCAAAATGACCCCCAAATTCTATGATTTAAGCTGTTTTTTAGTGTTTTTTGAAAAAAACACCCGAATCCAAAACACACCCGAATCCGACAAAAAAAATTCGGTGAGGTTTTGCCAAAACGCGTTCGAACCCAAAACACGGCCGCGGAACCGAACCCAAAACCAAAACACAAAACCCGAAAAATTTCAGGCGCTCATCTCTAGTGTCTTGTTGAAGGGGGCATCCCCTGATCTCTTCATCTGTGATGGGATTACAAGATTGAGTTACTCTATATGTCTGTATGCGAGTTGTAACTTGTAAGTTTCTCATTTTAGGCGGCATCCCCTGAAATCATTAATGGTGACGGTACCTTTGTTGCTGAAGGATAGATGATAAGCTGTTTTCTCTATTCACAGTTGTGAGTGGTTGGATTTACCCCGATATAATTCACAAATCACTATCAGTGGGGTGATACAATTATATTTGAATGTGCAAATTTACCCAATAGTATTACACGAGGATCTTTGTGTTTTTGTCTTCTCTTTTATGATAAATATCGCCTTAAGAGACAAGTGGAACATCAAAAGAACTGCATTAAACCAGGGGAGTACATTTATCCTTTTACATCACCTGATATACACATCTTAAATTAATATTTGGGGGAACATATAAACCAGAGATAATCTGTTTTTTTGGACTGGCAGGTACCGGTAAATAGCAGGAGTATAAAAGTATAAACACACAGTGGGACCAGGACTGGATAAGACAAAACTGGACTGGTAGGTACTGGTGAGTAGCAGAAGTATGAACACACAGTGGAACCAGGACTGGATAAGACAAATCTGACAAGTGTAATAGCACAAAATCAAGGGACTGCTACTGGAAGGAGAGCAATAACCGAAAAACTGGAAGTGATGCTGGGGAACAAATACACACAGGCCAAAACACTAGACAAGACTGGAGGGGCAGAGTTTCTACTTCGAGTCCAGAGGCTAGGGAGCCGCTCACTTTCAGATAGACAGCCTAGAGCACGTGAGACACTGCAGGTAGAGTTTGCAGGTAGCTGTTTAGAGGGAAAGCTCCAGGTGCTGCTATGGAAGCAGCTGAGATTACAGGCTGACAGTCTAAAGCTCCAAACAAACTGCTTGGTGGTATTTTGCAGATAGCTGTTCAGAGGGAAAGCCCTGGATAATGCAGGTAATGACAGGAATAAACTCAGGAACTTGTAGTAAACTGACAAAGTATCCTCATGTTCAAAGACAAGAGCACGGCTGGAGCAGGGTTCATATACAAGGCAGAAACTATAACCAGCATAAGATTCAGGGCAGGCTGGGAATTATTAGGAGCAATTCCCAATCAGAGCAGCCAGGGAGACCAGGCCCTCTGATGAGGAGACTCAATGCACCTGTTCAGCTATACATACAGACAAAACTCCTCATTATACTGCAGCTGAAGCTGAACACCCAGGAAACATGCAGGAATCTGAAATTAACTGGGAATGCAGGAAAACAAGGCAAGCTGATCCAATAAAAACAGATCATAGCATCAGAACATGAATAGACCGCAAGCTGTGGTCGCAGCTTTTAACAGGAAATTATGTAAATGTTATCCTTCCAATCGTGTGAATGTGGGGCACGCTAGCAGAGTAAGGGACATTTGCAAATGTATGCAATGTGCGGCCTACAAAAAACAAACATTATAAATGTGTAGGTAAGGCCATTTGCACGTAAAGTATGGTGTTTACTGTCATTTTTGATGGATGCATAGACAGCAAAAGGTACATGTATTATAAACCATTAAATTACACTGATTGTTTACATTTGTTTTTCCTCAGTGGCTGCACCAAAGGAAAAAGCTCCAGCAAAAAGGTGGTATACTCAAATGAGGAAGAGGCTGTTGAGTACCAAACACAAAAAACACACACAACATTACACACATAGCCATGGGTCAGTAGGCCACAGTAATTTAAATATAATTTCATATAACATTAATACCATCCATTGTTATATTATTGCCTGCAACTATTACATAATGTAACTATGACACAAACAAATAAGTGATTAAGTTTTACTGTCATACTTAAAACACAGTTGGAGCTTCGGGGTTCAGGGCTTTGTACATTTGGAAATGTGGAAAAAACTCAGAAATCAGGGTCTTTACCACATTTTGGCATTAGTACTTCGTGTCCTTGGAGAGAGATAAAGTGGATAGAGACAAAGTACCAGCCAACTAGCTCCTGTCATTTTTCAAAAACAGCCTGTGACATGACAGGAGCTTAGTGCTGTACATCAGGGACGTGCAGTCAGGGGAGGCAGTGCCTCCCCTGTCATAATGATTTAAGTAATACAAAGAAGATACTTATAACACGTTCTGTGTCATAATTATCCTATTTGCATTCTTCTAATGATATTTGCTGCAGCCAAATGAAGGTGGGAGGCAGCTGAGAGCGCTGCCTCACACCAACAATAGTAAAGTGCCTGAGGCTGGGGGCGGACAGGGTGCGGGACCAAACGGAGGGCAGGAAAAGCCCATTGAAAAAAACGTAGTAGAGGCACCAGCAGATCTGCCTCAGTGACAGGGGCGTGCCTGCATCCCACTTCAGAGCCCACCCCTGTCAGTGAGGCAGATTTGATTGGTCAGCAGCTGCAGCACTGAGCAGTGACTGTTTCCTGGTGTCACTGCTAGTGCTGAGTGTGGATTTCTCTCTCCCTCCCCAGGTGCTGGTCGCGGCAGTACAGATGGTGAGGTAAGGAGATGAGGGTGCAGAATTCCACATATCTATAGCTTGTGTAGCACTGTTATAGGTGGTGGGCGGGGGGAGGGGGCTCTGGTTCCCTGCACCTGGCTGCTATAGCCACTAACAGTAGAGTCAGGCTGCTGCTGTCAGGGTCAGAGGTCAGAGCTATGGCAGGAGCAGGCTGCGTGTCACTGTCTGCTCCTGCCTTTTGTTTTCAATTCCTCAGCTGCTGCCTGTGGATGTGTTAGGCTGCAGGTGGGGGGGGGGGGGGGGGGGGTTAGGCACCCATGGGGAGGGTTAGGCTGTGGGGAGCAAAGGGTTAGGTTTAGGCAATGCAGCAGGAATATTAGGGTTAGGCATTATAGGGGGAGGCAGGGCCGCAACTAGGTGTGTGCCGATGGTGCCTTGCCCACTGTGCACATGCACTGAAGGCGCACCATCAGCAGCACACAACCCCACGCACATGGCCGCAGCCACTGTCAGACTCAGTTCTCACTGTCAGTACTGCAGCGCTGCTGCCTGTCTCCCACCGGCCGCCGGAGCCCACCTGTCTCCCGCCAGGACTCTGAGCGACAAATTCACCCCCTCCTTTACGGCCGCGATCTTAGGTCTCCTCCGAGTATGCCTGCTGCTGCCGTCTCGGCAGGGGACTCAGGAGCGACACTGACAGCCTGCCGAGGATGCCGGATAGCAGGTCACAGATGAAGTTGAGTATAACCCACTCTTCTCTCTTTCTCTCTCTCTCTCTCTCTTTCTCTCTCTCCCTGCCTGCCTGCCGTTATGTGTAAAAAAAAAAAAAAAGGGGGGGGGGGGGGGGGACTGCCTGCCATAATGTGTAAAAAATGGGGACTCTGCCTGCCTAATGTGTCAAAAAGGGGGACTGCATGCCATATTGTGTAAAAAAGGGTGACTGCATGCGATAATGTGTAAAAATAAGATTTTACTCACCGGTAAATCTATTTCTCGTAGTCCGTAGTGGATGCTGGGAACTCCGTAAGGACCATGGGGAATAGCGGCTCCGCAGGAGACTGGGCACAACTAAAGAAAGCTTTAGGACTACCTGGTGTGCACTGGCTCCTCCCTCTATGACCCTCCTCCAGACCTCAGTTAGGATACTGTGCCCAGAAGAGCTGACACAATAAGGAAAGGATTTGGAATCCCGGGTAAGACTCATACCAGCCACACCAATCACACCGTATAACTCGTGATATTATACCCAGTTAACAGTATGAAATATAACTGAGCCTCACTAACAGATGGCTCATAACAATAACCCTTTAGTTAGGCAATAACTATATACAAGTATTGCAGACAATCCGCACTTGGGATGGGCGCCCAGCATCCACTACGGACTACGAGAAATAGATTTACCGGTGAGTAAAATCTTATTTTCTCTGACGTCCTAGTGGATGCTGGGAACTCCGTAAGGACCATGGGGATTATACCAAAGCTCCCAAACGGGCGGGAGAGTGCGGATGACTCTGCAGCACCGAATGAGCAAACTCAAGGTATTCCTCAGCCAGGGTATCAAACTTGTAGATTCTTGCAAAAGTGTTTGAACCCGACCAAGTAACAGCTCGGCAAAGTTGTAAAGCCGAGACCCCTCGGGCAGCCGCCCAAGAAGAGCCCACTTTCCTCGTGGAATGGGCTTTTACAGATTTAGGGTGCGGCAGTCCAGCCGCAAAATGTGCAAGTTGAATCGTGCTACAGATCCAGCGAGCAATAGTCTGCTTAGAAGCAGGAGCACCCAGCTTGTTGGGTGCATACAGGATAAATAGCGAGTCAGTTTTCCTGACTCCAGCCATCCTGGAAACATATATTTTCAGGGCCCTGACTACGTCCAGTAACTTGGAGTCCTCCCAAGTAGCCGCAGGCACCAGAATAGGTTGGTTCACATGAAAAGCTGATACCACCTTAGGAAGGAATTGGGAACGAGTCCTCAATTCCGCCCTATCCATATGAAAATCAGATAAGGGCTTTTTCCTGACAAAGCCGCCAATTCTGATACACGCCTGGCCGACGCCACGGCCAACAGCATGACCACTTTCCACGTGAGGTATTTTAGCTCTACGGATTTAAGTGGCTCAACCCAATGCGACTTCAGGAAATCCAACACCACGTTGAGATCCCACGGTGCCCCTGGAGACACAAACGGGGGCTGAATATGCAGCACTCCCTTAACAAAAGTCTGAACTTCAGGCAGTGAAGCCAGTTCTTTTCGGAAGAAAATGTACAGAGCCGAAATCTGGACCTTAATGGAACCCAATTTTAGGCCCATAGTCACTCCTGACTGTAGGAAGTGCAGAAATCGACCCAGTTGAAATTCCTCCGTTGGGGCCTTCCTGGCCTCACACCAAGCAAAATATTTTCGCCATATGCGGTGATAATGTTTTGCGATCACATCTTTCCTAGCTTTAATCAGCATAGGAATGACTTCCTCCGGAATGCCTTTTTCCTTTAGGATCCGGTGTTCAACCGCCATGCCGTCAAACGCAGCCGCGGTAAGTCTTGGAACAGACAGGGCCCCTGCTGCAGCAGGTCCTGTCTGAGCGGCATAGGCCATGGGTCCTCTGAGATCATTTCTTGAAGTTCTGGGTACCAAGCTTTTCTTGGCCAATCCGGAACCACGAGTATAGTTCTTACTCCTCTCCTTCTTATTATTCTCAGTACCTTGGGTATGAGAGGCAGAGGAGGGAACACATACACCGACTGGTACACCCACGGTGTTACCAGAGCGTTCACAGCTATCGCCTGAGGGTCCCTTGACCTGGCGCAATATCTTTTTAGCTTTTTGTTGAGGCGGGACGCCATCATGTCCACCTGTGGCCTTTCCCAATGGTGTACAATCATTTGGAAGACTTCTGGATGAAGTCCCCACTCTCCCGGGTGGAGGTCGTACCTGCTGAGAAAGTCTGCTTCCCAGTTGTCCACTCCGGGAATGAACACTGCTGACAGTGCTAACACATGATTTTCCGCCCATCGGAAAATCCTTGTGGCTTCTGCCATCATCATCCTGCTTCTTGTGCCGCCCTGTTGGTTTACATGGGCGACCGCCGTGATGTTGTCTGACTGGATCAGCACCGGCTGGTGTTGAAGCAGGGGTCTAGCCTGGCTTAGGGCATTGTAAATGGCCCTTAGTTCCAGAATATTTATGTGTAGGGAAGTCTCCTGACTCGACCATAGTCCTTGGAAGTTTCTTCCCTGTGTGACTGCCCCCCAGCCTCGAAAGCTGGCATCCGTGGTCACCAGGACCCAGTCCTGTATGCCGAATCTGCGGCCCTCTAGCAGATGAGCACTCTGCAGTCACCACAACAGCGACACCCTGGCCCTTGGAGACAGGGTTATCAGCCGATGCATCTGAAGATGCGACCCGGACCACTTGTCCAACAGATCCCACTGGAAGATCCTTGCAGGGAACCTGCCGAATGGAATTTCTTCGTAAGAAGCTACCATCTTTCCCAGGACTCGCGTGCATTGATGCACCTACACCTGTATTTGTTTTAGGAGGTCTCTGACTAGAGATGACAACTCCTTGGCCTTCTCCTCCGGGAGAAACACTTTTTCCTGTTCTGTGTCCAGAACCATACCCAGGAACAGTAGACGCGTCGTAGGAACCAGCTGCGACTTTGGAATATTCAGAATCCAGCCGTGCTGTTGTAGCACTTCCCGAGATAGTGCTACTCCGACCAACAACTGCTCCCTGGACCTCGCCTTTATAAGGAGATCGTCCAAGTACGGGATAATTATAACTCCCTTTTTCCGAAGAAGTATCATCATTTCGGCCATTACCTTGGTAAAAACCCTCGGTGCCGGGGACAGACCAACGGCAACGTCTGGAATTGGTAATGAAAGTCCTGTACCACAATTTTGAGGTACTCCTGGTGAGGAGGGTAAATGGGGACATGCAGGTAAGCATCCTTGATGTCCAGTGATACCATGTAATCCCCTTCGTCCAGGCTTGCAATAACCGCCCTGAGCGATTCCATTTTGAACTTGAACCTACGTATATAAGTGTTCAAGTATTTCAATTTTTGAATGGGTCTCACCGAACCGTCTGGTTTCGGTACCACAAACATTTTGGAATAGTAACCCCGGCCTTGTTGAAGGAGGGGTACCTTGATTATCACCTGCTGGAAGTACAGCTTGTGAATTGCCGCCAGTACTACCTCCCCTTTCTCCGAGGGCAGCAGGCAAGGCTGATTTGAGGTAACGGCGAGGGGGAGTCGCCTCGAACTCCAGCTTTTATCCCTGTGATACAACTTGCAGAACCCAGGGATCCACCTGTGAGCGAGCCCACTGATCGCTGAAGTTCCCGAGACGCGCCCCCACCGCACCTGGCTCCACCTGTGGAGCCTCAACGTCATGCGGTGGACTCAGAGGAAGCGGGGGAAGATTTTTGATCCTGGGAACTGGCTGTCTGGTGCAGCTTTTTCCCTCTTCCCTTGTCTCTGTGCAGAAAGGAAGCGCCTTTGACCCGCTTGCTTTTCTGAAGCCGAAAGGACTGTACCTGATAATACGGTGCTTTCTTAGGCTGTGAGGAAACCTGAGGTAAAAAATTTTCTTCCCAGCTGTTGCTGTGGATACGAGGTCCCAGAGACCATCCCCAAACAATTCCTCACCCTTATAAGGCAGAATCTCAATGTGCCTTTTAAAGTTAGCATCACCTGTCCACTGCCGGGTCCCTAATACTCTCCTGGCAGAATGGACATTGCATTAATTCTGGATGCCAGCCGGCAAATATCCCTCTGTGCATCCCTCATATATAAGACGACGTCTTTAATATGCTCTATGGTTATAGTATCCCTGTCCTGACAGGGTAACAGACCATGCTGCAGCAGCACTATCCATGCTGAGGCAATTGCAGGTCTCAGTATAGTACCTGAGTGTGTATATACAGACTTCGGGATATCCTCTTGCTTTTTATCAGCAGGCTCCTTCAAGTGGCCTTATCCTAAGACGGCAGTGCCACCTTTTTTGACAAGCGTGTGAGCGCCTTATCCACCCTAGGGGATATCTCCCAACATGACCTATCCTCTGGCGGAAAAGGGTACGCCATCAGTAACTTTTTAGAAATTACCAGTTTCTTATCGGAGGAACCCACGCTTCTTCACACACTTCATTCACTCATCTGATGGGGGAACAAAACACTGGCTGCTTTTTCTCCCCAAACATAAAACCCCTTTTTTGTGGTACTTTGGTTAATGTCAGAAATGTGTAACACATTTTTCATTGCCGAGATCATGCAACGGATGTTCCTAGTGGATTATGTATATGTCTCAACCTCGTCGACACTGGAGTCAGACTCTGTGTCGACATCTGTGTCTGCCATCTGAGCAGTGGCGTCACAAGGGGGGTGCGGGGGGTGCGGCCCGCTCCCGGGTGTCACCCGCCGAGGGGTGACACCAAAATGCCAGCTCCTGCTTAGAGACAGGAGCTGGGTGCTGCACTGTTACATTATGTGCAGCACTCGGCTCCTGTCACTCTGTAGGAGCCAGCACTGCAAGCACAGCACTCCCCGGGAGTGAGCCTACACCTCCTAAACCCCCCAAGTGACAAAAAAAACGGGTGTCGGACGCGAAGCTCCGCCCCTTCTCAGAAAGCACCGCCCCTTTCCTGTCATTCAAGCAGTGAAAACGGATGCCAGCCCGTGAAGCCCCGCCCCTTCTCGTGAAGCCCCGCCCCCTCTTTTGCCGCCGCACCGGGTGTCCAAGAGGTGAGTGACGCCTCTGCATCTGAGGTAGCGGGCGTTTTTTGAGCCCCTGATGGCCTTTGAGACGCCTGGGCAGGCGCGGGCTGAGAAGCCGGCTGTCCCACAGCTGTTACGTCATCCAGCCTTTTATGTAAGGAGTTGACACTGTTGGTTATACCTTCCACCTATCCATCCACTCTGGTGTCGGCCCCATAGGGGGCGACATCACATTTATCGGCATCTGCTCCGCCTCCACGTAACCTTCCTCATCAAACATGTCGACACAGCCGTACCGACACACCGCGCACACACACAGGGAATGCTCTGACTGAGGACAGGACCCCACAAAGTCCTTTGGGGAGACAGAGAGAGAGTATGCCAGCACACACCAGAGCGCTATATAATGCAGGGATTAACACTATAACTGAGTGATTTTTCCCAATAGCTGCTTGTATACACAATATTGCGCCTAAATTTAGTGCCCCCCCTCTCTTTTTAACCCTTTGAGCCTGAAAACTACAGGGGAGAGCCTGGGGAGCTGTCTTCCAGCTGCACTGTGAAGAGAAAATGGCGCCAGTGTGCAGAGGGAGATAGCTCCGCCCCTTTTTCTGCGGACTTCTCCCGCTTTTATATGGATCTCTGGCAGGGGTATTTTACACATATATAGCCTCTATGACTATATATTGTGTAGATTTGCCAGCCAAGGTGTATTATATTGCTGCTCAGGGCGCCCCCCCCCCCAGCAACCTGCACCCATCAGTGACCGGAGTGTGAGGTGTGCATGAGGAGCAATGGCGCACAGCTGCAGTGCTGTGCGCTACCTTGGTGAAGACCTAAGTCTTCTGCCGCCGATTTCCAGGACCATCTTCTTGCTTCTGGCTCTGTAAGGGGGACGGCGGCGCGGCTCCGGGACCGGACGATCGAGGTCGGGCCCTGTGTTCGATCCCTCTGGAGCTAATGGTGTCCAGTAGCCTAAGAAGCCCAAGCTAGATGCAAGCAGGTAGGTTCGCTTCTTCTCCCCTTAGTCCCTCGTAGCAGTGAGTCTGTTGCCAGCAGATCTCACTGAAAATAAAAAACCTAAATATATACTTTCTTTTTTAGGAGCTCAGGAGAGCCCCTAGTGTGCATCCAGCTCAGCCGGGCACAAGATTCTAACTGAGGTCTGGTGGAGGGTCATAGAGGGAGGAGCCAGTGCACACCAGGTAGTCCTAAAGCTTTCTTTAGTTGTGCCCAGTCTCCTGCGGAGCCGCTATTCCCCATGGTCCTTACGGAGTTCCCAGCATCCACTAGGACGTCAGAGAAATAGGGGAGTATGCCTGCCTAATGTGTGAAAAAGGGGGACTGCCTGCCATATTGTGTGAAAAAGGGGGACTGCCTGCTATAATGTGTAAAATAGGGGGACTGCCTGCCACAATGTGTAAAATAGGGGATTCTGCCTGTCTAATGTGTATAAAGGGGGACTGCCTGCCATAATGTGTAAAAAAAAAAAAAAGGGACTGCATGCCATAATGTGTAAAAAAAGGGGGACTGCCTGCCACAATGTGTAAAATAGGGGACTCTGCCTTCCTAATGGGTAAAAAGGGGGACTGCCTGCCATAATGTGTAAAAAAAGGGGGACTGCCTGCCATAATGTGTAAAAAAGGGGGACTGCCTGCCATAATGTGTAAAATAAGAATTTACTTACCGATAATTCTATTTCTCATAGTCCGTAGTGGATGCTGGGGACTCCGTAAGGACCATGGGGAATAGCGGCTCCGCAGGAGACTGGGCACATCTAAAGAAAGCTTTAGGACTATCTGGTGTGCACTGGCTCCTCCCCCTATGACCCTCCTCCAAGCCTCAGTTAGGATACTGTGCCCGGACGAGCGTACACAATAAGGAAGGATTTTGAATCCCGGGTAAGACTCATACCAGCCACACCAATCACACCGTACAACTTGTGATCTGAACCCAGTTAACAGCATGATAACAGAGGAGCCTCTAGAAAAGATGGCTCACTACAGCAATAACCCGATTTTTTGGTAACAATAACTATGTACCAGTATTGCAGACAATCCGCACTTGGGATGGGCGCCCAGCATCCACTACGGACTATGAGAAATAGAATTATCGGTAAGTAAATTCTTATTTTCTCTAACGTCCTAAGTGGATGCTGGGGACTCCGTAAGGACCATGGGGATTATACCAAAGCTCCAAAACGGGCGGGAGAGTGCGGATGACTCTGCAGCACCAAATGAGAGAACTCCAGGTCCTCCTCAGCCAGGATATCAATTTTGTAGAATTTTACAAACGTATTTGCTCCTGACCAAGTAGCTGCTCGGCAAAGTTGTAAAGCCGAGACCCCTCGGGCAGCCGCCCAAGATGAGCCCACCTTCCTTGTGGAGTGGGCATTTACAGATTTTTGGCTGTGGCAGGCCTGCCACAGAATGTGCAAGCTGAATTGTACTACAAATCCAACGAGCAATAGTCTGCTTAGAAGCAGGAGCACCCAGCTTGTTGGGTGCATACAGGATAAACAGCGAGTCAGATTTCCTGACTCCAGCCGTCCTGGAAACATATATTTTCAGGGCCCTGACAACGTCTAGCAACTTGGAGTCCTCCAAGTCCCTAGTAGCCGCAGGCACCACAATAGGTTGGTTCAGGTGAAACGCTGAAACCACCTTAGGGAGAAACTGAGGACGAGTCCTCAATTCCGCCCTGTCCGAATGGAAAATCAGATAAGGGCTTTTTCAGGATAAAGCCGCCAATTCTGACACGCGCCTGGCCCAGGCCAGGGCCAACAGCATGACCACTTTCCATGTGAGATATTTTAACTCCACAGATTTAAGTGGTTCAAACCAATGTGACTTTTGGAACCCAAAACTACATTGAGATCCCAAAGTGCCACTGGAGGCACAAAAGGAGGCTGTATATGCAGTACCCCTTTTACAAACGTCTGAACTTCAGGGACTGAAGCTAGTTCTTTTTGGAAGAAAATTGACAGGGCCGAAATTTGAACCTTAATGGACCCCAATTTCAGGCCCATAGACACTCCTGTTTGCAGGAAATGTAGGAATCGACCCAGTTGAATTTCCTCCGTCGGGCCTTACTGGCCTCGCACCACGCAACATATTTTCGCCAATTGCGGTGATAATGTTTTTGCAGTTACATCCTTCCTGGCTTTGATCAGGGAAGGGATGACTTCATCCGGAATGCCTTTTTTCCTTCAGGATCCGGCGTTCAACCGCCATGCCGTCAAACGCAGCCGCGGTAAGTCTTGGAACAGACAGGGTCCTTGTTGGAGCAGGTCCCTTCTTAGAGGTAGAGGCCACGGATCCTCCGTGAGCATCTCTTGAAGTTCCGGTTACCAAGTCCTTCTTGGCCAATCCGGAGCCACGAATATAGTGCTTACTCCTCTCCATCTTATCAATCTCAGTACCTTGGGTATGAGAGGCAGAGGAGGGAACACATACCCTGACTGGTACACCTACGGTGTTACCAGAGCGTCTACAGCTATTGCCTGAGGGTCCCTGGACCTGGCGCAATACCTGTCGAGTTTTTCCCAACGGTTTATAATCATGTGGAAGACTTCTGGGTGAAGTCCCCACTCTCCCGGGTGGAGGTCGTGCTGAGGAAGTCTGCTTCCCAGTTGTCCACTCCCGGAATGAATACTGCCGACAGTGCTATCACATGATTTTCCGCCCAGCGAAGAATCCTTGCAGCTTCTGCCATTGCCCTCCTGCTTCTTGTGCCACCCTGTCTGTTTACGTGGGTGACTGCCGTGATGTTGTCCGACTGGATCAACACCGGCTGACCTTGAAGCAGAGGTCTTGCTAAGCTTAGAGCATTGTAAATGTCCCTTAGCTTCAGGATATTTATGTGAAGTGATGTCTCCAGGCTTGACCATAAGCCCTGGATATTCCTTCCCTGTGTGACTGCTCCCCAGCCTCGCAGGCTGGCATCCGTGGTCACCAGGACCCAGTCCTGAATGCCGAATCTGCGGCCCTCTAGAAGATGAGCACTCTGCAACCACCACAGGAGGGACACCCTTGTCCTTGGTGACAGGGTTATCCGCTGATGCATCTGAAGATGCGACCCGGACCATTTGTCCAGCAGGTCCCACTGGAAAGTTCTTGCGTGGAATCTGCCGAATGGGATTGCTTCGTAGGAAGCCACCATTTTACCCAGAACCCTTGTGCATTGATGCACTGAGACTTGGCTCGGTTTTAGGAGGTTCCTGACTAGCTCGGATAACTCCCTGGCTTTCTCCTCCGGGAGAAACACCTTTTTCTGGACTGTGTCCAGGATCATCCCTAGGAACAGAAGACAAGTCGTCGGAACCAGCTGCGATTTTGGAATATTGAGAATCCAATCGTGCTGCCGCAACACTACCTGAGATAGTGCTACACCGACCTCCAACTGTTCCCTGGATGTTACCCTTATCAGGGAATTGTCCAAGTAAGGGATAACTAAAATTCCCTTCCTTCGAAGGAATATCATCATTTCGGCCATTACCTTGGTAAAGACCCGGGGTGCCGTGGACCATCCATACGGCAGCGTCTGAACTGATAGTGACAGTTCTGTACCATAAACCTGAGGTACCCTTGGTGAGAAGGGTAAATTTTGACATGAAGGTAAGCATCCTTGATGTCCCGAGACATCATGTAGTCCCCTTCTTCCAGGTTCGCAATCACTGCTCTGAGTGACTCAATCTTGAATTTGAACCTCTGTATGTAAGTGTTCAAAGATTTTAGATTTAGAATCGGTCTCACCGAGCCGTCCGGCTTCGGTACCACAACAGTGTGGAATAATACCCCGTTCCCTGTTGCAGGAGGGGTATCTTGATTATCACCTGCTGGGAATACAGCTTGTGAATGGCTTCCAAAACTGTCTCCCTGTCAGAAGGAGACATCGGTAAAGCCGACTTTAGGAAACGGCGAGGGGGAGACGTCTCGAATTCTAATTTGTACCCCTGAGATATCACCTGAAGGATCCAGGGGTCTACTTGCGAGTGAGCCCACTGCGCGCTGAAATTCATTGAGACGGGCCCCCCACCGTGCCTGATTCTGCTTGTAAAGCCCCAGCGTATACTGAGGGCTTGGCAGAGGCGGGAGAGGGTTTCTGTTCCTGGGAACTGGCTGATTTCTGCAGCCTTTTTCCTCTCCCTCTGTCACGGGGCAGAAATGAGGAACCTTTTGCCCGCTTGTCCACGAAAAGACTGCGCCTGATGATACGGCGTCTTCTCATGTTGAGAGGCGACCTGGGGTACAAACGTGGATTTCCCAGCTGTTGCCGTGGCCACCAGGTCTGAAAGACCGACCCCAAATAACTCCTCCCCTTAATAAGGCAATACTTCCAAATGTCGTTTGGAATACGCATCACCTGACCACTGACGTGTCCATAACCCTCTACTGGTAGAAATGGACAACGCACTTAGACTTGATGCCAGTCGGCAAATATTCCGCTGTGCATCACGCATATATAGAAATGCATCTTTTAAATGCTCTATAGGCAAAAATATACTGTCCCTATCTAGGGTATCAATATTTTCAGTCAGGGAATCCGACCACGCCAACCCAGCACTGCACATCCAGGCTGAGGCGATTGCTGGTCGCAGTATAACACCAGTATGTGTGTAAATACATTTTAGGATACCCTCCTGCTTTCTATCAGCAGGATCCTTAAGGGCGGCCATCTCAGGAGAGGGTAGAGCCCTTACAAGCGTGTGAGCGCTTTATCCACCCTAGGGGGTGTTTCCCAACGCACCCTAACCTCTGGCGGGAAAGGATATAATGCCAATAACATTTTAGAAATTATCAGTTGTTATCGGGGGAAACCCACGCATCATCACACCTCATTTAATTTCTCAGATTCAGGAAAACTACAGGTAGTTTTTCCTCACCGAACATAATACCCCTTTTTGGTGGTACTCGTATTATCAGAAATGTGTAAAACATTTTTCATTGCCTCAATCATGTAACGTGTGGCCCTACTGGAAGTCACATTTGTCTCTTCACCGTCGACACTGGAGTCAGTATCCGTGTCGGCGTCTATATCTGCCATCTGAGGTAACGGGCGCTTTAGAGCCCCTGACGGCCTATGAGACGTCTGGACAGGCACAAGCTGAGTAGCCGGCTGTCTCATGTCAACCACTGTCTTTTATACAGAGCTGACACTGTCACGTAATTTCTTCCAACAGTTCATCCACTCAGGTGTCGACCCCCTAGGGGGTGACATCACTATTACAGGCAATCTGCTCCGTCTCCACATCATTTTTCTCCTCATACATGTCGACACAAAAGTACCGACATACAGCACACACACAGGGAATGCTCTGATAGAGGACAGGACCCCACTAGCCCTTTGGGGAGACAGAGGGAGAGTTTGCCAGCACACACCAGAGCGCTATATATATACAGGGATAACCTTATATAAGTGTTTTTCCCCTTATAGCTGCTGTATAGTTAATACTGCGCCTAATTAGTGCCCCCCTCTCTTTTTTAACCCTTTCTGTAGTGTAGTGACTGCAGGGGAGAGCCAGGGAGCTTCCCTCCAACGGAGCTGTGAGGGAAAATGGCGCCAGTGTGCTGAGGAGATAGGCTCCGCCCCCTTATCGGCGGCCTTATCTCCCGTTTTTCTATGTATTCTGGCAGGGGTTAAATGCATCCACATAGCCCAGGAGCTATATGTGATGCATTTTTTTTGCCATCCAAGGTGTTTTTATTGCGTCTCAGGGCGCCCCCCCCAGCACCCTACACCCTCAGTGACCGGAGTGTGAAGTGTGCTGAGAGCAATGGCGCACAGCTGCAGTGCTGTGCGCTACCTTGTTGAAGACAGGACGTCTTCTGCCGCCGATTTTCCGGACCTCTTCTGCCTTCTGGCTCTGTAAGGGGGCCGGCGGCGCGGCTCTGGGACCCATCCAAGCTGGGCCTGTGATCATCCCTCTGGAGCTAATGTCCAGTAGCCTAAGAAGCCCAATCCACTCTGCACGCAGGTGAGTTCGCTTCTTCTCCCCTTAGTCCCTCGATGCAGTGAGCCTGTTGCCAGCAGGTCTCACTGAAAATAAAAAACCTAAACTAAAACTTTCACTAAGAAGCTCAGGAGAGCCCCTAGTGTGCACCCTTCTCGTTCGGGCACAGAGATCTAACTGAGGCTTGGAGGAGGGTCATAGGGGGAGGAGCCAGTGCACACCAGATAGTCCTAAAGCTTTCTTTAGATGTGCCCAGTCTCCTGCGGAGCCGCTATTCCCCATGGTCCTTACGGAGTCCCCAGCATCCACTTAGGACGTTAGAGAAAAAAGGGGGACTGCATGCCATAATGTGTAAAAAAGGGGGACTGCCTGCCACAATGTGTAAAATAGGGGACTCTGCCTGTCTAATATGTCAAAAAGGGGGAATCTGCATGCCGTAATGTGTGAAAGGAGGACTCTACCTGCCGTGCTGTGTAAAAGGGAGCTCTGCCTGCCATTATGTATAAAAGGGAGCTATGCCTGCCGTAATTTATAAAAGGGAGCTCTACCTGCCTAATGTGTAAAAGGGGGCTCTGCCTGCCGTGCCGTCTAAAAGGGGACTCTGCCTGCCGTAATATGTAAAAGGGAGCTCTGTGGTCACGCCCCATCCCCATGAAGCCACGTCCCTAGATTTTTGCCGCGCGCCTGCGGCGTGCACTGGCTCTTGTTTGTATGTGGGGAGGGGTGGCGCACCGATGTTGTTTCTTGCACACAGCGTTAAAATGTCTATTTATGGCACTGGGGAGAGGTTAGGGTTAGGCTACGGGGGTTGGGGAAAGGGGAGAACACCCCCTACTCACCCCAAGCTGTATGTTGGTGTAAATCCAGTTTTCTTAGCCAGTGCCTCCCCAGTCATTGACCTGACCACACGTCACTGCTGTACATAGACCCCATAGTATGATAGTATAAAAAACAGACTATATCCAAGTAACAACCATACAATGCAAAAACCATCCTAGTGATTGCATACAATGTATAGTGCATACAGGAGACAGCCACACAATATAGAGAGTATAGTGACTGCAATAAAATACAAAAAACATTGTAGTAACCGCCATGTAATATTGTTAGCATTCTAGTGACCGCAATACAATGCAGAAAGCATCCTAATGACCTCCATACAATAAAAAAAACCTAATGCCCTCCAAACAATACATAGAGAATCCTACTGCCTGCCTTACAATATTGAGAGCATCAAAGTGACAGCCATTCAGTGCAGAGAGGATCCTAGAGACAAACATTCAATACATACTAGAGACCACTATGCAAAACAGAGAGAACCATAGTGACTGCCATACAATGCAGAATATATTCCATTGAACTCAATACAATACAGAGAGCACATGTGCACTGTGTGTCAGCCGAAAGTGGGAAGAGAATGGAGCAATGTCATATAATTGGGTGTAGTATGTGATGCCGGCGGTCGGGTTCCCGGTGGCCAGCATACCGGCGCCAGAATCCCGACCGTCGGAATACCGACAGCTAGGCGAGCGCAAATGAGCCCCTTGCGGGGTCGCTGTGCTCACCATGCTGTGCTCGCCACGCTGCGGGCACTGTGGCGCGCTGTCACGCTATCTATTCTCCCTCCACGAGGGTTGTGGACCCCTAAGAGGGAGAAAAGATGTCGGTATGCCGGCAGTCGGGATTCCGGTGCCGGTATGGTGGTCGTTGGGAGCCTGGACGCCGGCAACCTGAAGACCACCCATATAATTAAGTACTTTCTACACAATGTCAACCACAGATATATTTTTTGACTTTAACTGTTAGTGATGTGAAGGTTTACCAGAATTAAACATAACATTACATATTTTATTTAGATGTGTTTGTATAGATAACTCACAGCGTTCATTCCTTGTCCATAGAAAGGCACAACTGCATGTGCTGCATCTCCCATTAAAACACATTTGCTATCCAAGCAAAATGAGGAACATTTAACAGATATCAAAGCTTGTGGTGGCAGTAGGAAGAAATCTTTTTTTAAGTTGTTCCTATAAAATAGAAATGTTATGACCATAAACATAGAAATAATAATAATAATAATAATAATAATAAATAATTCTATACATTAACAGTAAAATGGTTAAGAACAAAGAGAAAGTTATTTTTGCAAATGTTTGTATATTGATGTAATATAATAAATATTTATGTAAAACCACTTGTTATTTATCGCTCTGCCATCCAACAATTTGGCAGTGGTCCTGCAGTTTGTCAGTCAACTCCAGCTTTTTGGACTAATCATGAAATTTCTACACAAGCTATTTTATTTGCCATCTTAGAATATCAAATTTTAACTATGCTGTTCCATCCCCTTTGCAGAGCCCAGAAACTGCCTACTACAGGCTTAGTATCCCTTATCCAAAATGCTTGGGACCAGAAGTATTTTGGATATCGGATTTATCCATATTTTGGAATAATTGCATACCATAATGAGATATCATGGTGATGGGACCTAAATCTAAGCACAGAATGTATTTATGTTTCATATACACCTTATACACACAGCCTGAATATAATTTTAGCCAATATTTTTAATAACCCTGTGCATTAAACAAAGTTTGTGTACATACACACTATTCATTTATGTTTCATATACACCTTAAACACACAGTTTAAAGGTCATTTAATACAATATTTTTAATAACTTTGTGAATTAAACTAAGTTTGTGTACATTGAGCCATCAGAAAACAAAGGTTTCACTATCTGTCTCACTCAAAAAATTCTGTATTTAGGAATATTCCGTATTTTGGAATATTTGGATATGGGATACTCAACCTGCATAACTATTTTTCCTGTGAATATAGTGTTGCTGTAGTTACAGGACTGGCAAAAGCTGATGATTCACCAGCAGTCTATGTAGGTATGACCACAAGGACCAATAGAAGCCACAAACAGAGAGCTTAAACCGCAACAACCTATTTACAGGTCCATAACAAGGTGCATGCGGCATGTGGGGAAGCTGTGTACCCTGCAGGATACAGTAGAGCACATCGCTGGGATCGAGTGTCTGATCCCAGCACTGGTAGTACTGCAGCTGGTGTCCGGCACTGGGATCCTGTATGGACTCCCTGCACCAGACTTGAAGAGGCGATGGGCAGCACAGAGGTAGTGGCCCTTTAAACTTGGCACCACGTTGGCAGCCAATGGAAAGCGCCGGACCCCGGGCTTTCAAATCCTGCACCCTATGTGAGCCAATCATGGCTCGCGAATGGCAGCCAATGGAAAGCGGCCGCAGCAAGCCAATCAGAGCTCATCGCACCATAGCTGGCCCTGCCCTTGGCATCAGACATCAGATGCCGCCAGTGGGGAGAAGAAAGAAGACGCTGTGGAGACGAAGAGGAAGCGCGGCGGTCGGTGCGGGAAGAAGACGCCGGGCAAAGAGCTCGAGTGGCTGCGGAAGAGGCCAGAATACTCCGGGCTCAAAAGAGAAGACCAGAAGTGCCAGCTGGTACAAACAGGTCAGCGGCAGAAGAAAGAAGTAGATGAACGGAGAGGCCTGCAGTGGTGGGAAGCAAGAGAGACCAGTGAAGCTCCTCACTACAGCCTCTCCTACCTCGCAGTAGGCCCATCTTTCCTCCCTAGGCTACCAGGGATCTGGCATTAGGCCCGTGGGCATAGTCAGGCCCCAGGCCTGTGGGTAGCAGTAAGTGGGCACTAGGCCCGTGGCCATAATTGAGGCATTAGGCCTGTGGGCATAATAGAGGGCAATAGTCCTAATAGTTCAAGTGTCCCCCCATTAGGTATATAAGGTGACTCCGACATTAGGCCCAGGTCTCCCAACCGCCCCGTGCTAGGTGGACGCTAGGCCCGTGGGTACATGTAGGGGGCACTACACCCAGTTTGTATGAACCCCCTCACCCCCCAGATGAATAGGGTGACCCTGGGTACTAGGCCCAGGTCACTGTAAAGTGCAACAGTCAGGCAGGCTAAAAGCCTTAGCTGCCTAATAATAGTGATCTGGGCATTAGGCCCAGGTCACTCTAGCATAATGTGTAAAAGGGGACTCTACCTGCCATAATGTGTAAAAGGGGACTCCACCTTCCATAATATGTAAAAGGTCACTCTAGCATAATGTGTAAAAGGGGACTCTACCTGCCATACTGTGTAAAAGGGGACTCTACCTTGTGTAATGTGTAAAAGGGACTCTACCTGCTGTACTGTGTAAAAGGGGACTCTACCTGGCGTAATGTGTGATAGGTCTCTACCTGGAGTAATGTGTAAAATGGGGCTCTACCATGTGTAATGTGTGACAGGGGCTCTACCTGGCGTAATGTGTGATAGGGGCTCTACCTGGAGTAATGTGTGATAGGGGCTCTACCTGGAGTAATGTGTAAAATGGGGCTCTACCGTGTGTAATGTGTGACAGGGGCTCTACCTGGCATAATGTGTAAAAGCGGTTCTACCTGGTGTAATGTGTTTAAGTGGCGCTACTGTGCAGTGTAATTTGAATAATGGAGACTACAAAACTACTGTACAGCGTAATATAAATTGGTATTATTTTGTGACCACGCCCCTTCCAAATGAAGCCATGCCCCTATATTTTTGTTGTGCACCTACGGCACGCACTGGCCCTGTTTTGTATATGGGGGGCGCCAATGCTGTTTCTTGCACACAGCGCTAAAATGTCTAGTTACGGCACTGCCTATTTATTCCTTTCTGACTGTTGGTTAATACTTTTAAATAACCTAATAAGCTGGCACTGATTTTAAGCAAAAAAGAAGAACTGGGAAATTCTGCTTCAATTTGCAGTTCTCATGGCACTGCTAAGGTGAAAAAGCAGCTTTGGTGCCCTTTTTTATCAGACATTTCATAAGGAAAATGCAAAAATCAACAGTTAGGCATCACAAAAAAACATTAAGGGTTGGATTCATAGCCCTACCTGTGTGGAGTTTGTATATTCTCCCTGTGCTTGCGTGGGTTTCCTCCGGATACTCCGGTTAACTCCCACAATCCAAAAATATACTGGTAGGTTAATTGTCTCCTGACAAAATTAACCCTAGCGTGAATGTGTGTGCATGTAAATGTGGTAGGGAATATAGATTTATGCTCCACTGGGGAAGGGGCTGTGGAATATGTGTGCGCTATATAAATAACTGGTAATAATAATAATAATTTAGCCTCAGAAGCTTTGTGCGTTACCTCCCATTACCTGGTTTTTCCAGATATAAGCAACTGTAAGTGGCGATAAATGTGAACTGACACAAGTGCTAGCTATATCTATAGTGAGATCATGAATGCTTTTTCAGTAGGCATGGATTTTAGGGCAGGACCATCACATGAATGCCAACATAAATCTGAGGAATTAAAAAAAGGATTGGCAGGGGCCAAATAAAGTACCATTGATAAAAGGGGATCTGGTCTCTAGGTCGACAGTAACTAGATCGACAGTAACTAGGTTGACCACTATTGGTCGACAGTAACTAGGTCGACAGGTCAAAAGGTGGACATGAATTTTTCACAATTTTTTTCCTTTTTTGACCTTTACATACTTAATGATCGACGTGGACTACGATTGGGAATAGTAACCTGTGCCGAGTGCAGTGGTAGCGGAGTGAGGCACCTTGCCCAAAGCATGGCGAGCAAAGTGAGCCATGTGAGGGGACACAGTGCACTAATCGGGGTTCCCGGTCACTGTACGGAGAAAACGACACAAACAAATAACAATCTCATGTCAACCTTTTGACCTAGAGACCCTGTCGACCTAGTTACTGTCAACCAATAGTGGTTGACCTAATTACCATGCATACCACACCCCGATAAAAGAGACCAAGCATTTCACTAGTTCCTTTTTAAAGTTATACCAGTCCTCGGATTCAAGGTCTCTTCTGTATCTCTCTCCCAGGCCAATTCATGAGCATCTTTGAAGGGTTCACAAATTAGCACTGTTATAAAAGCAACACTTTGGGACATAAATATATACCTTATATGGACCACCAGATCAGAGCCACTTTGCCGTGGCTGGTGGCTTACAATATGTTTACAAATGTATGTAACAAAGATCTCTGCATTACTGTTATCATGTAGGGAATATGTATCTTTTGCTGCCCTATTGTAGTATGCTGGGATGCACCTTGTAATGGGCCAAAAAATTGATTCCTAGCAACTTCCATTCCGTGCATCAGTATTATGTGTGGTATGTATTGGATCAGTAGCTAGAGGGCATGTTTATCCTTGTAGTATTGAAGGATGCCTCCAGGTATGTTGGCTCTCAATTTAGAAATACATAAATATATGACCCAAAGTGGTGCTATTATCATGTAGAACCACCAGAGCAGTGACGCCTTGCCGTGGCTGTTGGCTTACCATAGATTTGTAATTGTCTGTGACGGTCATCTCTCCATTTCTATTATCATGTAGTAAGTACAGTATGCCTCTAAGCTGTAGGAATTTTTTTGTTTGTTTTAAAACATTATTGATTCTTTGTTGTACATTATCAGGGGCAAACGCAAGATTTCTAGAGGGGGCTTCCAAATGCAATCCACAATCTCCGGCCGTGCATGACATTGAAGCAATAGCCGGAGTCTGGTGGAAGACATTGTTAATAATAAACATTATAGATGGTCTATATTATAGGCTGCATAAAACATATTTAACTAATATAAATAACATAAGTGGCCAGAGAAAGGTTAAACATCCCATAATAAATAAATAAACAATCAAACAAACAAACACGATAGAACCAGTAGGAGACATAACTGCACTTTTTAAGCACACATTCTCCAACCTCCTAATAAGGCTCCTGTCTCTGCTTCCTGGCAGTGCTGCTACTACTCTGTCCCTTAAAGTGCACGTGGTGCCAGATACTATTGCTATTGTGCTTATAATTTGAGCTGCTGGCTAAGTGGAGGGCCCTGCGTTTGCATGTATAGTACGAGTATTCCAATACACAGTCCTTCCTCAAATATGTTCCTCTTCATTTAAATAATAATAAAAAAATGACAATGGTGATTAATGTACATAAGCTACTGTGCAGTAATCTTAAAATGTAATACATAAAAATTCCAACAAAATTCTTACTGTCCAATTAAATCTACAGAGTCTGGAAAATGTGTCTTGAAGAAATCCAATACTTGGTCTTCTGTGCAGATTTTTTCAAAGTCTTCAAAGGGCATGAACAGAGTGCATGTAAAAGACTTATCCTGGGAGCATAAAATAAAACTTCATTAGGTAAGGGTGGAACATTTTGTACCTAAACATAGTAAAAATATCACTTACTGTAAAACTCTAGGATATTGTTTTACTATTTTTTGTTATGGATATTTCAGTATCTAAATGTAAAAAAGGCGGATTGCAAGTATCACATTGTATCTCATCACAGTACCAATTATGGCATGGTTCCCAAAAAATGGTGAGACGTCATCAGAAAAAGAGCATGTTATGAACAGATTGAGAAATGGTTTGACTGTAAATATTGGCGGGATGTAATGGTGTCCGACAGTGTTGGACTGGTGCATGAAGGGCCCACCGGGGGAATGCAGTTGTAGGGGCCCCCTGTTCCCCTGTGGGCCAGTTCGACCCTGGTGTCCCAGTTCGCCAGAGATGGGTATCCGTTTGGATGGTCGACCATGTTAATGTCGACAGTCATTAGGTCGACAACTATTGGTCAACATTGACATGGTCGACATGGACAAATGGTTGACACATGAAAGGTCGACATGGCTTTTTAAAAATAAATAGATTTTTTACTTTTTCATACTTTACCATCCACGCGGACTACAATTGGGAACGGTAACCTGTGCCGAGCGTAGCAGTAGCGGAGTGAGACACCTTGCCTGCAGCATGGCGAGCGAAGTGGGCCATGCAAGGGGACGTGGTGCACTAATAGGGAGTTCCTGGTCATGTTACAGAAAAATTGACACCAAAAACAGTTACAAAATCCATATCGACCTTTTCATGTGTCGATCAGTCCCATCTCGACCATTTTCATGTGTCAACTATTAGTCCATGTTGACCAATAGTGGTCGACCTAATGAATGTCGACATTAACATGGTCGACCATTCATACCAGAACCCCAGAGATGTGGGATGCTGGCCGATCTCAGATGTTTTTTAAAGGGGCAATCACTTACAAGGCAAAACGATGCCAAGTAAGTGATTGCCTTTTAAAAAAAATATCCACGATCGTACGGCATCCAACACGTCCAGTGATGTCGGACGCCATTGCATCCTGCCCCAGGATTGATTTGGGTATATTAAGAGACTGGCCTAATTTTTGATTTATGATAGTTAGAAAGCAAAAATTATTACAAACCTTCAAAATAATTACTATTATATTTCATCAGACAACAAACGGAAATTCACATTTACATAATTAAGGTGCATGTTTAGAGAGACAATTACAAATAAAGCTACTGAACACCCAAAGCTTTACAATTTACCTTAGTACAAAACTAATATACATAGGTAACTTAAACTCAATCTCTTACCAAATTAGGCAGTGCAATCATCATAAATGTATTTCTTGGCCATATGTGCAAATAGTTAGGTTCCATGGCAAACTAAAAAAAATGATTAAATATGTATGACAAATCTGTATACATACAGTATATATTTACATACGAGCACATTTATATATACATACTGTACATTATAGACAAACAAACAAAGAGGTATTGATTAGAGATGTGTGCAGACCCAGGTGTGCCGAGAGAGGGGGGCGGTTACTCTTTACACGGTCCCTGGGCTGCTGGAAGGGCCCAGCGGGGCCCGCTGTCTCCCTTCCACCTTCTCCATTGCAGACAGCCACACTTCAGGAATGGAGAGAAAGAACTGACTGCTGTAGCAGCCTCTCTCTTCAGCCCAGCACATGCTGCTTTGTACTGGGCTGGGGAGAGAGGCAACTTCAGCAGCAGTCAGTCCTCTCTCTTCCTGAGTGGGGAAGCGGTCACAACCCACCACCGCCCACCGGTGACTTCACCGGACACTGGAGACTTCTCCGGAGGGAGAAGCTTGGAGCCACCTCAGGTCATAGTGGCTGGGGAGAGCAGAGCAGTCAGCCAGGAACGGGTGGTGCTGGCTACCAGCTAAGCCAGATGTACTAAGCATGGAAAGTGATACATTTCACCATGATGAAGTACCAACAAACTAATTCCTGTCATTTTTCAAATCAAGCCTGTGACATAGTAGTTAGGAGCTTATTGGATGGTATTTTATCACCATAACATCTCCCCCATGAGTGATAGCGGAGCCGGTAAATTGACAGTAACCCCACAAGTCCAGGTCCCACTGTCCACCAATGAAAACTGCAGTGTGACTAGATGGAGACATGTTCATAGCAGCCAATATAGCTGAAGCAGCTCAGCTATTGGTGAGACATAAATCTGCATTTCTACACTGTACACACTCAGCACTAAAGCTAGTGACAAGTCTAACCTGCAGCTACACTTTATCCCTGCTCTCGTGGTACAGTAGACTGTCTGCATTTTTGAGGGTATCCGGTTGATAGACAGTGTCTAGTTAGAAAGTCAATAGATAGACACCATATGTTAGACAGACATTAGGTCGACAGGGCAAAAAGGTCGACAGGGTCAAAAGGTCGACATGAAAAAGGTAGACAGTACAAAAGGTCAACAGGGTCAAAAGATCGACAGGTGCAAAAGGTCGACATGAAAAATGGTCGCCATAAAAAAAGATAGACAATTTATTTTTAAATGTAACATGTTTTTGGACTATTTCATACCTTCTCTATCCATGTCGGCATAGAGCTAGCTATAAACTTTGTGCTGAGCGCAGCGAGCCCCGCAAGGGTATGCCTTTTCTACAATTGGGGGTCCCAGATGACAAAACTATCCACACAAACCACAAAAATAAAAAAAACATGGTGCCTACCTTTTTTATGTTGACCAATTTCATGTCGCCCTTTTGACCCTGTCGACCTTTTGTACTGTCTACCTTTTGACCCTGTTGACCTTTTGACCCTGTCGACCTAATGTCTGTCTAACATATGGTGTCTATCTATTGATTGTCTAACTAGACACTGTCTATCTATTATACCACACCCATTTTTAAGAACTTAGTTAAAATAATAAAATAAATACAGACTATATTGTTTACAGTGAGGTGTGGTGAGGTGAGGCAGAGCCTTTCCTGTCATACTAAGGGTAGCTGGACATATTATTATCCAATAGCACCATCTTGTGGCCACGCTCAGAATAGACTGGTGGATTATAGAGAATCAGTATGATATCCCGGCTGTTGGGATCCTGGCAGTCAGCAGAGCGATGCCAGAATACCAACAGCCAGAATACCGTCGGCGAGTGCAGGGTGTCCCCTTGCAGGCTTACTGCTCTCACCATGCTTCAGACCCAGTGGCGACAACACTAATCTATTCCCCGTTGGGTGGTGACTTGGACCACCACTGAAGTGGGGGATCCAGGTGATTAATTTCACTGGGTGTTGGGATTCCGGCATTGGTATCCTAACCGCTGGGATCCTGTCAACCGATTATAGGACTCTAAATATAGTCTCAGCTAATAGCCCATGAAACATAATTAACTTCCATCATCCAAGGAGCATCCAAAATATAGAAGTAGGAGTCCTTTCAGTGTAATCAACCAAAAAGGCTATAGGATACACACACTACTGTAACTTAGTAATTGTTAAAGCAACATGTGGCTACAGGAATGGTACAGGGTGGATAGTCTGGACTAATTGCATACGATGCCCAAAAGCTGTAACGTAGAGTTCAAGTACTGTATCTACAGTATAGTAAGAGAACTTCATCGCTTTGATTGGGAATTCCTATAGTACATGAGCAGGGGTGTAGCGAGGGTGGGTCCGGTGGAGCACAAGCTCTGGGCACCAGAAAAGAGGGCATACTGCCACCTGTCCCCTCCCTCATCCCGCTATACCGTGGGCTACTGTACAGGCAGCTGCAGAGCAAGTGAAGGAGAAGCAGAGGGCCGCACACTGACTCGGGGACTAGGTAGGGAACAGGGCAGGCCAGAGGCAACAGCAGGAGACACTGACAGCCAGCACATGCCGGAGCTCTGCCCACCCTCTTTATATGTCTCACTGTCTGCTTGTACTGTAGCTGTGCAACAGTGTCATGCTACACCACTCTGTGCCCCTGCTGCTGCAGCACCTCTTTCTGCCCCGGCCGCTGCAGCACCTCTCTGTCCCAGCTGCTGCAGCACCTCTTTCTGCCCCAGCTGCTGCAGCACCTCTTTCTACATAGACTGCTGCAGCGCCTCTCTCTGTTCTGGCTGTTGCAGCACCCCTTTCTTCCCTCGCTGCTACAGCACCCTGAGCTCCACAAGGTCTTGAACCGGCCCTGTCACCAATTTAGTATTTTTAAATATTTTTTACTTTCAAATGTAACATGCACCCAAGTCAGTACATGGGAGGGGGTGCCGAAACATACCCTTGCTCCAGGCACCATGGCACCTAGCTACACCTCTGTGCATGAGCATATAAGATTCAGAAAACTCTTAAGACTTACTGTGGCAACACACAGAGACATTTGTTCACAGAAAGAATAATATACTGTATACAGTGTCGGAATGGGGCATGAAGGGCCTACAGGGGGAATGCAGTGATAGGAGCCCATACGTAGGGGTGTGGCCAGCCTACAAAGGGTGTGTGGCCAGCCTCCACAGAGGCTTGAAATACACAATAGTTTAGTGTAGTGTAATGCAACATATCTACCATGTATAATACAAGTGCACAGTCTAGAACCTGATCCCTAGAGGAAGGAGTGGGCACTCAGGCAGTGGGGCCTACCGGTGGTTTCCCTGGTACCCCTGTGGGCCAGTCCGACCCTGACTGTATATGCATGTATATATATACCTATAGACCTACATGCATTGAGAAAGGTATAAATATAGGTTTTAGTCTGAACAGCGGTAGTCATATTAAATACTATCATTATGGTTTATCCACCATTTAATGTGGAATGGATGCATTTCATGGGTATTAGGTTGATAATTCTGAAGGTGTCAGATGAGAAAGTCATCTTACATAATATAACTCAAGCGGACTCAATGGGCGGTATTCAGTTTTTTCCACTCTCTTCCACACCCATTCTGTTTCTGCTGACAAGCGTGGTGTCATCATTTCAGCTCGCTACCCTCAGGGTAGCGAGGCACCCTAACCCTTTACGCAACTAAACCTGATTACTATGGGCACCATATGCACAATAACTGGGATCACTTTAGAAAGGAGATTGGGCTTGATAGATGATTTGAAAAATATATACTTTTTTTTTCATTTTATTTTTTAAAAGCAGTATCTACACAGGGAAACATGTTATGTGTTTTGCACCCCTACTGAACAGTATCAAAACCGTTTACCAGGCCTTGAACCAGCTTCTGAACTACCTAAATGGCCTACTATCAAGGGACATATACCATCTCCAGTACTCTTGCTGCCTTGGCCGAAAAACAATTCAGGACACCGTACATTTAGTGAGGACAATTGCCTTCCTGAACCGTGGACAGGATCCTGCTTCAAGCGGTGACTATTGTGGGCACACACTCTTTCCTTACCAACTGTGCATTATACTCAGGAGTACTGTATGTTGAACTATATCATTCTAAACAGTCGTAGTCCAGAATTGTTATAGGAACAAGCCTTACTATATACTGTTACTGTTTGTGCTGTGTGGGTGTTGAACATTTTTTTGTGCATATATCTGAGTGTGTGTCATGTTGCTGTGCATATATGTGTGTGTGCGTTTCAGGCCGCTGTCCTTATATGTGAGTGTGTGTCAGGCCTTTGTGAGTATTTCTGAGTGTGTGAGGCCGCTGTGCATATATGTGTGTGTCACACCACGATGTGTATATATGTGTGTATGTCAAGCCACTGTGCGTATGTGTGTGTGTGTGGTAGCCAACTGTGCATATACATATCTCCCAACTGTCCCGATTTTCGGGGACTGTCCCGCTGTCCCGCCCGCGGGCCACAGTGTCCCGCGGTGGGGGGCAGTTGGGAGGCTCTGTCTCTCGCTGCGCTGCTTAGCAGAGCAGCGGTGAATAGACGCTGTGCGCATGCGCACAACGTCTATTCACTGAAGTCAGAGGGAGAGGGGGCATGCCAGCGACTCACAGAGCGCTGGGCATGCCCTTTCAGTGACAAAAATGGGGCGTGGCTCGCGACCGCGGGTCCTCCATGAAGCCACACCCCTTTCCTTAGGTCACGCCCCTTCGCCGCGCGTGTGTCCCTCTTTATAAAGATGAAATGTTGGGAGGTATGTGTATATGTGTGTGTCAGGCCACTGTGCTGTGTGTGTCAGGCCACTGTGCTGTGTTTATGTGTGTATGTGTCAGGCTACTGTGCTGTGTGTATATGTGTGTGTGTGTGTCAGGCCACTGTACTGTTAGACCAGATGTCTTTTGCTGCAGAGCTTCACCTACATCAGCCAGTGTCTTGCACCGGTGTTTAGCCCAGTAGACAGAGCCAAGTTTACAGCTCGAGCACTAGCACATGGGGGGTAATTCGGACCTGATCGTAGCAGCAAATTTGTTAGCAGTTGGGCAAAATCATTGTCACTGCAGGTGGGGCAGATATAACATTTGCAGAGAGAGTTAGATTTGGGTGGGTTATTTTGTTTCTGTGCAAGGTGCTTTATTTTTACACTGCAATTTAGATTTCAGTTTGAACACACCACACCCAAATCTAACTCTCTCTGCACATGTTATGTCTGCCCCCCCTGCAGTGCACCTGGTTTTACCCAACTGCTAACAAATTTGCTGCTGTGATCAACTCTGAATTAGGCCCATGGTCCCTAGGAACACAGGGAATGCTGGGAAGTGGGTGGTCTGGTGGGCAGTGTGTCTGGAGTTTGCAAAGGGAATAAAAGAGCACAGCAATGAACTCAGTGTCCTAATGATTGGAATTACAAGCATATGAACAAAACATGGTGTCAGAAGAAGTTTAACTTGGACTGTTAGTTCTCAGAGTGTGACAGGATTCTGCAGAAGTCTGTAAAGCTGTGATACACAGTGTCTGCAAAGCCTGCCATGTGCTCCTCTCTTCAAACAGTGAGTAACTATGGATAAACTGTCTCCTCCAACAGGCATGCTGATAACTTGTCTGAGAACTGGAAAAGATTTAAGCAAAGGTTTAATCAGAACAGTAACTAGGTGTGTGCTGATGGTGCCTTGCCCACAGCGCAAATGCACTAAAGGGGCACCATCCGATGGTGCGCCTTCAGTGCATTTGCGTTGTGGGCAAGGCACCATCGGCACCCCCTCCGTACGGGTTCTGAACCCAGTGAGGCACAAGTTAAAGTTCCAACTGGCATCGGTGTGGTAGCGCACCTCATACCCCTGTATCCCGCCTTCTCCCTGCGAGTCCCGGCGCCTGGGTAGCGCAACTCAGCCATCCCCCGTATGAGCAGATAAGGGTGGGGGGGAGCGCTGCTCACCCTCGTATCCCACTTGCGGCCTGTGAGTCCAGGCGCCTCACCCCTGCATCGCACCTCACCTCCATATTCCTTCTGCAGCCTGTGAGTCCCGGCGCCTCACCCCAACATCGCACCTCACCTCAATATCGCTTCTGCAGCCTGTGAGTCCCAGCGCCTGTGTAAGGGATGGGGCGCCGGCTGTGTATTAGAGAGGGAGCGCTAATGTAGACTGCTGCAGGTCCGGTATAGGATTGTCTGTCTGCCTGGAAGTTGTGGAAGACGGATCATCGCACAGGTGACACACACACACACTCCACCACACCACACACACACATACACACACACACACACACACACACACACACACACACACACACCACACCACGCAGTCTCTCTCTCACTGTGCCTAATGTGTAAACAAAACGGGGCCCTGTTGATGTAATGTGTAAAAAGGGGGACTGGCTGCCATAATGTGTAAAAAGGGGACGCTGTCTGCTGTAATGTGTAATAAGGGGGACGCTGCCTGCTGTAATGTGTAAGAAGGGGATGCTGTCTGCCGTAATGTGTAAAAAGGGGACGCTGTCTGCCGTAATGTGTAAAAAGAGGACACTGTCTGCCGTAATATGTAAAAAGGGGACACTGTCTGCCGTAATGTGTAAAAGAGAGCTCTGTGGCCATGCCCCTTCCCCTGAATCCAGGCCCCTATATTTTTGCATGTGCCTATGGTGCACATTGGCCATTTAAAAAAAAATATGGTATGTGTATGGGGGGGAGGGCGCCGATGCTGATTCTTGCACACAGCGCTAAAATGTCTAGTTACGACACTGGGTTTAATATATATCTTGCTGCATGTGGAAGTGATAAACCAGTGATAAGTGCAAGGTGATAAACACACCAGCCAATCAGCTCATAACTGGAAATTTGTATATTGGAGCTGATTGGCTGGTGTGTTTATCACCGTGCACTTATCACTGATTTATCACTTCCTTATGCCTTCTCCAGGTAAATACATCTGCCCCAAGGTGCTTTCTTCTATAATACAAAAGTTTGAAGATTACTTTGAGCCAAGGAAAAATGTGAAATAGGAAAGATATGTTTTTCACATGTGATTAGAAGGATTCACTGATTAGAGATCGTATTGTCTGTGGAATACCTGATAATGGACTCAGAGAGAGATTGCGGAGAGAGCAAGATCTAACACTAGACAAGGCAGTGACTATGTGAAAATCTGCAGAAATAACCAGATTTCAAGCCAAAAAGTTACACAAGGAAGCTGATGGTGCTGTACATGTAGTACAGAAAACAGAGCCAAGCAAACCACCATTCTCAAGAATGAAGCAGTCTAACGAGGAAATTTGTAGTAGATGTGGAAATGCTCACAATCTTAAATTGTGCCCTGCTTTGGTAAAACCTGCATGAAATGTGGTAGACTTAATCACTTTGCCAAATGCTGTAAAATGAAAAGTGAAACAACCAAAGTGTATACTGTTAAACAAGCAGAGGAATTCTTTGTGGATTGCATTGAACTTTGCAGTGCAGATAAGAAGGAATGGATTGTCCCTTTAACTGTGAACAAAATTGTCATTCCCTTTAAGCTTGATACTGGCACACAGGTGAATTTAATATAACTTCAAGATTACAAGACTTTTAGTGTAAAACCTAAAATTCATCCAGCCAAAGTGAAAGTTACAGGGTACACTGGGGAGGAAAATCCTGTCAACGGTACATGCTTAGTGACACTAAAATATAAAGGACAACAGTTTAAAACATCTCTACTGATTGTGGATAAAGATGTGCAACCGATTCTAGGATTAAGTTCCTGTGAGTAACTAACATTGCTAAAGAAAGTTCTTATGGTGACATCACAAGTAAAAGATGACTGCAAATCGATATTTACAGAATACAGAGACGTGTTTGAAGGTCTAGGTTGTTTGCATGGAGAGCATAAAATAAATATGGACACGCAAGTTTCTTCAGTGATACACCAATGTAGAAAAGTGCCATTTGTGCTAAAAGAAAAACTAAAACAAGAGTTAAACCGCATGGAAGTTTTGGGTGTGATACAGAAAGTTGATGAGCCTACTGAATGGGTGAGTTCCTTAGTAATTGTTGAAAAGAAAAAAGGGCAACTCAGAATACAGTATGTCTAGAACCCAGAGATTTAAACAAAGCTACTAATGAGGGTAATACCAATTGTAAAAACATTAACTAACAACGATTATGGGTCATCATCATCAATACTGCATATAGAAAATGAAATCCCTAGCACCAGGGCGAATACTTATCTTAATTGTATGTATGTAAACACTAGAAGCCTTGCAGTAAAAAAAAAGGGGAACTAGAAGTTCCTGCAGTAAGCAAGCAGTATGATATTATAGGCATTACTGAAACCTGGTGGGATGAATCTCATTATTGGACAGTCAATCTGGGGGGTTATAGGCTGTCCAGGAGAGACAGATAAAAAAAATGGGGTGGAGGGGTATGTCTTTACGTAAAGCCATTTTAAAACCTGGTATACGGGAAGATATTCATGAGGGGACTGTAAATACTGTTGAGACTTTATAGGTAAAAATTACTTTCGGGAGGAAAGGAAAAAAAAACATAGTATTAGGGTTATGCTACAAGCCGCCTGATATTAATGTGTCTGATGAGGAATTGTTACATAAGAAAATTGAAAAAGCGGCAGGACTAGGAGATGTACTAGTGATAGAGTTTAACTATCCAGAGATTAATTGGACAATTGATTCATGTGATACTGCTAGGGGTAATAGGGTTTTAAACACACTAAATGATACTTACTTCAACAAATCGAGGAACCAACTAGGTACAATGCAGTATTAGACTTGGTATTAACAAACAATGGGGAATTGTTATAAAATATTATAGTAGGGGAGCCCATGGGAAACAACGACCACAATATGGTCACATTCAATTTCAGTTTTCATAAGCAGTCCTATATAAGCTAAACTAGGATTCTAAACTTTAGCAAAGCCAACTTTGACATGATGAAGGAAGCTTTAAGGGACACTGAATGGGAAATTTTGTTTCATGGAAGAAATACTATGGAAAAATAGGAGGTATTAAAAATGCTGCTCAATAATTATACTTGTAAATTTATTCCCATGGGAGCAAACAAAGGAGTAATAATTCCAAACCGATGTGATTTAACAATAAGATTAAGGAACTAATGGCCAAAAAGAGGCGATCATTCAAAAAAAAAAATAAGACAAGAAAGCAGAGTCTTTCCAGCACTATAAGGTTTGTAACAAAAATATGCAAAAAAGAAATGAGTGGCTAAAATAGAAACTGAAAAGCTAGTGGCAAAGGAAAGTAAATCAAAACCCCAAAAGTTTTTTTGAATACATCACAAGCAAAAGATTAAAGAAAGAGAGTATAGGCCATTTAAAGGACAAGTTGGGCATCTTAATCAAAGACGATAATGACATAGCGGAAAAATTAAATGAGTTTTTCTCATCTGCATTCACAATAGAGGATCAGATGGTGGGATTAACACATAACCTCAGCAACGATAATGTCCCACTACTAAGTGTTTATTTAAGGGATGACGTAGTCTGTGACCGATTAAAAAAAGTTAGGATAAATAAATCACCTGGTCTCGATGGAATTCACCCAAGGGTTCTCATGGAACTACACTCCGAACTTGCAAGACCGTTATTTTTGCTCTTCAATGACCCACTTAAATCAGGCATGGTTCCCAAAGACTGGCGTACAGCGAAAGTAGTGCTGATATTCAATAAGGAAAGTAAATCTGAACCGGGTAACTATAGACTAGTTAGTCTTACATCTATAGTGGGGAAAGTAGTGGAAGGTATTTTAAGGAATGGTATACAGAATTTCCTTGAAGCCAAGAAGGTTAATAATAGGAACTAACATGGATTTGTGAAGGATAGATCATGTCAAACAAACTGAAGAGGCTTTTATGAAAGTTAGCACGAACCTAGATCAGGGTAAGGACATGGATGTAATCTTTTTAGACTTTTCTAAAGCTTTCGACACAGTACCGCACATAAGACTTATTTACAAATTACAAGAACTGGGGCTAGGGAGCACAATATGCAATTTGGTGAATAACTGGTTATATATTAGGGAGCATCGAGTTGTAGTAAATGGAACTTCTTCAAATTGGACTGAGGTACTAAGTGGTGTGCCTCAAGGGTCTGTACTTGGACCACTATTGTTTAACATTTTCATAAATGATCTAGCAGTAGGTCTAGAGCATGGTGTCAATTTTTGCAGACGATACCAAACTGTAAGGTTATAAATTCGGAGGGGGATGCTGAGTCTCTTCAGAATGACTTATTTAAACTGTTAGGTGCCGCGGTCCACGGCGCCGCTCGGTCTGTTTCCGAGCGACGCTCACGGCTGCCGCTCTTCCTTCCCTGCCCGCCCGGCGCCTAGCAACGCTGGGACGCCGTGCGCGCTGAGCCGCCGGGTCCCTAGCAACGCTAGGATGCCGTGCGTGCTTAGCCGCCGGACCTTAGCAACGGGGACGCCACCTTCCTGTATGCTGTTCCTGCCTGGTAACGTCTGTTCCTGGTTTAGCTGTATCTGGTCGATCCTGCTCCCTGTGCTCCCGTGTCCTGGAGTTCTGAAGCCGGTCCTGGGAATCCTTCCTGTCCCAAACGAACCTGTTGCAGTCATCCGCGGGTTTTCGTTACTTGGGGTTCTCTCCCGATCTGTGAGTAGCGGCTTCTGCCGCGAGTTGCGGCCTAGGCCGCTTAATCCTTGTATTACCTTTGTGTTGGTTTCTGCGGAGGTTTCCGCTTTTTACTGTCCTCCCCGGAACTCGGCGGTGCCGTGTGGGGGAACGGACAGTGGTATCTTTTGTTGTTCTTTTCCTTTGGCGGCGTGCCGCACATATATTTAGTTTCAGGGTAGTTAGTAGCCCCTAGCTTCTGTTTGTTTTAGTTAGAGGTCCCCTTGTTATTATCCTGTCTCGGTTCACGCTTTGTCTCACTTTAAGACCTGGGGGCATCAGAGTTGGGCATACCTAATCCGCCCTTCAAACGCGGCTGCCGTGGGCCCAAGAAACCATAGTCACTCAGGCATGAATTGACCACACGGGTAAGACAACGGAGGTAGGGTGCTAGGGGCTATTCCCGTACCACTCCTTAGTTCAGCGTCACGTCCTGGTGCTCTGAACTCACCTCGCAACATCTCTCCAGTTCTGAGCATCAGGAACGTAACATTATCACCGACCCAAAATAAACAACACAAAAAAAAAAAAAGTTGTTTTGTATTTGGTGGGCCTAGAAATTCGGCCTCATGAATCCGGCAGTTTTAGGTCCAAATTCCAGCCAGCTTTTGGCCAACCAGATTCAGGAACTAACTCAGATGGTTCAGGATCTTACTCTTCGGGTGAGATCGCAGGAAGATCTTTTGCGAGCCTCCCCGAGTATGATTCCAGAACCAAAAATGCATTTACTCGACCGTTTTTCGGGTAACCGAAAGGATTTTTTTAATTTTAAGGAAGCTTGTAAGCTTTATTTTCGTTTAAGGCCCCGTTCCTCTGGTACTGAGTCTCAACGGGTCGGGATTGTGATGTCATTACTACAAGGTGATCCACAGACCTAGGCTTTTGGGCTAAAAGCGGATGATGTTGCCTTGCTATCGGTGGATGCCTTTTTTAAGTCCTTAGGCCTTTTGTATGATGACCCTGATAGAGAAGCATCAGCTGAGAGCCACCTGCGTGCACTTAAGCAAGGGAAAAATCCAGCTGAGGCGTATTGTACTGAGTGTCGCCGTTAGTCGAACGACTGTGGCTGGAATGACACGGCCCTGCGCAGTCAGTTTCGCCTCGGTTTGTCTGAAGTTATTAAAGACAGTCTCCTTCAGTACCCCGCTCCTGAGACTCTAGACAAACTCATGGAGCTCGCTATTAAAATTGATCGACGTCTCCGTGAGCGGAGGGCTGAAAGAGTAGCTAGTTTCAGGCCGAGTCCATGTGTGTATACTTTCCCTGAGGACGTCGAGGAGCCCATGCAAATGGGTCTCTCCCGGCTGTCCCCAGAGGAAAGAACCTGAAGTCTAAATTCTGGTCTTTGCTTGTATTGTGGTGGCAAGGGACATATCGCACGTAATTGCCCGAATAAGCAGGGAAACGCTCTGACCAAGTGAGTAGTGAGGGGGTTCACTTGGGTCTGCAGTTAATCTCCTCTAACGATTCCTTATTAGTTCCTGTAAAAATTTCCTTTGGTAGCCTCAGTTCGTTGGTGTCGGCCTTCGTCGACAGTGGAGCTGCGGGAAATTTCATGGATCTTGGTTGGGCTCCGGCTTTAGGCGTTCCACAGATACCTTTGGATAAACGTATCACCATGCACGGCTTGGATGGTGGTCCGCTTTCTAATGGGGTTATCACTCACCGCACACCTCCAGTACAACTGACAGTAGGGGCCCTACATTCAGAGAAAATCAAATTTTACCTTACTCATTGTCCGGCTGTCCCCGTAGTTTTGGGTCACCCCTGGCTTGCCTTTCATAATCCCACCATAGATTGGCGGTTTGGGGAGATTTCCCGATGGGGTCCCTTTTGTGTTAAAGAGTGTATTTCCCGTCCAGTCCAGGTTGCGGCCGTCACCCCAGAACGTATTCCTTTGGAATATCAGGACTTTGCCGACGTTTTCTCCAAGGGTAATGCGGATATACTGCCTCCTCATCAGTCCTATGACTGTGCTATTGATTTAGTTCCCGGTGCCCCTTTACCTAAGGGGAGACTATATGCCCTGTCTGGGCCGGAAACCACGGAAATGAATGATTATGTACAGGAGAGCCTAAAAAAAGGCTTCATTAGACCCTCGAAATCTCCATTGAGTGCAGGGTTCTTTTTTGTTGAGAAAAAAGATGGGTCGCTCAGACCATGTATTGATTTTCGGGCTCTGAATAAAATTTCTGTTAAAAACACCTACCCCTTGCCATTGATTTCAGTACTCTTTGATCAGCTCCGGTCTGCCGTTATCTTCTCCAAGATCGATCTTAGAGGGGCTTACAATCTCATCCGAATAAGATCTGGGGATGAGTGGAAGACGGCTTTCAGCACACAGTCAGGATTATGAATACCTGGTGATGCCGTTTGGGCTGTCAAATGCTCCTGCGGTGTTTCAAGATCTCATTAACGACGTCCTTCGTGACTTTCTTGGAAAGTTTGTAGTCGTTTATTTAGACGACATTTTGATTTACTCTGAGTCTTTTGAACAACATATTACCCATGTGCGACTAGTCCTTCAGAAATTACGGGAAAATCATTTATACGCCAAACTGGAGAAATGTGATTTCCACATCACAGAAGTGTTCCTCCTGGGGTATATTATTTCTCCTAAGGGGTTTTTCATGGAACCTAAGAAACTCTAGGCCATCCTAAATTGGGCACAACCCACGAACTTAAAAGCAATTCAGCGCTTTTTAGGGTTTGCAAATTACTATAGGCGTTTTATTCATACCTTCTCTGATTTGGTTGCGCCTATAGTAGCATAGACTAAAAAAGGAGCGGACCCTTCCAATTGGTCGCCTGAAGCCAAGTCTGCCTTTCTGGCCTTAAAGCAGGCCTTTGTTTCAGCTCCAGTACTCAGCACCCTAACCCGGAGCTCCCCTTTATTGTCGAGGTAGATGCCTCAGAGGTTGGAGTGGGGGCTACCCTTTCTCAGGAAGAACCGGAGTCTCAGGAATTACACCCATGTGCCTTCATGTCCAGGAAATTCTCCTCCGCAGAATCCAACTATGATGTTGGTAATCGAGAATTGTTGGCAGTTAAATGGGCTTTCGAGGAGTGGAGGCATTGGCTGGAAGGAGCTAGGCATACCATTACGGTGTTTACTGACCACTAGAACCTGCAGTATATTGAGTCTGCTAAACGGCTTAATGCCCGACAGGCACGTTGGGCGCTGTTTTTTACTCGTTTCAAGTTTATTATCACCTTCAGGCCCGGTTGCAAGAATACGAAAGCTGATGCCCTGTCACGTTGTTTTCTTCCGGTTCACAATAACCATCCGGCTATTACCCCCTTAGTTCCATCGTCTGTCATCCGGGCATGCCTCACACAGGATTGATTTACACAGCTAGTCTAGCTTCAGCAGCAGGCTCCCGAGGTTACTCCTGCAGATCGTCTCTTCGTCCCTGAATTTCTGAGAGGCACTGTTCTAGCTGAGTTTCATGATAACAAAGTTTCTGGTCATCCGGGTTTTACTAATAGGCCCTACACACTGGCCGATTTTCAGAAAGATATGAACGATCTCGTTCATAAATGAACGAGAACTCGTTCATATCTTTCAGTGTGGAGACTCCAGCGATGAACGATGCGCGTCCCCGCGCTCGTTCATCGCTGGTCTCCCGTCGGCTGTGCATGCAGGCCAATATGGACGATCTCGTCCATATTTGCCTGCAATTCAATGCAGCCGCGTGACGGGGTGAGTGAAGAAACTTCACTCCTCCCGTCACTGCCCCCCCGCCGCCGGGTCGCTCGTCGGCCGTATCCGCCGTCGGGCAGCTCGGCGGCGGGTCGGCCAGTGAGTAGGGCCCTTAAGACCTTCGAGTTATGGGCCCTACACACTTGTAGATTTGAAAGATTTAAAAGATGAAAGATATGATAGATGAAAGATTTCACATCAACGATTATGTGCATCCACACTGACCAATCCATATGAAAGATATGAAAGATCTGCAAGATTTGAAAGATTGAGGTTCATTTAAATACTGGGCATGGTTTCATAGGAGGGTCAGGCCCGTAACTACGTGTGTGCCAGGTGTGCCTGGCACACAGCGCAATTGCTCTGAACGCACAAAGGCCAGCGGCATGTAATGAGTCAAATTGACTCATTACATGCCGCTTCTGCTGCAGCAGCGCCAGAGGCAGCGGAGAAGGAGGGAGGGGGACTGGAGCCGCAGCAGCGCTATGTAATTGGTCAAGGTTTCGCTGCAGCAGTCCCCCTCCTTCCGTATTGACTGCCAGGCGCTGCTGTGAATGCTGGGATGCTGTTCCTTCATCCCAGCATTCACAGCGGCGGCGGTCAGCCAATACGGAAGGAGAGGGACTGCTGCAGCGGCGCCTCTACCAAGTACATAGCGCTGGAGACATGGTAAGTATCTCTCTCTCTCTCTCTCTCTCTCTCTCTATTTCTCTAACTATTCTGTCTGCCATAATGTGTAAAAACAAGCGCCGTATTGTGTAAAAAGGGGACGCTGTCTGCCGTAATGTGTAAAAAGGGGGACGCTGTCTGACATAATGTGTAATGCTGCCTACTGACTGCCTGGGGACATCTTTAGAAAACATTGGCGGTCAGTGGTAATTTTTAGATACATTGGTGGACAGTGTGTATATGTATATAACAATAAAACTTTGATTTATTTTTCTTAAATTTAGTTTCACAGCATCATCATTTACATACCCACATAGGTTGAGCGCTACAACCCATGAATTGTTACTTGTTTCCTATAGGTCAGTCACCCTATTTTGTAAGCAGCTCGCCGAGCTCATCCACCCAGTGCGCTGGTACAACCCCCCTGAAGTAAGTGTGTATATGTCCCCAGCCAGTATACATGCAGCATGTGCTCTCAGTACATATGCTGTATACTGAAAACCCATACAACATGCATACTGGCTGGGGACATATTTATTTAATTGGTGGCCAGTGGATTTTATAATATACATTGGTGGACAGTGATATATGTCCCCAGCCAGTATACATGCAGCATGTGCTCTCAGTACATATGCTGTGTACTGAAAACACATACAAAATGCATACTGTCTGGGAACATATTTATGTCATTGGTGGCCAGTGGGAATATTAAAATACATTGGTGGACAGTGTGATTAATGAAATAATGGTGTGTCCTGTTTTTGTATTATTATTATTAACATTGGTGGACAGTGTGTGCCCCGTGTCATACATTGGTGGTCAGTGGGTAACCGTTTCTACTTACCTATTGGCTCAGCTCCTGCTGCTCCTCTGTGAGGCGCTCCTCTTCGCTACGGCGGCAGGTGTCCTGTGCGGCGGCGGCCGGCGGGGAGTGTCCTGTGCGGCGGTGGACGGCGGTGAGGAGTGTCCTGTGCGGCGGTGAGGAGTGTCCTGTGCGGCGGTGGGCGGCGGTGAGGAGTGTCCTGAGCGGCGGGTCCCCGGCGTCTGGCGGATCGTCATCGGCTTTATATACAGACTGAGCGATAATGCATATCGTATAGTGCGTTATCGTTCAGATTGTCCTGCATGTATGGCCGATGATAGACCAAATATGAACGAGCGCGGGGACGCGCATCGTTCATCGTTGGTTCCTACACACTGAAAGACATGAACTATATCTCGTTCATTAATGAACGAGATTGTTCATATCTTTCACTTTTATCTGCCAGTGTGTAGGGCCTAATAGTCTCTCGCTCGGTGTGGTGGCCTAATCTTTCTAAAGATGTAAGGGAATTTGTCCGTTCCTGTCAGGTTTGTGCTCAGCACAAGGTATCTCGATCGTTGCTGGTCGGGCAACTCATACCTTTGACCGTTCCTCTCAGGCCATGGTCACATATATCCATGGATTTCGTGGTGGACCTTCCTCTTTCAGCTGGATTTCGAGTCATTTGGGTGGTAGTGGACTGTTTTAGTAAGATGGCCCACTTCATTGCTCTTCCCCGATTACCCTCTGCTCAAGGGTTGGCAGTTTTGTTTCTCCGCCATGTGTTCAGGCTCCATGGTTTACCCAGGGATATTGTCTCTGATCGGGGACTGCAATTCATCGCCCGTTTCTGGAAACGTTTTTGTGCCTCATTAAATATGAAACTCTCTTTAACATCTGGGTACCATCCACAGTCTAACGGACAGACTGAACGTGTTAATCAGTCGTTAAAACAGTATTTACGGTTATATTCGGCCAAACTTCAGAATTACTGGTCTGAATTTCTTCCTTTGGCCGAGTTTGCCTATAATAACTCTTGTCATTCTTCCACCAAGGAGTCCCCATTCTATTCGGTCTTGGGCTTTCATCCTAGAGCCAATTCTTTTTACCCTCATTTTCCAGTCTCCTCGTTGACCTTAACTTCCCGTCTCAGAATGATTTGGAAAAAGGTGCACCTTGCCCTTAAGAAGGCTGCCTTCCGAGAAAAAAAAAATTCTGATAGGTTCCGATGCCCCTGCACTTTTAAGGTGGGAGATAAGGTGTGGTTGTCAACCCGCAACATCAAGCTCCGACAACCCTCGGCTAGATTGGGACCCAAATTTATTGGACCGTTCCTTATCGTTAAGAAGGTCAACCCAGTTGCTTTTCGGCTACGCTTGCCTAAATCACTCAAAATTGGCAATACTTTTCATTGTTCCCTTCTGAAGCAGTATATTTCTTCCAGGAGATTCCCTCGGAAGACTTCCCAGGGTAGACCTCCGGTGGATGTTCAGGGGCAACAAGAGTTCTTGGTGGAGAAGGTTTTAGATTACAAAGTTTCTCGGGGCCGGCTTTATTTTTTGGTTCACTGGAAAGGCTATGGTCCGGAGGAAAGGTCTTGGGTCCTGGATAAGGATCTACATGCCCCTAAATTAAAGAGATTATTCTTTCAGGAATTTCCTCAGAAACCCGGCTTTAGGAGTTCTTTAACCCCTCCTCAAGGGGGGGTACTGTTAGGTGCCGCGGTCCACGGCGCCGCTCGGTCTGTTTCCGTGCGACGCTCATGGCCGCCGCACTTATTTCCTTGCCTGCCCGGCGCCTAGCATCGCTGGGATGCTGTGCGCGCTGAGCCGCCGGGTCCCTAGAAACGCTAGGACGCCGTGCGTGCTTAGCCGCCGGACCCTTAGCAACGGGGACGCCACCGACTACCGTGTTCCCCATTGCTTCCTGCCAATTATTACACCTGTTAGCTCTGGTCGTGCAGCAGGGCAGCTGCACAACATTACTAATCAGGCTTCGCTGCAGCTATTGGAGGGTTCCCTGTTAAATTCTCCCTCAGTACCTGGCACAGACGCCGGTGATAGCTTCCTGTATGCTGTTCCTGCCTGGTAACGTCTGTTCCTGGTTTAGCTGTATCTGGTCGATCCTGCTCCCTGTGCTCCCGTGTCCTGGAGTTATGAAGCCGGTCCTGGGAATCCTTCCTGTCCCAAACGAACCTGTTGCAGTCATCAGCGGGTTCTCGTTACTTGGGGTTCTCTCCCGGTTTGTGAGTAGCGGCTTCTGCCGCGAGTTGCGGCCTGGGCCGCTTAATCCTTGTATTACCTTTGTGTTGGTGGTTTCTGCGGAGGTTTCCGCTTTTTACTGTCCTCCCCGGAACTCGGCGGTGCCGTGTGGGGGAACGGACAGTGGTATCTTTTGTTGTTCTTTTCCTTTGGCGGCGTGCCGCACATATATTTAGTTTCAGGGTAGTTAGTAGCCCCTAGCTTCTGTTTGTTTTAGTTAGAGGTCCCCTTGTTATTATCCTGTCTCAGTTCACGCTTTGTCTCACTTTAAGACCTGGGGGCATCGGAGTTGGGCAGACCTAATCCGCCCTTCAAACGTGGCTGCCGTGGGCCCAAGAAACCATAGTCACTCTGGCGTGAATTGACCACATGGGTAAGACAACAGAGGTAGGGTGCTAGGGGCTATTCCCGTACCATTCCTTAGTTCAGCGTCACGTCCTGGTGCTCTGAACTCACCTCGCAACATCTCTCCAGTTCTGAGCATCAGGAACGTAACATAAACTGGAAGCATGGGCAGCAAAATGGAGAATGAGGTTCAATACAGACAAGTGTAAGGTAATGTACTTTGGTAGCAAGTAAAATAATACCACCTACATACTAAATGGTGTAAAACTAGCAGATTCTGTATTGGAAAAGGACTTAGTTGTTCACATAGATAACAAACTTATCAGCAGTACCCAAAGTAAGATTTCAGCAAAGAAGGCAAACAAGGTATTAGCATGCATAAAGTGGGGAATTGATGTAAGGGATGATAGTGTTATACTCCCATTATATAAAGTCCTAGTGAGGCCACATCTTGAATACTGTGCACCATTTTGGGCACCATATTACAAAAAGGATCTCCTGGAATTAGAAAAGGCTCAGAGGCGGGCAACCAAACTGATAAAGGGGATGGAGACGATCGAATATGAGGAAAGGCTTGCTAGGCTAGGCATGTTTACACTGGAAATGAGGAGACAAAGAGGGGATATGATTAACATTTACAAATATATAAGGGGACAATATGCAGAGCTTGCGGGTGATCTGTTTTTGATAACAGTGACACAGAAGACACATGGACATCCGCTTCGGTTAGAGGAGAGGAGATTTCACACACAGAGGGGAAAAAGGTTTCTTCACTGTAAGGACAATACGTATTTGGAATTCCCTGGCTGAGAGAGTAGTAATGGCAGACTCAGTAAATACTTTTAAAAATGGGTTAGACAAATTCCTTATGGCTCAGGATATACAGCGTTATGGAGGTTAGAACACACACTATAGTTATAAAAAAAAAGGAGATTTATAGTAAGACTTACCATTGTTAAATCTCTTTCTGCGAGGTACACTGGATTCCACAGGGAATAACATCGGGGTGTAGAGTTGGATCTTGATCTGAGGCACCAACAGGCTAAAGCTTTGACTGTTTCCAGGATGCACTGAACCGCCTCCTCTATAGCCCCGCCTCCAGGCACTGGAGCTCAGTTTTGTTAACCAGTACAATGCAGTAGCAGGTAAGAGAGACGGTAGATGTTAGTCACATAGACCCACATTCTCACGACAGGGGAAGGAACTAGCGGCTAATGCCATACAAACCCAAAAAAGCTAAGTGCGTCAGGGTGGGCGCCCTATGGAAACCAGAGTACCTCGCAGAGATTTAACAATGGTAAGCCTTACCATAAATCAGGGAATAACATCGGGCATGTCCTAAAGCAGTTACTCATGGGAGGGGAAGCACTGTAGTGGACACAAGAACCCGGCGCTCAAAGGAAGCATCCTGGGAGGCGGAAGTATTAAAAGAACTTGATGAACGTGTTCACTGAGGACCATATAGACGCCTTGCACAATTGTTCAGCGGACGAGCCACAGCGGGCCACCCAAGAACGTCCAAGAGACCGAGTAGAATGGGCCTTGATAGCAGCAGGAGCTGGGAGTCCAGCCTCTGCATAAGCTTGTGCAATCACCATTCTAATCCATCTGGCCAAGGTCTGCTTATTCGAAGGCCAGCCACGTTCGTGAAAACCAAAAAGTACAAAAAGAGAGTCTGATCTCCTGATAGAGGCAGTCCTTTCTACATATATACAGAGAGCCCATACCACATCCAAAGACCGCTCTTTGGAGGACAAACCAGGAGAGATAAAGGCCGGAACCACAATCTCTTGGTTAAGGTGGAAAGATGACACCACCTTAGGTAGATAACCAGGGCAAGTTCTAAGAACTGCTTGGTCACGGGGACAAATCAGAAAGGGTAGACGACAGGACAAAGTGCCTAAGTCTGACACCCTCCTAGCAGAGCCAATAGCCAACAGAAAAATTACCTTCAGCATAAGGCATTTAAGGTCCACAGACTCAAGATGTTCATACGGAGACTCTTGAAGGGCATTAAGAACAACGGACAGATCCCATGGAGCCACAGGAGGGACATAGGGAGGCCGAATCCATAGTATGCCCTGAGTGAATGTATGAACATCAGGAATAGATACAATTTTTCACTGAAACCACACCGACAAGGCATAAATGTGAACCTTGAGAGAGGCCAGACGAAGTCCTAAATCTAGGCCTTGTTGCAATAAAGCCAGAAGTCTGGAAGTACTAAACTTGTATGCATTGTAATTCTTAGCAGCACACCAGGCGAAGTAAGAATTCCAGATCCTATAATAAATCTGAGCAGAAGCCAGTTTGTGGGCCTTCAGCATAGTTTAAATAACCGCCTCAGAAAATCCTTGGCCCCCAGGAGAGAAGCTTCAAGAGCCATGCCGTCAAAGCCAGTCTTGCCCGGTCCTGTTAAACACAAGGGCCCTGAATCAGGGTCTGGGCATTGAGGAAGTTGAAGAGGACGCTTGATTGAGAGACCCTGCAGGTCTGAGAACCAATGCTGTCTGGGCCATGCTGGAGTAACTAGAAGCAGTATTCTTCCTTCTTGCTTGAACTTCCATAATACCCTGGGAAAGAGTGACACTAGAGGGAACACGTATGGCAGCCAAAGGTTTCATGGAATTGCCAGTGCGTCCACGTACGCTGCTTGAGGATCCTTTGTCCTTGCTCAGAAGACCGGTACCTTGTGATTGTGTCAAGACGCCATCAGGTCTACATCTGGTAGACCCAACTTGTCCACAAGGAATTGGAAGACCTCTGGATGAAGGCTCCACTCCCCGGCGTGTACATCCTGATGACTGAGGATGTCCGCTTCCCAGGTGAGGACCCTTGGAATGAACACTGCCGATATTGCTGGCAGATGGCGTTCCCCCCCATCGAAGAATTTTTGACACGTCCATCATTGCCATGTGGCTTCGAGTGCCGGCTTGATGATTTATGTACGCCACCGGGGTGGTGTTGTCTGATTGTACTTGAATAGGCCTGTTCTGTGCGAAAGGCTGGGCCAGTGTCAATGCATTGAACACTGCCCGCAATTCCAAAATGTTTATCGGGAGGAGAGATTCCTCCCTGGCCCACCGACCCTGGAGAGAGTGTTGCTCCAGCACCGCACCCCAACCCCGCAGACTGTCATCTGTCGTTAGGAGGACCCATTGGAGATCCAGAAGGGACGACCCCTGCTCAATTGTTGGTCCTGTAGCCACCAACTCGGTGACAGACGTACCTCAAGAGTCAAGGAGATAATTTGAGACCTGATCCGGTGAGGCAGGCCATCCCACTTGGAAATAATTAACCACTGCCGAGGGCGGGAATGAAATTGAGCGTACTCTACTATATCGAAAGCTGACACCATGAGGCCTAGTACTTGCATCGCCGAGTGTATCGACACTCTGGCGAGAGAGGAAGCATCTGATTCTGTCCTGAAATTTCAGGACCTTCTCTGGAGACCAGAACAAACTTGGTTGTGTGTGTCCAGTAATGTCCCCAGGTGCACCATCCTCTGAGCAGGGACCGGTGAGGATTTCTTCCAGTTGATGAGCCACCCGTGGGCTTGTTGGAATACGATCGTCAGGTCCAGATGACAGAGGAGAACTTTTGGGGAGTTCACCAGGATCAACAAGTCGTCCAGATACGGCAGGATCCTGATATCCTGACTGCAGAGAAGGGCCGTCATGACCGCCATGACCTTAGTGAAGATCCGCGGAGCCATGGTCAGCCTGAAAGGCAAGGCTTGGAACTGATAATGAAGGTTGCCAATAGCAAACCGTAGATATTGCTGATGCGACATGACAATAGGTATGTGTAGGTAAGCATTCCTGTATATCCAGTCCTTGGGTTCCAAAGCCAGTACAATAGAGCACAGAGTTTCCATACGGAATTTGGACACCCTCACAAATTTGTTCAAAGATTTGAGGTAGAGTATAGGCCGGGAGGATCCATTCGGCTTCGGAACTAGAAACATTGTCGAATAGTATCCCCTGCCTCTCTGAGACAGAAGCAATGGCACTATCACTCCTGTATACAGGAGGGATTGGACAACAAAATGTAGAGTGTGTTTTTAACGGATCCGAAGGGGTAACCGTTGAGCAAAATTGGCGAGGGGGACGTCTCTTGAAAGAGATTGCGTAACCTTGAGAGAACCGCTTCCTGCACCCAGGCATCCAAAGTGGTCTTTAACCATACCTGGGTGAACTACAGAAGTCGGCCTCCCACCTAAAAAAAAGTTTAGGTTTCGACTTAGAGGATTTGGAAGTGTGAGCCTGTCTCGGGTATGCCTGACCCTTTGCTTTACCTGGAGGTCAAAAGGAATGAAAAGTAGTACTCAGCCTTCGGAACCGAAGGATTAGTACTTAGGAGAAACGCAGTCTTGGCCGACGCCAAGTTGGTCACAATCTTGTTCAGATCATCTCCAAATAGTATATCTCCCTTAAAAGGGAGTACCTCCAAGGTCTTCTTAGAGTCCAGGTCCACCGACCAGGACCGTAACCACAGAATCCGGCAAGCCAGGATAGACGTAGATGCCTTGGATGCCATAACGCCTGCATCAGAGGCCGCCTCCTGAATATAGTGGGAGGCTGTGGTAGCTCTTCCTCATTTGCTTGAGCCCATGCTTCAATGCCTTTTGCAGCCCAAGAGGTTGGGTCTATGTACAGCACCTGTAAGAGTGTAAACAGACTTCAAGCAACCCTCCACACGCTTATCCGTCGGTTCCTCCAAAGAGGTGACGGTGGTGACAGGCAGAGTAGATGACACCACAAGATGGGCTACATGTAAGTCCACTGGTGGCGGGGTTTCCCACTTGTTACTCAACTCCGCAGAGATAGGATAACAAGCTAGCATCTTTTTAGACAGGGAAAATGTAATTCCTGGAGAAGACCAGGATTCCTGACGTATGTCAATTAAATGGTCAGAATGTGGTAAAACTAATTTAGTAACCTTCTGACGTTTGAACTTATCAGGTTTCTTGGACGCATCAATCTCATCATCAATCTAAAGAATCAGCTTGATAGCCTCCACTAGTTCAGGAACATCAACCTGTGTTGTAGAATCTTCATCAGAAGCAGCAGTATCAGCATCTGATAGATCAGTATATTCCCAATCCGAATAGGAAGAATCATCTGAACTATTAGTGGATTGTGAGGAACATATGGCCCATGGTGGATTAACTACAGGGACAATATGTAGCTGTAATAGCACAGGAGGCGTAAGTCTTGTTACAAGCGTAATCAGCATATCTGAAAATGCAGACCAAGGTGCTGCATGCAGACTAGGGGGTGCAGAACACCCAGTAACTGAACCCTCAGCAGAAATCATTTCGTCAGGTAAATCTGTGGCGCCAGCACTGCATGATGAAGTAGCGTCTGCGTATTTCCCACCATTTGTAGCAGACATTATTGGGAATGTAGCCTTAGGGCGTATCAGTACAATATAGCCAAACACAATACCTGACAAAACCTGCCCTAAGATATGTGACCACAATTGCAAGGGCAAGCGCAAATGAGCCCCTTGCAGGCTCGCTGCGCTCATCACGCTGCAGGCACGGTGGCTCCAGGGAGAAAAGGTGTCAGTATGCTGGGTGTCCGGATTCCAGCACCAGTATACTGTGCGCCAGGATCCCAAAAGCTGGCAACCTAAATACCACCCATGGGGAACACTATATGGTATATGAGACCCTGACGCACTTAGACCCCCAAGGCACAGAATATAGTGATAGCAATATGTGTGATACACAGAATAGAATCCACAAGGCAGCTATAGGCACACACAGTCACAGGTACAACGCAGAGATTATTACATCTAAAAAATAAAACTGCACTGGACTAGTAATACTACATATAAAAATGTATGTATACAGATATAACAATGCACAGTAAACACTGGATGTATATCACAGAATACTTGTACTAAATATTCATATAGCAGTACACTTGTTCTTAGCTAACGCTGTCTAAATGACATGTAGAATACTTGTACTAAATATTCATATAGCTGTACCCTTGTTCTTAGCTAACGCTGTCTAAATGACATGTAGAATACTTGTACTAAATATTCATATAGCTGTACCCTTGTTCTTAGCTAACGCTGTCTAAATGACATGTAGAATACTTGTACTAAATATTCATATAGCTGTACCCTTGTTCTTAGCTAACGCTGTCTAAATGACATGTAGAATACTTAAGTGTCCTGTAAATGCACAGCGCTGATGAGACAGGGGGCTTTACAGAGGAGACATTGCCCAGCAGTCCCAGGATCAGCGCAGCTCTGTGAAATGGCACCCAAACGCTGACAGGGAGTGAGGGAAAGAGAGAGATGCAGCTCCAGGGTGGGAACACCTGCTGTAGATGGCGCCTGGAGCTGGCAGAGGGGCAACAGGTCAGCGCCTTATCCCCTCTGCTGGACTTCACCACCGAGTACTATGGAGCCTATAATAAATGGATTTTAGTAAATCCAACCTGTGCTCCCTGCCCTGGTGAATATAGTGGGGCTCCTGCATGGCCACAGTGTCCACACCAGTGGTGCGGTCCGTCTCCTGAGACTACGACCAGATCGCGATATCAGTGGGTCCCACCTGGGGGACACTCTTACCTCCTCACTGAAGTGCGACCACCACGTGATCCAGGAAAGCAGGAGTGGTGATGTGTGCCTGATAACCAGAGCGCCTCTGCTGCAAGTACCCAGCAACCAGGGTGTGGGAGTATTCAGCGCCACTGGGGGAGGTGATGGTGCCGCAGCACAGAATGTGTGCATGACTTACAAAGCATGCAGTGTCTGTGCTGCGGCCCTTCAAGTCTTCTTTCTTCTTAAAAAGCTCTTATTAGGGATGCCTAGTGCAGCCCCCCCCCACCCCTGTTGGTGACCTGCACTGCAGGCACCAACTTACAAACTGAGCTCCAGAGCCTGGAGGCGGGGCTGTAGAGGAGGCAGTGCAATGCATCCTGGGAACAGTCAAAGCTTTAGCCTGTTGGTGCCTTGGATCAAGATCCAACTCTACACCCTGATGTTATTCCCTGGGGAATACTAGTGTAACCCGCTGCAGAAAAAAAGGGGGAATAAACATAATGGCTGACATTCATAAGTTACAATTAGTCCTAAAAATAATAGTGTAGGAGACCACAAAAAGGTTGGACTTGATAGACACATTTTTTTTCAACCTCTCAAACTATGTTACTATGTAAACGAGAACATTTCAAACTACCAACCAGAGTGTCATGACTGTGGTTTTTGTGAACCCAGTTTTAGTGAAGTCTGTGCGGGCGACTGGAGGACTATGTGTATATTAGGCTAGTCTGTAGGAATCGGTGAGAAGAAGGAGCCATCCCTGACTGGGGATCGAACTCGTGCCTCGGCAGAGGGAGCCGTATCCTGACCACTGGATCACCAGGTACTTGGTGTTGATAGCAGGATGGTAAATGTATTGGTGAGATTGAGAACCAGACTGGTGAGATGGGAACTGGGCTGGTTACCAGTGAGACTGGTAACCACACTGTGAACCGGGCTGTGTACCGGTATACTGGAATGCAACTGTAATCTGGGCTGGTACTGTATATAACTGGAAACGCAACTGTAAGTAGAATGATGACTGTGGCTGTGACTTTAAGATGAGACTGTAGAATACTGCAGCTGTGGTTTTAAGATGAAACTGAAGAATACTGCAGCTGTGGCTTTAAGATGACACTGTAGAATACTGCAGCTGTAGCTTTAAGATGAGACTGTAGAATACTGCAGCTGTGGCTTTAAGATGAGACTGTAGAATACTGGAGCTGTAGCTTTAAGATGAGACTGTAGAATACTGCAGCTGTGTCTTTAAGACGAGACTGTGGAATACTGCAACTGTGACTTTAAGATGAGACTGTAGAATACTGTATATCAATGGTAACACAACTGTAATCCAGACTGGGTAGCAAAAGAGCAGAGTTTTACAGGAACCGAAGTACAAGTGTTACTTTTAGGGAGCTCAGCTTCTAAGCTCACATAGAGCTGTGTGTGACACAAGGAACTAGCAGAGTTTCCAACTCAAGCCTCCTAACTTATACTTCCTGGTCCTTGGTGATTGGTGAGCAGTGTCAGGTGATTCAGAGAGTCTCAGGCTGGCACAGGATTGGACAACTCTGGGTCAGGTGAACAGTCACTGTCATGTCATGGAGCTCGTTAACTCTTACCTTCCAGGCAGAGAACTCAGTACTCAGGAAACTCATGGTATTGGCAAGCTGTTTATCCCAGTGAGCAGAAAGATGCAGGATCCTGGACAGAGGTGGCAGAGGTAAGTCACCAAATATGAGAACTACAGTGAGGATCATGACACAGAGATTAGATCATGTCACAATTTGCGGGAGCAAAATGGTTCAGTAAATTGGATGCATCTCAGGATTCTGGCAAATGATGCTAGATGAGGCCAGCTCAAAGCTTTGTACATTTAATACACCATAAGGTTGATACAGATTTCTTCGACTACTATATGGAATATTGTCTGCTCCAGAAGTATATCACAAAAGGATACACATGATTTTTGAACATATTCCAGGTGTAGAAACAATGATGGATGACATTTTTGTCTTGGGATCTACAAAGGAAGAAAATTATTCTAGATTGAGACAAGTAAAGGAACTTGTCAAGAAAGTGAATCTAAAGCTAAACAAGGACAAATGTGAATTTGGTGTGAATACACTTACCTTTATGTGCGACGCGGTCTCGGATCAAGGTGAAAAACCAGACCCAAGGAAAATAACAGCTATAGTGAACATGGAACATGGAACGTCCTAACAACAAAGACGATGTCAGAAGATTCCTAAGAAAGATTACTTACTTAGGAAAGTTTATTTCTTAACTCTCTGAATGAACAGCCTCCCTTAGATGGTTGTTGGACAAAAATAACAAGTGGATGTGGTCACATGAACAAGAAGAGAGTTGGCAAAACTTGAAACAGATCATTACAGAGTAACCAATACTAAGATTCTTTGATCCTGTGAAAAGAATAAGAATTTCAGCAGATGCTTCACAATTTGGCCTAAGCTCAGTGTTGTTGCAAGAACATGAGAATACGTGGCAACCATTCATCTATGCATCAAGAGCACTGACAAGCGCTGAAACAAGGTATGCTCAGATAGAAAAAGAACTTCTAGCAATCACATATGCATGTGAGTGATTTCATCAATTTGTGTATGGTCAAACATTTACAGTGGAAACTGACCACAAGCCATTGGTAGCTATCCTGACTAAATCGTTACATGACTGTCCCATGAGAATTCATCGAATACTTATCAGACTATAGAAATATGATGTACACTTGCTGTACTGTCCCGGTAAATACTTGTACATTGCTGATACACTTCCTCATACTGTGGACAAAAAGTGAAGGTTCCGGAAGTCTGATGGATGAAGAGATAGAGACATATGTTAATTTGATCATAGCTTCTCTTCAAGTATCTCTTGCAAGACAAGAACAGATTAGAAAAGAAACTGAGACAGATGACACAATGATAGTGTTGAAAGATATCATTCTGAATGGATGGCCAGCTGAAAAAAATGCATGTCCGCTGTCTATTCAGGATTATTGGATGTACCGCAGTGACCTTACAGTTGTCGATGGTATTATTTACAAGGGCAATAGGTTTGTCATATCTGCACAACTAAGAAAAACTATGCTGTGCAAGATACAGGAAGGGCCACTTAGGGGAAGAAAAATGTAAACGGGAGTACGTGAAGTTATGTATTGGCCAAGAATGAACCAGGACATAGCACAGACAACAGCTACATGTGAATTATATCTTACGTATAGAACGAAGCAACAAGTCGAGCCACTGAGTCCTCATGCAGTGCCAGAGAGACCGTACCAAAAAGTTGGTACAGATTTGTTTGTTTGTAATGGGATAACGTACATTGTCATGACTGATTATTACTCTAACTACCCTGAGATGAAGACACTACATACAACTACTAGTAAAGCTGCAATCAATTACATGAAGTCAATCTTTGCAAGGCATGGTGTTCCTATGGAAGTGTTCCCTGACAATGGTCCTCAGTTTTCCAGTGCTTAATTTAGACAATGTGCTGATGAGTGGGAATTTGTTCATACTACATCAAGTACCCACTATCCATGCTCAAATGGGTTGGTGGAAAGTTCAGTAAAAACTGTAGAGTCTCATGAAAAAAGCTCAAGAAGGTAGAGAAGATTTCTACAAAAGTCTTTTCATTTACCGCAGTACACCTTTACAGAATGGACTTTCTCCTGCACAAATACTGATGGGAAGGATGATTAGAGCAAATCTCCCAATACATGATGAGTTGCTTAATACACATAACTCAGCGTTTGTCAGATTTAGTGAGGAACGTCAACAGGCAAAACAGAAACTGTTTCATGACAGGCGAATTAAAAGCTTATCTGATCTCAAATTGCCTGGAGTAGCACGCACATTGTGCAGCTCTCCAGCCACTATATCCTTCAATCATATCCTGTTATCCCCTGGGGCTCTCTGCTGGACTACAGGTGCTTTAATTACTTGTGCCCCCCCTGACCCCGTTTGAGTTGCTGTGAGGCTGGGATTTGATCTACATTGGCCCGTTTTATGTAAGGACTCCGGAGTGGGCTGGCCCCATGTGAGCCGCTGCAGCCGCGCGTTCTCCCTCTACCCCGGAAGTTCGGACTCCTCAGCTTACTGCCGCCGGCTGAGATACAACCGCCCGGGTGAGCGCTCTCTGTAACGCGGCTGTCCTCCGCTGTGCTGCCCGTGGGTGAGTACTCCCCCTTCTCCAGCTGCCTAGTCGCCACCCGCTGCCCGCTCTCTGTCCTCCATGCTGCTAGCACCGTACGGCCTGCTCTTGGAAAGCCCTGCAATCTGTGCCGAGGGGACCTAAGTTTATACTGCAGTTACGGAGGGGAAGATTGGTGGTGCCCTGTGTCAAGAGATCCTCCTGATCTTTACACCTTTTTCTCCCCCCCACTTCTCATTGTGCATGGGAGTACCCACTGCTGCCCGCTCTGCACTAGGGGTTGGGGTTCCTGTCCATGTACTGGTCTGTATACAAAGAGATTAACCGTGTGTGGCCCCCTTTTCCTGAAGGATATCATTTGAGGATCACGCTACCTTTCTGTTTGTGCCTGTATTTATTACACATTTTTTGGGACTTTAATGTTGAGCTGGTATTTCCGCTATTCCTACAGCCTACATTTGCTTTGATACCTGGTACTGGACTGATACTGCGGCATCGTGTTATCTAAAATGGTGCGGAGTCGCCAGCAGAGTGCTGCGGCCATACAATAGAAAAGTTTGTTCGAAATGAGGCTTCACCCCCATCTCCCGCAAATAGCTCTGCCTCCTCTGAACCACCTGATGCTGCTTTACAGAAAGTATTGGATGCGTAACTGCCAGTGAGGCTTGTTTGGCTGATAAGATTGGGCAGGTGCAGGCTGACCATTCTGTTATTCACCATGACCTACAGAGAGTGAGGGAGTGGGTAGGGGAAGCTGAGACCCGTATCTTTTTTATCTTACTTTTCAGTGGAACGAGCCCATAGGGTGCCGCTGTGCCCGCTACCACTGGGGGCTCCGGTCTGCATTCTTGGAGGTCTGGTTTTGCTGATGTTGTATCAGGGTTGGGCCTGGTCGATCCTTGGAGACTGAGACACCCGCCTCTCAAACAATATTCCTGTTTCTCACATTCTCACTCATCGTTCTCTAGGATTGACCTGGCCCTCCTCTCAAATGACATGGTCCCTCGGGTTCGTGATAGTAGATATGAGACTAGAGGTATATCGGATCACTCCCCATTGACCTTGGTTTTAGATTTCAACTGTTCCAGAGGCCAGGCCATATGGAAGTTTAATCCGCTCTGGCTCGTACATATGGGTGACGGCTCCGATTTGGTAGCTGCATGGAGGGAATTTTTTGAGATAAATAAGGCTGGACAGTCTATTTCTATTTTGTGGGATACGTTTAAAGCATTTTTGAGGGGAACCTTAATAAAAAGGGTGTCGAATCTAAAGTCCTTTTTTAGACAACGGGAGTTCAAATTGGAGACCCAGAGTGTTGCTGCAGAGACACAATCTTTGCAGGACTGTTTGGACAGTTCCAAATTGGCATGGTTATCAGCCCAGGGGGAATGGAAAGATTATCTCACGGAAAAGACTCAGCATAGACTCCTTTTTTCCTCCTATACTTTTTATGCGTCTGGGGATAGACCGGGTCATATTTAGCTTCCCTGGCATGGGGTGAGAGGTTTTCTAATATTGTGGCTGAAATTGAAGCCTCAGATGGTACCACTTTATTACAGACTCCACAAATTGCATCGGAATTTGTGTCTAATTATAGGTGGTAGTATAGTTCTAAATTGGATTGTACTCCGATGCAATTAGATGATTATTTACAGACTGTACAATTTCCCTTATTAACTTGCGAAGCACATGACTTCCTTGAGGCACCTGTCTCGCCGGAAGAAATTGTGGCTGCTATTACGGCTTCTCACAATGGGAAGGCTTCAGGACTGGATGGTATACCATCTGAGCTTTATAAGCAGCATTTGGATTTTTTTGTCCCTCAACTACTCGAGTTGTACAATCAGATATTTGCACAAGAATCTCTTCCCTTGTCCATGGCGGTAGCATTGATTGTTCTTCCTTAACCTGACAAGGATCATAGGAAGGTTGATTCTTATCGCCCTATCTCCCTTTTACCCACCGATATCAAAATTTTGGCCAAGGTCTTGGAATGTAGACTGAATCAGGCTATTACGCAGCTTATACACCCTGATCAGACAGGGTTTATGCCTAATAAGTCAACAACCATTAATCTCAGACAATTATTTACCCATTTACAGATCCCTTGTGAAGAGTCCTCCTCCATTGTTGTATCATTGGATCCGCTAAGGCCTTTGATTCCATGGAGTGGGATTATTTATGGAAAGTAATGCATAAGTTCGGTATAGGCCCTAGCTTTATTAAATATGTTCGGTTAATGTATTCCTCTCCCCTGGCCAGAGTGGCGGTGAATGGCTTTGTGTCACAATCCTTCCCTTTGTCTAGAGGTACACGTCAGGGATGCCCTTTGTCCCCTACCCTGTTTGCTATGGTCATTGAACCCCTTGCATGCCTTCTGCGGGTGAATTCTGAGATTTTTGGTTTAAAAATAGCCACCAGGGAGGATAAAATAGCTCTGTATGCTGACGATATTTTGCTGTTCGTGGATCACTATGCTGAGTCTATGCCTAAGATATTGGAAATTATTAATGAATTTGGGTACTACTCTGGGCTTCTGATTAATTGGGAGAAATCCTCTATCATCCCACTTTAGGGTGAGATCCCTGCCTCCCCATTAGTTACTCTCCCACTGCGATGGGTGAACGCCTTTAAATATCTGGGCATTTGGGTGTCTAATGACCCTCACAAATTCTCCTCCCTCAATGTCACCCCACAAATAGTTTATCTTCGTGGTAAAGTGAAGATGTGGGGGAAATTGCCTTTAACTGTTATAGGAAGGGTTAACATGGTAAAAAAAAAAATTTCAGCCCAAACTTCTATGTATTTTACAACAATCTCCTGTTTACATCCCTCGGAAGGTTTTTAAACAAATAGATGGTTTGCTTCATTAATTTGGGCTAATAACAGGGCACAGTTGAAACTTGATACTTTGACCAGAACCAAAGCTTCAGGGGGTTTGGCTATTCCCAACTTCCATTTTTATTACTTTGCAGCACAATTAACACATCTCTGGGAATAGGTTAATGACCTTGACAACTTGAGTTTGCACTCGCAGCTGGTGCTACAGGAATATCCAGGTGGTTCCCCACTCTGACTGCTTCTCTGTGGAAACGTCAAAATGTCATCGTTGCCACTCGTAAAACAATATATTATTATCTGGAGGTTAGTGCACTCTGTACTAAAAGGGCATGGTATTGACCCCGACACTCCGTTAGACATTAAATATGGATTGCCCGAGTTGTGTCAGCTTCAAATCAGGAGGGTTTGGGAGCCATGGGGAATACTCTCCTTGGGACATTTATACACTGGCGGGGTGTTTAGAGCCTTTCAGCAACTTCAACAGGAGTTTAATGTCCCCTCAGAATATTTTTTCACTTCCTCCAATTGTGATACGCTATGTCTGCCCAATTCCCTGGTGGTCCTCCGGCTCTTGCTGATTCCCCAGTTAGATTGATGTTACAAACGGTGGGCCCCGGACACTTAGTTTCTAAAATATGTGGCCATATACTTAGAGTGCATCATATAGACCCCCTTACCTCTCTTAAGACTAAGTGGGAATCTGATCTGGGTCCATCGTCGGATGACATCTGGGAGGGTGCTTTGGAGTCCTGTCGGTTTTCAACTTCCTCTGTCCGCTATCAGCAAATTCAATTGTTCATATTACATAGGGTGTATATGATCCCGGTGAGGCTGTAGCTTATAGGGGGATCCCATGGCTCGAAATGCCCCAAGTGTGGAAGTCTGGGAGCAGGCTTTTGGCATATGCTCTGGCTTTGTCCCATGGTGTTGGCGTTTTGGGAGGAGGTTATGCGTGCTGTGGTGGGTATTCCTTCTTCTATACTTATGCCTATAACATGTATATTAGTGGTTATGGATGAGGAGGCTCTGGATCCGCCCAGTCGACGTTATGTTGTAAGCCTCTGTGCTCTGGCCAGGGTTTGCATAGCCAGACTATGGTTGGCTAATGAAGCCCCGATCCTGAAATCCTGGATTTCTCTGGTTAACGCTTCTATTACACACGAAAATTTTGTATTTCTGGCCAGGAATGCAGAGAAAAAGTTTATTGCAATATGGGGAAAGTGGATGAGTTCTCGCTACTTCACAGATAAATACTGTTGAGCCTTAGAGTTGACTAGCTAACTGTTGTTCAGGCCTTCTGTGGGAGGTTTGTGAGATGGGTGGCCCATAGCCGGCTGGGTTATTGTTATAATTGTTATTAATATGGGATCGTGGTGCAAAGTATTAAGAATATCGTCTTCCTATGTCATCAATGCTTTACTAATGTCTGATTTTGACTGAGATCCACATCCGTATATTTTACTGTGCTCTTTACTTCTGTACAACTGTAAGTTTGTTGTTGTGTATGTTGTTCTCTTTTTTTATATTTTTACTATTGTTTAAATGTGAAAAAGTAAAAAATCCAATAAAAATCTATTGAATTTAAAAAAACTGAGTGACCAAGTCTGTCTCAGAGATCATGAGAAAGGTATTTGGGTGCAGAAAAGTATTGTGCAAGCAGAAGTACACCAAGATCTTATACTATACGTACAGAGCATGGAACAGAAGTAAGAAGAAATCGGGTGGATTTAAGATCTCAACCTAACCATAATGAAGACAATATGACTGAAGAATACCCTTCATCTGACATGTATGATGAACCTGATAATGGTGAAAAAAACAGGATTTTAGAAAGGTCCAACATGGTCAACGAAACACAGACTATGGGGGATATTCAATTTGGCTCGGGGTGCCGGGTGATAAGTATCGGCCGGTGGGGGCTATTTAATTGGCCCCGATAAGCCGGCGCGTGCCGCGGCTTATCGGGGGTTTTGCTTCACCTGCCTCCGGCAGGCGAAGCAAAATGCCCGATAACAGCCCCGTTTTCAACCGAAAACGGGGCTGTTTCACCCGAAAACACACAGGTTTCACTGAACCTGTGTGTTTTCGGGTGTAAGAGGACTTGTTACCGGCCGAGCAAATTAAATAGCCCGACCGCAGCACCCGAAGAAACATCGGGGTTTTTTACTCCCGATGTCTCTTCGGACCAAATTGAATATCCCTAATGTATGAAAGACCCAAATGGGAAATACGCAGACCTGAGAGACTCATTGAAACATGTTAGATGATATACTTAATATTACGTTGAATTGTTGGACTGAAGGATACAGGGATTATCTTTAAAGAAAAGAGGATGTGATGTTATTGCATTAGAATGCTTAATATTTGTAGACACTCCCTTACTAAAATGTGTTAGACTGACTCTTCAGTGATGGTCCCTAGGACCACAGGTAATGCTGGAAAATTGGGTGGTCTGGTGTGCAGTGTGTCTGAAGTTTGCAAAGGGAATAAGAGCACAGCAATGAACTCACATGCCTCTGTGTCCTAATGATTGGAATTACAAGCATATGAAAAAAACAATCCCCACCCTGCACCCCCTCCACGCACACACTGCTCTCCTATACAACTCCTCACTATGTACACCCTTCTAACGCACACTGCTCTCCTATGCTAACCCTCAACTGGCACACACTGCTCTCCTACACTACCACTCACCCTGCTATACTCTCCACACAGACTGTTCTCCTGCACTACCCTTTACTCTGCACCCCCTCCCTGCACACACTGCTCCCCTGCACCCCCTCCCGCACACAGACTGTTCTCCTTCACTACCCCTCACTCTGCACCCTCTCCCCGCACACACTACTCTCCTGCACTACCTCCCACTCTGCACCCCGTTCCCACGACCACTGCTCTCCTACACTACATCTTACTCTGCACACCATCTTAGCACACACTCCTCTTCTACACTAATACCTCTTTCTGCTGCGGGGTACACTGGGCTCCACAAGGAATGGACAATGGGGTGTAGAGTAGGATCTTGATCTGAGGCACCAACAGGCTCAAAGCTTTGACTGTTCCCAGAATGCATAGCGCTGTCTCCTATATCACCCCGCCTCCCTGCACAGGATCTCAGTTTTGTAGTTGGTGCTGCAGTAGCAGGCACTTAACAGAGAAGCTGCTCCATGCAGCCCTAAGAAGAGCTTTTTTTCTGAGGAAAAAAGTGAAGACTTCAAGGGCAGCAGCAGTGTTACATGTCAGTGGACATTCACGGCTGCAGCTCCGGCTCTCCCCAGCGGCGCTGTACACTCCCGAGCCCTGGTTGCCGGGTAACTACAGCAGGAGGCTCCGGTTTTGTTCTTGTCAGGCACACACGACGGGGGCTCTCCGGGATCGCGTGGCTGCGCTTCGGGAGGTGGTAAGTGGGTCCTGCTTGCGGGACCCGGTCTTTATCGCGATCCGGCGCGGTCAGTGGGAGGCGGGCCGCTGGCGGTGGACACTGTGGCAGTACAGGCGATCCCACTAGATCACCAGAGCATGGGACAGGTCAGGTTTTTTTCTATAAACCGTTTTATTAGAGCCCGCAGTACCCAGTGGTTTTGCCAGCAGGGGGATAGAGCTTGGACCTGAAGCCCCTCCCCCAGGGCTCCATTTTCTGCAAATGTTCCCGCCCGGGAGCTGCATATCTGTCTCTCCCTCACTCCATGGCAGTGTCTGCGGCGGCATTATCCCTCAGCTCACTGTTCCTGGGAATGCTTGGGCAAATCCTCCTATGTAAAGCAGCCTGGTTGTCAGTGCTGTGACTTTACAAGACACTTAAGTATTCTACCTGCCTTTTTTAGTCAGTGTTAGTTAAGAAAGAGTGCACTTAGTCAGGGTTTCCCTGTGATATACATCCAGTTCTTACTGTGTACTGTTATATCTATTGTTATATAGCTGTGTAAGCTAGTCCAGTGCAGTATTATTGTTAGTAATAACCTCTGCATTGTACAGACTGTGACTATTTGTGTGTACATTTGATAGCTGAGTGGTGTCCATTTTGTGTCTTTCACTCAACCTGCTATTCCTTTATTCTATAACCTGAGGGGGCTTGGTGCGTCAGGTTTGATCTAATTTAGGATTTTCACAAACATATACTGTATTACGTATTTTTTTTAGTCACCATATCTCTCCTTTATCTCTGCTGGTGCTGACTACACTGCGCAGGGGTTTGGGCTAGAGGTATTGTGCTGCTGACAAATTGTACTGTGTTACCTGATACTGCAAGTTATATCATGTCTGCTTCTGAGGGTAACGGTTCTGGGGATGAACACACTGCCGGTGTTGCTGAAGCCGCAGATACCTATGAGGAGAATATAGCAGCTTTGGGCTCTGGTTCTGGGGGCTCCTTACCCCCCAGAGGGACGGTGGCAACGGGGGCAAATAATGACCCCCCCGTGGGCCACTTTTTGCACGCTTCTGCATGCGCTAGTTCATAAACTAACACCCCCTTTGGGACCCCCAATGCCGGTGCAACCGTTTGTGGTCCCTGCAACTAACCCGCCGTGGGCGGACGATTTATCTGCTCAAATAAAGAAGTTAAACCAGTCCCCGACTACTAAAAAGTCTGACCGTCGCTCGCCTACGTCCAAGGGGTCCTCTAATCGAGCGCTTGTCTCCTCACAATCCACTGCTGTCACTGACACCTCGTCGGATGAAGACGGCACTTACACTGACCCCACAGGTTCTGACTCAGATACGGCTGATGGGGAGGGTGGTTCACATGTGGTGGTTTCCTCAGCTCTACCGGTCACCACCATCACATCTCTAAAAGAGCCTACCGATAAACGTGTGGAGGCCTGTCTGAAAGCGATTTACACCCTCACGGGTGCTGCACAAAGGCCCACTATTGCAGCTACTTGGGCTGCAGAGGCCATTAAGGCATGGGCCTTGGAGTTAGATGCTGAAATCTCCTCTGACCATGCTAGACAATGCTTGACTTATATTGTCACAGCTTCTTGTTATATTAAAGAGGCGGCTTCTGATGCCTGTATCCTGGCAGCCAAGGCCTCTACTACGTCAGTCCTGGCTCACCGGATATTGTGGCTGAGATCCTGGTCTGTGGATCTGGACTCTAGAAAAACCCTGGAGGTACTCCCTTTTAAGGGAGATATTCTGTTTGGGGAGGATTTAAATAAGATTGTGGCTGACTTGGCTACTGCCAAAACTGCCTGTCTGCCAAGTACTGCTCCTTCTGTGTCGAAGGCTAAAGGTACTTCCTTTCGCCCCTTTCGTCCTTCAGATAAAGCAAAAGGTCAGGCGTACAACAAGCAGGCCCGCACTTCCAAACCTGCTAAGCCTAAGTCCAAAAGAGCCTGGGCTGCCCATCAGCCAGCTTCCAAGACAGATCAGCCTGCCACATGACGGGGCGGGCCTCCCTCTGGGGGATCCCAGGGTGGGGGGCCGGCTTCTAGGGTATACCCAGGAATGGTTGAAGACCACTTCAGATGCCTGGGTACGGGAAGTCGTCACTCGAGGTTACGCCATAGCCTTCAAAAACTGACCCCCTCATTGATTTTGCCATACAGATGTCCCGTTGGACAAGACAAAGGCAAACACTCTACATTCGGTGGTACAGACCCTCCTGGATACAGGAGTCGTAGTACAGGTGCCTCTTGCGTAGAGGCGCTGTTTCTAGTTCCGAATCCAAATGGGTCCTCCCGGCCCATTCTCAACGTCAAGGCATTGAACAGGTTTGTGACGGTTACCAAGTTCTGGATGGAAACCCTTCGCTCTATAGTTCTGGCCTTGGAACCTGGGGACTTCATGGTCTCCCTGGATATACAGGATGCTTACCTGCATGTTCCTATAGCAGTGTCTCATCAGCAATACCTGAGATTTGCGATTGGCAACTGCCATTACCAGTTTCGGGCGTTACCTTTTGGTTTAACAACGGCTCCGCGAGTCTTTACAAAAGTCATGGCGGTGATGACGGTGGTACTCCGCCGTCAAGGGGTCAGGATACTGCCGTATTTAGACACTTGTTAATCCTGGCAAATTCCCCAGAACTTCTCCTGCGTCATCTAGATGTGACGGTCCGGTTTCTGTAAGCCCACGGGTGGCTCATCAACTGGAAGAGGTCATCCCTGATCCCTGCTCAGAGCATGGTGCATCTGGGAGCACTATTGGACACTCACAACCAGCGGTTGTTCTTGTCTCAGGAGAAAGTCCTGAAACTTCAGGACAGGATTTGTTGCTTCCTATCTCGTCCGCAAGTGTCGAGGTGCTGGACCTCATGGTGTCAGCATTCGATATGGTGGAGTACACTCAATTTCACTCTCGCCTTCTCCATTGGCTGATTCTAGCCAAATGGGATGGCCTGCCTCACCGGATCAGGTCTCAAATTATCTCATTGACTCCGGAGGTCCGTCTGTCGATGTTCTGGTGGCTCCGGGACCAACAATTGTGCAGGGGCCGTACATTCTGGATATCCGACTGGGTCCTGTTGATGACAGATGCCAGTCTAAGAGGTTGGGGCGCGTTGCTGGAGCAACACTCCCTTCAGGGGCGGTGGACCAAGGAGGAGCCCCTCCTCTCGATCAATATTCTGGAGTTGCGGGCGGTCTTCAATGCCTTGAACCTAGCCCAGCATTTAATTCAGAACCGTCCTGTTCAAGTACAGTCGGACAACACCACCACAGTGGCTTACATAAATCATCAAGGCAGCACTCGAAGCCGCCTAGCAATGAAGGAAGTCTCACGGATTCTACAGTAGGCAGAACTACCTGCCATATTGGCAATATTCATTCCGGGAGTCCTGAATTGGGAAGCGGACTTTCTCAGTCGTCAGGACGTGCATGCCGGCGAGTGGGGCCTCCATCCAGAAGTGTTTCAACTTCTAGTGGAAAGGTGGGGCCTTCCAGACGTAGATCTGATGGCGTCTCGACACAATCACAAGGTTCCGGTCTTCGGAGCAAGGACAAGGGATCCTCAAGCAGCATTCGTGGATGCGCTGGCGGTACTGTTGAGGTTTCGGCTGCCGTACGTGTTCCCTCCGGTGTCACTCCTGTCCAGGGTAATTTGGAAGTTCAAGCAAGAAAGAGGAATTCTGCTTCTCATAGCTCCAGCGTGGCCCAGACGGCACTGGTTCTCAGACCTGCAAGGCCTATCATCAGAGCGTCCAATTCTACTTCCACAATGCTCAGACCTCCTCGTTCAGGACCCCTGTGTCTACCATGACCTAGCCCGGCTGTCTTTGACGGCGTGGCTCTTGAAGCTTCCATCTTAAGGGCTAAAGGGTTTTCGGAGGCGGTCATTCAAACTGTGTTACAGGCCCGGAAACCAGCTTCGGCTCGGATTTACTATAGGGTCTGGCATTCTTACTTTGTTTGGTGCGCATCTAAGGATTATGACGCTTCCAAGTTTAGTATAGCCAAGTTGTTGGCTTTTCTTCAGCAGGGCCTGGACTTAGGCCTGCATCTGGCCTCACTCAAGGTTCAAATATCTGCCTTGTCGGTGTGGTTTCAGAAAAAAATTGCGACCGTACCTGATGTGCATACCTTTACTCAGGGCGTGTTGCGTATCCTACCTCCCTATGTCCCACCTGTGGCTCCTTGGGACTTGTCGATGGTTTTGGAGGCGTTACAAGAGTCTCCGTTTGAACCTCTTGGTTCAGCTGACCTTAAGTGGCTTTCCCTTAAGGTGGTGTTTCTGCTGACTATTCCTTCAGCTAGAAGAGTGTCGGATTTGGGTGCCTTGTCCTGTGGTTCCCCATATCTGATATTTCACCGTGACCGGGTGGTTCTTAGGACTCGTCACGGCTATCTGGTTTCTTCGTTCCACCTTAATCAGGGGATTGTAGTTCCGGCACTTGTTTCTCCTGATCTGTCTCCCAAAGAGCGGTCTTTGGATGTGGTATGGGCTCTCCGTATCTATGTGAAGAGAACTGCTCCTATTAGGAAATCTGATTCTCTTTTTGTTGTGTTTGGGTTTTACAAACGGGGCTGGCCTGCTCACAAGCAAACCCTGGCCAGATGGATTAGAATGGTGATTGCACATGCTTATGTGAAGGCTGGTCTCTCTGCTCCTGATCACATTAAGGCCCATTCTACTTGGTCTGTTGGACCTTCTTGGGTGGCCCAACGTGGTGCGACCCTTGAACAATTGTGCAAGGCGGCTACGTGGTCCTCTGTGAACACGTTCTATGCCTTCGATACTGCCGCTTCCCAGGATGCTTCCTTTGGACGCCAGGTTCTTGTGCCCGCTACAGTGCGTCCCCTTCCATAAGGAACTGCTTTAGGACATCACCATTGTCCATTCCTTGTGGAGCCCAGTGTACCCCGCAGCAGAGTTTTATGGTAAGAACTTACCTTTGTTAAAACTCTTTCTGCGAGGGACACTGGGCTCCACAAGGAGCCCACCCTGACGCACTTAGCTTCTTTGGGTTGGTATGGCATTAGCCGCTGACACGTCTCCTGTCGTGAGAATGCGGTGTTGTGGCTACTAACCGTTGTCGGCTCTTTTTCTGCTACTGCTTTGGACTGGTTAACTAAAAACTGAGCTCCTGTGCAGGGAGGCGGGGTGATATAGGAGGCGGCGCTATGCAATCTGGGAACAGTCAAAGCTTTGAGCCTGTTGGTGCATCGGATCAAGATCCTACTCTTCACCCCATTGTCCATTCCTTGTGGAGCCCAGTGTACCTCGCAGAAAGAGTTTTAACAAAGGTAAGTTCTTACCATAAAACTCATTTTTCCACTAGCTCAAAAAACACGGCTAAATGCACGGGGGCACGCATTTACCCGTATTTTTTGCTAGTGGAAAAGGGTCCCCCCACAAAAACCCGGATCAAGTGACCCGTGAATCCTACCCGGGTAAATACCTGGGTAGGACACGGGAATGATCCGGGTAAGTTTGTAGTGTAAACGGAAGCTGTGTTGATGCGACACGGCTCCTGTTTACACTGTATGGAAGGGCGGTGCTGGGAGATCATGTGATCTCCCAGCGCCGCCCCTGCCGCGTCACTAGTAGCGTCACCAACCCGGCAATATGCCGGGTTGGTGAGTGCAGTGGGAAAGGGGGCTGAGCACAGGCCGCAGCCGGATAGCACCCGTGTCAGGCTCCCGGCTGCGACCCGTGCTCAGTAGTGGAAAAGGGGTATCACCTTCACCCTGCACACTCTTCTCACACACACTGTAATCCTGCTTTATCTTTAATACTGCTCTCCTACACTCACCCGCACACCCTACATGTACACACTTTTCTCCTACACTACTGCTCACCCTGCACCCACTCTTCCCCACTTCCACTCATATTCATCCCCTCCCACACACAGTGCTCTCCTGCACTAAAGCAGCATGCCTAGCACATTTAAAAAATGGTGTCATGAGCTCTTATTAGCTCGCTTACCGCACCATATTTGAAATTCAAGTTGGCTGCAGTGAGCCATGATTGGCTTGCTGCGGCCATCTGTTAGGGAACTCCGGCACTGTTTGAGACCCCTAGAGCCCTCAAGAGGGTATTCTGCCAATAGCAAACCCATGATGTTCCCTTAGTGCTCAATGGGGGTAATTCCAAGCTGATCGCAGCAGGAAATTTTTTAGCAGTTGGGCAAAACCATGTGCACTGCAGGGGAGGCAGATATAACATGTGCAGAGAGAGTTAGATTTGGGTGGGTTATTTTGTTTCTATGCAGGGTAAATACTGGCTGCTTTATTTTTACACTGCAATGTAGATTGCAGATTGAACTCACCACACCCAAATCTCTCTCTCTCTGCACATGTTATATCTGCCCCCCCCTGCAGTGCACATGGTTTTGCCCAACTGCTAAAAAATGTCCTGCTGCGATCAACTTGGAATTACCCCCAATATGCACACTGGTACTTAGGGGGCAGAGGCTGGCTGGCAAGAGGGGCAGGGTGCCATCGGCCCACTCGGCCAGTAAAATGTCGGTGATCCAGGGCCACCTGGCTGTGGGAGGCAAAAAGAGGTCCTCCTGCTCCCGACTGCTCTGAGTTGTAATGTTTAACCCACCTGGCTGCTGAACAGCAGGGGCTATCAGGAAATAGCTGCCTCCATAGCAGGCTACAAGAAAATGGCCACCGCTGACCAATGGGGAGCCAGGTGTACTTTTCCCCCCTAGGGGTTGGATAAAGGGGACAGAGCTTATTTGAGGAGATAGGCTGCTCTTCCTTCTGCTAAAGTATATATGGAGGAAGTCAGAGGCCAGTGCAGTTAGGAGCAGTCTAGAATAGTGCAATGTGAACTCCCTGCATAAAGAATAAACTTCTGGGCCAGCTTCACCTCCAGAGAGATTGTATTGGGAGTCAGCGGCTCTCTGCAAACTAGAGCAGGTAAAAAGAAGTTTATTGGCATCATACTGTATAGCTTCACCTCTGCCTCACCTTGAAGACACTGCCACTGTAAACCTCTGTCTCCAATGTACACCCCCTCCGGTGCCTCCACTGTTTATACTCTGTCTCCACACTGTGTGCACTGGTACTATGAAGCTCCACCTGTACCCGCTAACACCATGCATCCCCACTGTGCCCCCACCCTGTGTACACTGACACCATACATGCCACCTGTGCCCGTACCCTGGAACCAACGGCGACTCCTACTTGCGTTTACTAGGGGAACTGCCGCTACCCCCATGCATGAAGGGGAGAGAAGGCAGAAAGACCCAGGTCCCAGCACCTGCAAGAAAGTGACAGCCACTCCATCTACATCTGAATTAGGCCCATTATTTCCTATGTTTTATATCAGTAACTAGAATAGTTTCTGTTTGTCAGATAGGGCTGGTAGGCAATGGATTTGATTATTGACATAATGATTTTTTGATATTTCACTAAACATTTAAAATGCATCCATTTTGCCATTGCCATGTACTGGTAGAGAAGCCAGGGCCACTTTATTGCATTTGCCCCCGAGGCAAAAAGTTGCCAGCCAGCCCCTGTTAGGGGGCCCCCTGGACTTAAAACCTCCAGCAGTAGGGGCTCACACAATAGGCTGGAGACCAGAAGGTAATAAATCTGGAGTGTAGCAGCAGGCAAGAGTTAACAGCGGACAGACTGGATACTGAAATGGTAACTGTAGATAGGCTTGACAAGATTTGGTGACTGAAGACTGCAGGACTAAATATACACTGGTAACTGAACAATGATAACTGAAGTAGTGATATGATTAACTGTTGTGAACTACCAGGTGCTGAGTGTGTGCTGATTGAGAGCAGAGTGCTGGCAGCTTGAACCTTGTAGCAGAGAGACTTCCTAGATGAGTAGTGACTAGGCTGCAGTCTGTAATAATACACATTGGCTAAGATAAAGCTATAATACAGAGTCAAGTGTGCTGGAAATGCTGCAGGCTTGTGTCTAGAGGCACAGCTGAAGTGAATAAACTTTGCTGGTGTTAATGATGGACAAACAAGTTGGAAACACACAGAACCAGGGCTGGCAGGGTATATTCAAAGAGACTTGACAGGAGCTTGGGTTTGGATCAAGACCATACATGAGAATAACTGAAGGGCCACGACAAGACTAGGACATGGAGCAGGAATGAACACAGGATAGCAGGTACTGGTCAGGATCCAACAGGGCATGGGTGCAGGACAAGTAGGGACAACACACAGAGGACTGAGGCAGGATGATGGAATGCAGGTACACAGAGGCAGGGAACCAGGACTCAGGAACAGACAGACTTGGAATTGTACATGGTACAGTAACTGTGTGACAAGCTCACTAGGTGCAAGAACTAGGGAATATCACCAGCAACAGGAACTGGCTAGAATCCCTAATGAAAGGGAGAGAGACTAATCACAGGATTAATCAGTTGCTATTGCACACGCAATATAGGCATGCTGCATATCATTTAAACAATAGGATCTGTTTGTGCATCCTATTTGCAGTGCTTCATTTTAGAAGAAAAACGAAGCAAATATGCTACATATCATTTTGTCTTTAAAATGATATATAGCATGCTTATATTATGTGTGTAATAGCAAACTGTATTTGCACACAAAGTGTTATGCTACAGTGTATTCCAGCCAAACACTGTGTCATGATCCAGGCTATTTCAAGTAGGAATAGGCCTGTTAATATCAATGTATGTGATAGCAAGATATCTGATTGCTGTGTCAATGTATTTTGTATTGAGAAACATTTCTGTGGATGACACCTGGTTTGAGAGTTAATTGCCTTGTAGTGTTTACTCAGACACATCAGGGGTCCAGAAATAGTAAACAATTCAAAGGTTTGTGCTATGTGGAAAGGTGACAAGCCTCAATTCTCTTCCTGAGCTTATCTGTTTGTTGTGGCAATTGACATTGCAAAGGAACAGAATTTCAGAGGCCAGGGTCAGGCCTGGCTTGTGTCATTTCAAACAAGTTGTTTACTTCCCAACAGGGGGTGCATCCTTATGGGTCAGCGAAGACGTTTTGGCTACAACAGGTGATAAATGTCCCTTTAGTTGTAAAAACTGTCCCAGTATAATGGATAAATCTGTTTCATACCTTCAAACAAAATTAGATGGATAATTAATTAATCCCTGCTCATGTGACCAGGAGGGCCTGTACCAACTCTGTAAGCATCAAACAAGCAATTGAAAATAAGGCCATCCACCCCTGTTAGTATGGTAAAGAGACCCCACAGTATAAGCTAAGACTCCATTCACTATGGCTTTGGAAGGGTTAAACAAATTCTCCAGAGGGAGGGGAGCCTGTGAGGGCAGCCTAGGTTTTAAATATCAGGAACACAGGCTGGAAGGTGTTCATTCTGATGGAAGTGGCTGCCCTGCCTGGATGGATGTCTATTTTCTTTGTGAAGCTTCCTCACACAGAACTTAGGGGGTGATTCCGAGTTGTTCGCTCGCTAGCTGCTTTTAGCAGCATTGCACACGGTAAGCCGCCGCCTACTGGGAGTTTATCTTAGCATAGCGGAATTGCTAACGAAAGCTTCGCTAGTTTTCTCGTAACGATTACCCCGCAGTTTCTGAGTAGCTCCAGACTTACTCAGCCATTGCGACCAGCTCAGTCCTTTTCGTTCCTGGTTTGACGTCACAAATACACCCAGCGTTCGCCCAGCCACTCCCCCGTTTCTCTAGACACTCCCGCGTTTTGCAACTCGAACGCCTGCGTTTTTCCGCACACTCGAATAAAATGGCCAGTTTCCGCCCAGAAACACCCACTTCCTGTCAATCACACTACGAAGCACAGCGAAGAAAAAGCTTTGTTATGCCGTGAGTAAAATACCTAACTTTTGTGTAAAATAACAAGCGCATGCGCTCTGCGAACCTTGCGCATGCGCAGTAAGCGACTAATCGCAGTATAGCGAAAATCAGCAACGAGCGAACAACTCGGAATGACCCCATTAATGCACTACGTAAGAGTAATTAGGTTCTGATTTTCTTTATTCCCTTTTTGTTTATTGAGACTGCTAGTAACCTGTATATCTTTTCTAAAACTCCTTATATTCTCTGTAATCTTTTTACCCTTGTAAACCCAAAGATATTTCTTAATTATAATAAAAATATAATTTTAGTTCTGACTGCTGTGTTCTTGCACCCAAGCCAAGTGAGGTACGGTACCGCATTTTTTTCATGAGATATTGAGATTGGTGGTTACAGGTAAAGCTAAAGACACCTGCAATGTCTGTAATATGTTGAAAAGTCTTTGCTGGTGGCAGCGGAGATTCGCACGGCGCTGGCGCAACTCTCGGATTGGTGTATCCGGAGAGTGGGGTGGCTGGGTCCGTGATACACTGTAACATAATTAGATAGAGTTGCAACTACACACTGAATATATGCCTATATTCCGGGTGTAATAGTGGCTCTATATGCATCTGAAATAAGATGTTTCAGTGTTTTCCAGGTAAACACTGTAGCAGAGCATTTTGTATGCAAATACATTCACACACAGAATATAGGCATGCTGCATATAATTTTAATCAGCAGAAGCTGCTTGTGCGTCCTATTACATTACATTATTAATGTAATAGGACGCACAAGCAGCTTCTGCTGATTAAAATTATATGCAGCATGCCTGTATTCTGTGGGTAATAGCGGCTCTATATGCATCCGGAATAAAACATTACAGTATTTTCCAGGTAAACACTGTAGCAGAGCATGTTGTATGCAAATACAGTCACAGTCACACATAAAATATAGGCATGTTACATATCTTTTAAATGAGAAGCTGCTTGTGTGTCCTCTTACATTACTTTGTGTCTAAGACTAATTTTTGTGGAAACAATTGCAAAAAAAGACGTTTGGCGCTACAGAGTCCTGCCGCGGCATGGTGTGACTTCAGTGGCTGTTTAGCTTGACTGTAGCAAGGATGTAAGAAGACACATCTGTAAGATGAATTTACGGCAAGAAAAGTTACCCAACATTAGCAGAGCTGCCCGGCAAATGACGGATCACTCACACCAGGCATCTCTCAATCTTTAAGTGCATGCACAATGCTAACATGCCTTACACATTAATGTCACTCCTGTGGCTTCTGGGTTCCCTTCCCCCAACCAAAGCCAGCATGAGCCATTGATTTACATACAGTAGTGTACCGGCCATGTTGTGTTTGTCATGTACTAAGCAGTGCACCCAGTTCATGAAATCCCGATTCTCACAGGAGGTGGGATTAGTGGTGGGGAAGGCTTCCTATTAAAACATTGGGGAAGCCTGGGTTGAAGTACAGTAAACTCAGTATAATAAAGATAACACTCTCATAATTTGAAAAGCCACAGTTGTATATTTGCGTACTAAGTAGCACTTACAGTTTTTTCTAATTTTGATTTTATATGTGTGTGCATGTCTGAGACTGTATACAAAGTATGACAGAACTTATTTTTTTCAGAATTAGAAAAAAAACTGTGGATGCTAATTTTTACACAGATATACATGTGTGTCCTTTGTAGGAATCGAACCCTTGCACACAAGCATGATAACCATCTAAAATACCACTATGCCAATAGTACTATGGAGACAAGTGACTGACACCTGCAGTAACATACAGTAGTGATGTTGCTCATTGTAAAAAATTTTTATAGTGCTGTGCTGTGTGTCCCAATTCTATTGCTGATTGTAATGGGTTTTTTTCTTTTAGAGAGCTGTGTAGATTTCTCAACTGTGCTTTTCTTTGTGTGCATTGGAGACACTGAGCCAATTTACAGATGTGTCCTCTTACATTCTTGCTGCAGTCACGCTAAACAGCCCTTGAAGTCGCACCAAGCTGGTGGCGGGACTTGGTAGTGCTGATCGTCTTTTTTTTTTTCTTTTCATTTTTCTCCCACAAAAAATGCATTTTAGAATCAATGTAATGTAATAGGATGTACAAGCAGCTACTACTGATCAAAATTACATGCAGCATTCCTATATTCTGCATGTAATAGCTGCTCTATCTGTATACAAAATAAAACGTTAGTGTTTTCCAGGTAAACACTGTAGCAGAGCATTCTGTATGCATATACAGTCGCAGTCACACACAGAATATAGGCATGCTGCATATCATTTTCATCAGCAGAAGCTGATTGTGCATCCTATTACATTATTAATATAATAGGATGCACAAGCAGCTTCTGCTGATTAAAATGATATGCAGCATGCCTATATTCTGTGTTTATTAGCAGCTCTATATGCATCTGAAATAAGACGTTACAGTGTTTTCCAGGTAAACACTGTAGCAGTGCATTTTGTATGCAAATACAGTTGCAGTCACTTACATAATATTGGATTGCTGCATATCATTTTAATCAGCAGAAGCTGCTTGTGTTTCCTAATACATCACATTTGTGTCTAAGATGCATTTTCGTGGAACAAAAAATGCAAAAAAAGACGATCAGCACTACTGAGTCCTGCTGCGGCATGGTATAACTTCAAAGGCTGTTTGGCATGATTTGATGCATGATTTACTAATTAAACCCAGTGTTCATCAGTAAATCATGGTACCAATGCGTCTGTGACACCCGCACATCACTGCCAAAATGACAGTTCAGGCATTATGAGCCCACTGCGTAAAAAATAAAATATGCCTCCTTTATTTAAAGTACGCTATACACTTCAAGTTCCTTATTGACTCTCTCCATCTGATCGCTGGTCTGTACAGTATGTATTGCATTACAGTTGTCACTGGCCATTTGCCAGGGCTTGCTAAGAGTACACTATTGCAGTATGATTACCGCTATTCGTTCTACAGTACTGGATTAGTGGATCATAAGCCACCCAGTGGTGAAGATGTGCATTGCATGCTGTGTATGTTGTCGCACCTCAACGCGCCTTACCACACAACACCTCAACTACCTGAGCTATTGCTAAGGCGCGACAAATATTCCGTTTAGGTGGAGAAACTGCAATGATGAGGGAGGCTCCATCTGTACAGTCGCAATTGCACACTGAATATAGGTATGCCATATATCATTGGATTCAAATGGATCTGCTTGTGTGACTTAGTACATTAATTTGTGTCTATAACGCATTTGTGTGTAAAAAAAAACCAAGTACAGTACATGGAGTATTTGGAAATTACACACAACATATAGTCATGTCACATATCATTGGATTCAGCTGGAACTGCTTGTGCGACGTAGTATATCAATATGCCTCTAATACATATACCCCGGGGAAAATAATGTAAAAATTACATCTACAGTATGTGGAGCATTTTTGCAGATCCAATTTTTTTATTAAAGTTTCAAAATTTATTGAAAAGTGTTTATTTATTGCAATTTAAAAAAGTGTACTTATATTTAATTTCTAGCACTTTTATTACAAATTCGGGTAAACAAACACCTCTAAATTCTTTGAGAGTTTAAAGCTGACCATACACTTGTTCAATATGGCCTCTTTTCACCCAATTCCGATGGATCGGGCCGAGAAATCGGTTGCAAACTGGCCAAATCGCAGGTGTTTGACATTTGATCCGAGGTCCCGTGCACATCAGGGCTGAGTCTGTGGTCGGACGTGCTGCACATAGGATAAATCGGAATCGCAGCCATCAGGTGCACACCTCGGCTAGTTTTTTAGAACCTGCGAAATATAGCATATGATTTCTCTGGACGCTCCCACTTACACAGCGGCAGCAGCAGCAGCATGCGATATATCGTATGCGATAAATCACATGTAAAAGTATGTAGAGTTGTATCCTTAACATGGGCAAAACATCTGGATTCAACTTTTTATCGTGTGCTTTACTTTAGAGCCGTTAGCATCCAAAAAAGCCACTTTGCAGCCGCTAATACATTAGCCGACATTTTGCCATTATCGGCTCCCATTACATCCCGACCCATACATCTAGTGCTGCCAGGATGGGACACAATGTCCTCAGAGATGTTGCAAACCAGGGGGTTGCAGGGCTTCATCAAGTGTCAAGCAGGAATCCAAAGGGCCCACGGGTCTGCAGCTGGTCTCAAAATTAATCTTGCAGTGGTATGCAGCCTGGTAGGAACAACCAGAGCGGGGTTGGCAAGCAAGAGGCACAGTATACAGCCACACTGTTTGGTGTCAGCAGCAGCACACAGACTCACAGCACCTACATAGGCAGGCAATGTAGATATTGTTTGTTCTAGTGTATGAAACAGGCAGAGTCCAGTATCAAATAAGGTCCCTAGTCTGTGAAGGGTAGCAGAATGGAGGATACAGGGGTATATTTACTAAGCCTTGGACGGATATAAAGTGGAAAGAGATAAAGTCCCAGCGAGTCAACTCCTAACTGCCATGTTACAGGCGGTGTTTGAAAATAGACAGTTAGGAACTGGTTGGCTAATACTTTATCTCCATCCACTTTATCTCAGTTCAAGGCTTAGTAAATAGACCCCTAAATCTCCTATCCAGCAGTAGCCGCTTATAGTGCAGTAATCTGGCTCTCCAGGATGGCAGTCCCCCAATGGGTCCCGCGGTCATACCAATGCTAAAGGCTCAATTAAGTAGGAGCAGGGGAGTGCTGGAGTCCCCTCAGACCCAGAAACCAGGAGGAGAAGTGGGCAGTAAAGCCAAGAGCTTGATTCAAATAACATGTATACTGCTAAATTAGTGGTAAAAAATGATTTCTTTTTTATTAATCATACAATGTTCTACCTGTGAGCATTCAGATGACAGTGTATGGTGACAGTATATGGTGGCAGTACTTGTTAAGGTCAGAGAAGTTGAGGTGTGTGCATTTTAGATCATATTATCTGAATCTATATGCATACACTATTGTTTATAGACTGTGTGGAGATATGACCCAGCGACCTCTATTCAGTAGATGGTGCTGGGATCAGGTGCTAGATATTGGCTCCTAGCGCCGGTCAGTCATTGTTTCAAGCTTGTCACCGGTCATGAACCATAGCGCTTCGTGGCTAGAAAGCCAATTGGAGGTGGTGGCGGGGTTTTCAAATGCAGCACCACCCATGAGCCAATCATGGCTTGCGGATCAGCAGCCAATTGGAAGTGGCCACAGCAAGCCCTGATCTGCATTGTCATAGCTCTGCTCACCCCCAGCGTCTTATATTAAATGCTGCTGAGCAAGCCACTCCCTCTAGCCCACTAAGCCCATGTCCTTAAATCAGGCATTAGGCCTGTGGGTAAAAGGGTGTGCACTAGGCCGATCAAATTTATTCCAGGTAGATCAGGTGATCTGGGCACCAGGCTCAGGTCACCTAAATATGTGGCCCCAAAGTAGGAAGGCCACTGGCTTGGGCAATTGTACCAGGTATTAGACTATACATTAAACACCTTCCTCCAAGTGATCATTGATGTGGGAATTAGACCCAGGTCACTCCCTAATGTAAGTTGGCAGGCTGTACTCCTGAGCCTTGAATATACAGTGATTGGGTATTAGGTCTAAATAACTGCAAGGCCACCATCACTCAAAGGCCTGAACTCTTTGATTTACTCAAAGTGACCCTGGGCATCAGGTCACTGATAAAGGTAGCATAAAAGAGTGTGGGGTCCCACGCTTCTATAATCCTTCTGTCCTCTGTCCCCATTTAAATAGCATTTTCAGCCACTGAGGGTATAAACTCCTGTTTGGGTTTAGTAAGGAAGAGTGGTTCAGTTCCCCTCACTTACTGTATGTACGTACCCCTTTCCCTTCACATGGCGCTACATACAACATCCACATTAACAACTATTGAGAGACTAGGGCTGGCCAGCCATATAGAGGAGAGGGGAGAAGACTCATGGTATATTCACTCTGCTAATCTGTTATGTTTTATGTCACTCTTTGCTCCTTGTGACTGAATTTTGGTATTTTTAATGTTCTCACTGTTATTTATCTTTATTGTGATTAAATAGAAAGAATACAGCCTATATATTAAGCTCTTAGAGTTGTTAGTGTTATGTTCTTTAGTAGGCGATAGTCTAGGGAAGAGTTTAGTTAGTTGATCCTACCATGAATAGCATACCCTGGACCTTATTTAGCATGGATCGCAAAATTCTGATGAAGCTGGGTGGCCGTGCCCAGGGAAACATGTCAAGGACACAAATCTGCCTTCTGCCAACTGCCTTCCACATATTGAATAGATTGTGATATGGACTTTTAACCTACTAAAACCTGTGGACTGTTTTCTCCAGAAACTCTTCACTGCAACCCAACAACATTCATATGGAAACCCATTGAACCGCATAATACAGCCAAGAATCCTGCTGTATGCCTGAAGACTGTGTAAGAGAGAGTTTTTACTGTGGAGTGGGTAACTCTTTAAATAAGTTACATAGGGGCAGATTTATTAAGCCAGGTGAAGTGATAAAGTGGAAGGTGATAAAGTACCAGCCAATCAGCTCCTAACTACCATGTCACAGGCTGGGTTTGAAAAATGACAGTTAGGAGCTGACTGGCCGGTGCTTTATCACCTTCCACTTTATCACTTCACCAGGCTTAATAAATCTACCCCATAGTAAAGCAGTGTAAAAAAAAAATTAATAATAATAAAAAAAATTACAAAAAAAATGTAAAAATAAATATAGGGATGAAAAATGGGAAAAATGGGAGAGGGACAAGAGAAGAGACAAAAGTAGAGGAGAAAGAGTGCAATACAGAGACAATTTTAAAAAATTAATGTTTACAGCTCCTTTTAAACTTTGTGGAGCTTTCAGACACTTTGTGGATAAGTCTTGATAAGTGAAGGGCAAAAAGGTTGTCCCTAGCTTACCCTAACTATGGATGTAGTTTACTTGCCGTTCGTAGTGCTGAAAAGTTCAAATCGGAAGATTGGGCATCCGCTTCCGGTAACAACAGATGCTGGCGGCGGCGAGATGTAGTTCACTTGCCGCTCGTAGCGCTGAAAAGTTCAAACCGGAAGTTCGGGCATCCGCTTCCGGTAACAACAGATGCTGGTGGCGGCGGAATCGTTTCTTCTGTGTCTGCTCCTTGTAGGTCCAGGTCCAACACGTTTCGAATCCTATGTGGATTCTTTATCAAGGATGTATGTTCATTGTTCCTGACACAGAAGAAACTATTCCGCCGCCGCCAGCATCTGTTGTTACCGGAAGCGGATGCCCGAACTTCCGGTTGAACTTTTCAGCGCTACGAGCGGCAAGTGAACTACATATGTAGTTAGGGTAAGCTAGGGACAACCTTTTTGCCCTTCACTTATCAAGACTTATCCACAAAGTGTCTGAAAGCTTCACAAAGTTTGAAAGGAGCTGTAAACATTAATTTTTTTAAATTGTCTCTGTATTGCACTCTTTCTCCTCTACTTTTCTCTATTCTCTTGTCCCTCTCCCATTTTTCCTATTTTTCATTCCTATATTTATTTTTCATTTATTCATTTCTTAATTATTTTTTACATTTTTCTTTTAATTTTTTTTTCTTTTCATTTATTTATTATTTTTTTACACTACACTTATACATAGCGCTTGGTTACACTCACCACCCAATTGATTCCCAGATCTAAGAAAACCTGAGCAGCTTATTAGAAGCGCAGCAAGCTATTTTACCTCTTCCTACCTCTTAGTAACATAATTGTTGAGGCTGAAAAAAGGCAAACGTCCATAGAATTCAACCTATATTTTTATTTACTGCTAGCACTGTATTATCTTTCCTGAGCCAGATACTGTCATACATTATTATTACAGATTATGGGGTCTATTTACTAAGCCTTGGATGGAGATAAAGTGCATGGAGTTAAAGTACCAGCCAATCATGTCCTAACTGCTATGTTACAGACTGTGTTTGAAAAATTACAGTTAGGAGCTCATTGGCTGGTACTTTATCTCCATCCAAGGCTTAGCACCCACTATATCCTTGGATGCTGTTTTCAGCTAAAAAATTGTCTAACCCTTCTTAAAAACATAAATTGAAACAGACGTTACAACCTTCTCTGGCAGTGAATTCCATATCCTAACTGCCCGCACCATGGAGAAACCCTTCCTACACTTGGTGTTAAACTTCTTCTCCTCTAACCTTAGAGGGTGACCACGTGTCCTGTGTACAGATCTCTCAATAAGCAAATCGCCTGACAGTTCCATGTATGTACCTTGATGTATTTGTAAATGTTAATCATGTCTTCTCTTAGACTCCTTATTTATAGTGTAAACATATCTAACCTAGATAGCCTTTCCTCATAATCCAATGACTGTAAGCCTTTAATCAATTTTGTTGCTCTTCTCTGAACCTTTTCAAGTTCCACTATGTCTTTTTTTATAGTGAGGAGCCCAGAACTGTACACAGTATTCTAAATGCAGCCGTACCAATGATTTATACAGTGGCAGGATTACACTTTCATCCCTTGTCTCTATTTCCCGTTTTATGCATGCTAATACTTTATTGGCCTTTACTGCTGCATCTTGACGTTGGGCACCACCCAAAATCCTTCTCCATTACTGATTTCCCTAGAATTACCCCATTTAATTTATAAATAGCTCTTTGGTTTTGGTCCCAAAATGCATAACTTTACATTTCTCTATATCAAACCTTATACTCCACTTAGCTGCACAAACCTCTAGTTTAGCTATGTCGTTATGAAGCGAGTCAACATCCTGACCTGATCTAATTATCTTACACAGTTTAGTGTCATCTGCAAAAATGTCCACTTTACTCCCAAGATCCTCTCCTACAGTATGTCATTTATAAATATGTTAAATAGAAGAGGCCCTAGTACAGACCCTTGAGGTACACTAGTTAATACTTTAGCCCAGCTCAAAAATGTTCCGTTGACTCCCACTTGCTGTTCCCTATTTTCCAACCAATTTTTGACCCAAGTACAAATGCTGTTACCAAGACCAAGCTCTCTTCATTTAAGAAACAACCTCATGTGAGCTACTGTGTCAAAGGCTTTCGCAAAATTTTAATAGACCACATCCACAGCATTTCCCAGGTCTAAGTTTGCACTCACTTCTTCATAGAAACTAATTTAGATAGTTTGACATGACCTATGCCTCACAAACCCATGCTGGTTCCTATTAATTATCTTTAGGCAAGTGCTTGAGTATTGGCGACTAAAAACATTCTATAGTCTGGGATCCTAACCTGTGGAATATGTTATACAGTAAATGGCAGAATGTATTAGTATAGATATGATTCTCAGTTTCTAGGCTTTTTATATGTACACGTCTGTTCTATATTATATGTTTTTTATTGCTCTTATCCATCATATGCAGGGCTATTTTTGGGCTGGAATGCTCCAGAACGCCATTCCTGAAGCTCCTTTAGAAAATGACGTCACCAGGAGTGGCATTCTGGAACGTCTGTGGTCTGGCCCTGTCTGCCCTGATGTCACTGCTGCCTACGGCGCCGCACTTCCCCTGTTTGAGCCTGAGGGGAAGAGAATGCAGGACGCGTCTCTCCTTCCTCTCGCTGTTTCCCATCTCCGGCGGCCAATCAGGGCTCGTGGACCAGCAGCAGTAGCTCCTGATTGGCTGCCAACCCGCAAGCTTTGGTTGGCTCACAAGCCGGTGCCATATTTCATATGGCCGCTGGACTGGGGGCGGGGACACAGTGATAAGAAGGAGAAATGCATCCTGCGCTCTCCTCCCCTCAGGCTCGGACAGGAGAAATGGAAGCAGAGGCAGCAGCAGCGGACAGAGGGATGAGCAGTGAGCACTATTATTGGGGGCAATGTGTAACTGGCACTACTGGGGGCATTGTGTAACTGGCACTACTGTGGGGCAATGTGTAACTAGCAATTCTGGGGGGCATTGTGTAACTGGCACTAATAGGGGCATTGTGTAACTGGCACTACTGGGGGCACTGTGTAACTTGCACTACTAGGAGGGCAATGTGTAACTGGCATTACTGGGGAGCAATGTGTAACTGGCACTACAGGAGGCAATGTGTAACTAGCATTATTGGGAGACAATGTGCAATTGGCATTACTAGAGGGCAATGTGTAACTGGCACTACTGGGGGGAAATGTGTAACTGGCACTACTGGAGACAATGTGTAACTGGCAATACTGGGGGCATTATGTGTATATATGTCACTGCTGAGGGCATTATGGGTATATACGGCACTGCTGAGGGCATTGTGTGTATATGTGTCACTGCTGAGGGCATTATATGTATATACGGAACTGCTGGGGGCATTATGTCTTGTTTTTTCAAATAATCATTTATGCCGCCCCCCTTTTGGTAGCTCCACCCACATCACTGCCCACTTCAGCCCCACCCACAGTTCCTGATCCTATTTTCCTACAAAAATAGCAGTGATCGCAGTGTATTCGATTTAGATAAACAACACAGCGCCAACTGTGGGAAAAACCCAGCATAGCGGGGGGGGTTAAATTCCCAACCTCAGTTGAATTCCCCCTAAAGTTTTAAAAATGTAGGTGATAATTAATACTTTCACCTACTTTCAAGGATAATAAATAGACCCCATTATATTGTTGTGTTCTACTTTAACCACTTAACTGATGATGTTTCCCTTCAAAATTGTTCATAAAGTGGCAGCTAAAATCAATAGCAGTGTTATACCTGAATGTCAGTAGTTACATCTTCAACTGATATCGACTGCAAATTGACCTCTCCTCTCCCCTTCTCATCACCAGGTAAACAATATTTGCAGACTGTTCCAACTACTTTTACTGAAGTATTACTAGGTAAACAATATTTGCAGACTATTCCAACTACTTTTACTGAAGTATTACTAGGTAAACAATATTTGCAGACTATTCCAACTTACATCGTATGATTAAAACTTTAGAAAGCTGTTCTAAGTGGATTTATATCTGTACTATGCAAAGAACTTATAGTGATAGAGTGGGGTTTACTGACCTTACATTTGTTAGATTTGATTAACACCTTTTGCTGAAGGTGGAGGGTTGCTGTGTGGGGGAGGGCAGGGTCGGACTGGCCCACAGGGGTACAGGGGAAACCACCGGTGGGCCCCTCTGCCTGGGGGGCCCACCCCCTCCTCTAGGGATCAGATTTTGCACGTGAATTACATATTATCCATTTGTTACTTTATACTGCACTGGACTATGGTGTACTTTCTACAGTGTTATTGCTATATATATTTAACAAGGGGCCCAGAACATGCACTCCTGGTTAGCCAAGCCTCTAAGCATGGGCCCCTATTACTGCATTTCCCCAGTGGGCCCTTGATGCCCCAGTCCGACACTGGGGGAAGGGGTTGTAATTAGGATGAACATGTGTCTGTAGACTTATTTATTCAGTATAGGTCAGGACGCCAGTCCTTTAGGACGCTGCAGTGCCTAGTATATGAAGTGGCTAGTTATAAAGTGGCAGCTAAAATCAATAGCAGTGTTATACCTGTGTTAAACCAAAGGAAAACAGAAGGCAAACAAACAAACAAACAATAAAACAGAAGGACTGCATTACAACCACAAAATTCAGGATCATTATGTGGCCTCCCCTTACCTCTACAATGAGAACTCCAGGACCAGGCTTAACCACCTATCTGGCTGAGAACATCAAGTCTGCCCCTGGGCCTAACCCCCAAGAAGAGCAGGGAACTGTGGGGAGAGAGCAACAGGACCAGGCTCAGCAGGGACATCTCCATCGGTCCTGAGTGTGCTCCCCACATTCTCATACCCACCCGTACTATGATCTTATCAAAATAATGTTATCCCAATTTTCCTTCTGCCACTGGTTACCTGCTATTGTTTTTTTTTCCTCCCTGTTGTTTTTTTCCCTTTCTCTTCCACCACCACTGATTGAACATCCTGCCATTGCGCCCTACATATAGGGTACATCATACTACTACACAAGTGTCAGTTTTCCCATATATGCACTGGGCCGTTGTATGGCTCACCTCCCACAGTGTAACTTTCAAAGTACACCCAACATGGCTGACTCATCTGGTACGCTTGTGGATGGGATGAAAAATACATAGGCCTAATGGTTTTGTCGGAACCCTACTCTGAACTTTAGGACTCTGAAATCATCCCTATTTTGTGTCATCTCTTCTAGGGGTAGACTATTCCACCCTGGGTAATCCTATGCTGTGCGCCCAAGATGGCTGCCGTACCTGGTACCTTGTGAGGGTGGAATACACAACCCTTGGAAGTTATTACACAAAATACCTACACCAATCATACATTATGCTTTCTGTGTGCTCAAGGTTTTCTTTTATGTCTGTGTGGCTGATCTATTGCTGTATTACTCAAACCCTCTGTATTATGTGCATTGTTTTTGATGTCTGTAAAGCGCCTTGAGTCCTGTTGGCGAAAGAGAGCTATATAAATAAAATTATTATTATTATTATTATTAAAAAAAAAAAAAAATTTGTTATAGTTTTAAAAATATTTTTTTAAGTATTATATTATACAGAATGGATTTCCTCGCCAAAAACTGGGGAACACAGCGGCACGGTTTACATTATTTTCAGTTGTGATACATTGGAGATACTTACTTACAATTTCTTTAAGCGCATTTATTACTGTAGTCCAAAGGCAGACATTTTTCAAACCAATGTAGTACTTTGGTAGAAACGTCAGCAGACCACTCCAGGTACCTTACCAATTTTTTAACCAGACTGGTGTCAAACACTTTTGATTAAAAAGAAGTGGTCATCCCTTTACTCCAGTCTTCCCCAGTAAATAAGGTTTCACCCTTCAAATAGATGGTATGGGTCACTGATTGGTGATCTATAGTGACATATCAAGATCAACGGATTACTGCTGCTCATGTCGTCAGATATTATGATACATAGAGTCTGGTGAGAAACATCCAGCCATACACTGAACTAAGGGGATAATTCAGATTCGATCATGGATGTGCTAAATTTAGCACATCTACAAGCATTTACTCTGAAATGTGGGGGGACGCCCAGCACAGGGCTAATCCGCCACGCATATCAGGACCTACACCCCCCCCCCCTGCACAGGTATATAAGCATCGCACGGCGGTGATGCTTTTGTACCTGGTAAGTAGCTCCCTGCCAGCGCAGCTCCTGCATGCTGGCAGGCTGCTACTCGACGTGTCCCAGGTTGCAGCGGCTGCTTGTGGTGTCACGCAGCCGCCGCAGCCCGCCCCCCAATGGTCCTGACATGCCTCCGTTGTCCAAACCGCATCCTGCCAATGGCGTTCTAATACCGTTGGCATGCCCACTCCCGCCCTGTGACCGCCTGTGCCTGATTGCTTTTAGCATCTCACTGGGCTCCCGGGGTGCACATGCGCACTCCACAAAAAATTTCAGATTGCAGCGATCCTGATGCTGGTTTTAAAAATACGGGGGGGGGGGGGGGGGGGGGCTAATACTTTTCCCCCTATATTTTTAGAACCAGGACCAGTCCAAAAGCCTGGGAACCTCTGTGCAATTTTCCCTGGTATTTTAACAACCAGGACCAGCTCAAAGAGCCCGGGACTGGTTATGCTTAGGAGGGGGGACACCACGCAATTTTATTTTCTGCAGCGGGGTACACTGTGTTCCACAGGAAAACATTGGGGTGTACAGTGGATCTTGATCCAGAGGCACAAACAGGCTAAAGCTTTAGGCCCGGGATGCACTGGGGCCTCCTCTGTAACCCCACCTCCAGTCACTGTGAGCTCAGTTTCGAGTTTGTGCCTGTAGCAGCAGGTCACCTAACAGGAGGGCTGCACTGGGCAGCCCTGAAAAAGCTTTTTCTGACAGGAAATTTCATCAAAACTGGGCTGTCAGTGCTGTATGTCAGGGTGACACTTCAGCGCTGCAGCTCCATCACCTCCCAAGCGGCGTAGCTTAGTTCCCAGGTACTTGCGGTGGAGACGCTCCGGCTTTAGGCACATGGTCGCAGATGCTCTCCTGGTTCACGTGGCTGCTGCAGGGAGGAGGTAAGATGGTCCCCAAGGCGGGGCCCGCCACTAAATCGCATTCCTGATCTCAGTCTAGGAAGATAGACTGCGATGCTGACGTGGACAGGGACTCCACTATATATGCCAGGGCATTGGAGTACAGGTCGGGTGTACTAACTCCCATATTGAAAAGGCTCCATAGTACCAGTGGTGAGGTCCAGCATAGGAGAGTCGGCGCTTGACCTGTAGCCTCTCCCCGGGCCAAGGGTGACATCTAGTGCAGATTTTCCCACCCTGGAGCTTCCTCACACTCTCCCGCACTCCCTGACTGAGACGCTGGGTGCCATCTTAGGAGTATAGCTGCGGATAGTTTCTGAGGACTGCAGGGCAAGGTCTCCCTTGTAAAGCCGGCTGTATACAGCGCTGTGACTTTACAAACACTTTTCTACATGTCTCCATACAGACAGCGTTAGTTAAGAAAAAATGTACCAAATACAGAATATACTGTACGAGTATTCTGATATTCTGATATACACCTCCGGTCTAGGTTATATATATATATATATATATATATATATATATATACACTGCTGAAAAAAAATTAAGGGAACACTAAAATAACACATCCTAGATCTGAATGAATGAAATATTCTTATTAAATACTTTGGTCTTTACATAGTTGAATGTGCTGACAACAAAATCACACAAAAATTATCAATGGAAATCAAATTTATTAACCCATGGAGGTCTGGATTTGGAGTCACCCTCAAAATTAAAGTGGAAAAACACACTACAGCAGAGGTTCTCAAACTCGGTCCTCGGGGGCACACACAGTGCATGTTTTGCAGGTCTCCTCACAGAATCGCAAGTGAAATAATTAGCTCCACCTGTGGACCTTTTAAAATGTGTCAGTGAGTAATTAATACACCTGTGCACCTGCTGGGTTACCTGCAAAACATGCACTGTGTGTGCCCCCGAGGACCGAGTTTGAGAACCTCTGCACTACAGGCTGATCCAACTTTGATGTAATGTCCTTAAAACAAGTCAAAATGAGGCTCAGTAGTGTGTGTGGCTTCCGCGTGCCTGTATGACCTCCCTACAACCCACACAAGTGGCTCAGGTAGTGCAGCTCATCCAGGATGGCACATCAATGCGAGCTGTGGCAAGAAGGTTTACTGTGTCTGTCAGCTTAGTGTCCAGAGCATGGAGGCGCTACCAGGAGACAGGCCAGTACATCAGGAGACGTGGAGGAGGCTGTAGGAGGGCAACAACCCAGCAGCAGGACCGCTACCTCTGCCTTTGTGCAAGGAGGAACAGGAGGAGCACTGCCAGAGCCCCGCAAAATGACCTCCAGCAAGCTACAAATGTGCATGTGTCTACTCAAATTATCAGAAACAGACTCCATGAGGGTGGTATGAGGGTCCAACGCCCACAGGTGGGGGTTGTGCTTACAGCCCAACACCGTGCAGGACGTTTGGCATTTGCCAGAAAACACCAAGATTGGCAAATTCGCCACTGGCGCCGTGTGCTCTTCACAGATGAAAGCAGGTTCTCACTGAGCACATGTGACAGACGTGACAGAGTCTGGAGATGCCAAGGAGAACGTTCTGCTGCCTGCAACATCCTCCAGCATGACCGGTTTGGCAGTGGGTCAGTAATGGTGTGGGGTGGCATTTCTTTGGGGGGCCGCACAGCCCTCCATGTGCTCGCCAGAGGTAGCCTGACTGCCATTAGGTACTGAGATGAGATCCTCAGACCCCTTGTGAGACCATATGCTGGTGCGGTTGGCCCTGGGTTCCTCCTAATGCAAGACAATGCTAGACCTCATGTGGCTGGAGTGTGTCAGCAGTTCCTGCAAGACGAAGGCATTGATGCTATGGACTGGCCCGCCCATTCCCCAGACCTGAATCCAATTGAGCACATCGGGGACATCATGTCTCGCTCCATCCACCAATGCCACGTTGCACCACAGACTGTCCAGAGTTGGTGGATGCTTTAGTCCAGGTCTGGGAGGAGATCCCTCAGGAGACCATCCGCCACCTCATCAGGAGCATGCCCAGGCGTTATAGGGAGGTCATACAGGTACGTGGAGGCCACACACACTACTGAGCCTCATTTTCACTTGTTTTAAGGACATTCCATCAAAGTTGGATCAGCCTGTAGTGTGTTTTTCCACTTTAATTTTGAGTGTGACTCCAAATCCAGACCTCCATGGGTTAATAGATTTGATTTCCATTGATAATTTTTGTGGGATTTTGTTGTCAGCACATTCAACTATGTAAAGAACAAAGTATTTAATAAGAACATTTTATTCATTAAGATCTAGGATGTGTTATTTTAGTGTTCCCTTTTGTTATGCACACCAGTGCCAGCAGGAAAGTACTGGTGTCAGAACTGTTATGCACTCCAGTGTCTGCAGGAATGTACTGGTGTTTGAACTGTTATGCAAAACAGATGGACTCACAGACAAACTGGGGGATATGACATAACGTACACAGAAGGTGATAGGGTAACAAAATACACACAAAGTGAACAGAGAAGCCCAGAGGCTAAGGAACTGGGTATCTCCCTTGTATTAGAACTGCTAAGATGGAAAAAGCAAGATGTTGTGTTTTAATACGTAGAGTACCCGAAATGCTGTTGCTAAGGGCAACAGCAAAACCCTAAAGGGTTACCAACGGGTGTGGCAGTAAACTCCTTGGTCAGAGATGGAATGATAGACACAAGGAGAATCTCCACAATCCAAATTCTCACTTGCAGTGCACAGGTTTTAGCTTACTGCCACTAAACTGACCCCTGACACCTAGCACAGTGAGACAGGATTAGACAGGCAAGTCTTAGAATACAGCCGCAAACTTGCTAAGTTCACAGAGTAGTAACAGAACCCCAGCAAGCTAAACGACTGACTCCAGTCTTACTGCTAGGTCTGGATTGGCAGAGTGTAATACCAAATTCCCAGGCCTATTTGCAGTAAGCAACAAACAAATACAAAGCTACACAGTACTGGCTAACGTTCATGAACTGACTAACCAACAAAGATTCAGCAGCATCTGCTTACCCTGAAAAGAGGCCTTATAAAGCAGGTGCTGTCCACGCCCCACTCAGACCTCACAGACTGTGAGCACAAAAACCAGCACCGGATCCCCTGCCGTGCACAGAGCCTATAACCACTGCACAGCAAAAGACCCGAACCGGAGTATCAGCTGCGCTCAGGTTACTCCACTAGCACTTGTCTCCCGGTTGCCATGACGACGTGGCAGCACAGGGCAGGAGACCCTAACAGTACCCCCCCTCTGACGAGGGGTCAAAGAACCCCTACCACCGGGTTTATCGGGGAACTGCGAGAAGAAAGAGCGTATCAGTCTGGGGGCATGAAGATCACAACTGCGCACCCACGACCGCTCCTCCGGGCCATACCCCTTCCAGTGCACCAAAAATGACAGCCGACCCCGAACCACCTTGGAGTCAAGAATCCTTTCAACAACAAACTCCCTCTGGCCACGTATCAGAAGAGGGGAAGGTCTTCCACTGGTAGAAGGATTACTAATCGCCCGTTTTAAAAGGGAACAATGAAATGTTTTATTGATACCCAAAGAACGGGGCAGATCTAACTGAAATGCCACCGGATTGATAACCCTGGTGATCTTATAAGGGCCGATGAACCGGGGCCCTAACTTATGAGATGGCTGTCTCAACTTCAAATTCTTGGTAGACAACCAGACGAAGTCTCCTAATTTGAAGCTGCAGGGTCTTTTCCGCTTATCAAAAACCCTTTTGGTCACTAATGACACAGACACAAGGGCTTTCTTCACTTTCCGCCAAATACCTCTAAGGACCGAAACCACAGAGGAACCACCAGGCGTGGAGTCCACGGGGTCAAAAGAATTGGCCTTAGGATGATGCCCATACACACAAAGGAAGGGAGAGATCCCTGTAGCAGAGTGAGCCGCGTTGTTATAGGCAAACTCCGCCATGGACAGATGAACAACCCAGTCAGTCTGACACTTGGAGACATAACACCTGAGGAACTGCTCCAAGGACTGGTTCACCCTTTCAGTCTGCCCATTAGACTGCGGATGGTAGCCTGACGACAAGCTGACAGAAATCTGGAGATCGGAACAAAATGCCCTCCAGAATTTGGCCACAAACTGGGATCCGCGGTCAGAGACCACATCAAGTGGCAACCCGTGGAGACGCACAACATGCAGCATAAATAATTCAGACAGGCGTCTGGCTGATGGCAGCCCAACCAGTGGAACGAAGTGCGCCATCTTCGAAAACCTGTCAACGACAACCCAGATGGCTGTCATCCCCGAGGATTTGGGCAAGTCCACCACAAAATCCATTGAAATGTGGGTCCATGGCTTAGATGGGATAGAGAGTGGATGTAATGGGCCAACAGGAACCCCTCTAGGAGTCTTATTTCGGGCACAGATGTCACATGCCCGAACCCACTGATCCACATCCTTAGCCACCGAGGGCCACCACACCGCCCTAGATAGCAACTCCCGAGTTCTGGCAATACCCGGGTGACCTGCCGACTTCTTGGCATGGAATTCCAGGAACACTCGCTGTCTTAACCTAGGAGGCACAAACAAAAGACCTACCGGATGGTCTGGAGGAGCCTGCTCCTGTGCTCTAAGGACTAATGATAAGAGGTCCTGGGTAATGCCCACTTTAATACATGATGGGGAAACAATGGGCAACGGCTCCTCGGTGGTCTCCTGGATTGGAGCAAAACTCCGCGAGAGCGCATCAGCCTTGATGTTTTTTGACCCAGGGCGATATGTTATCAAAAAATTAAAGCGAGCAAAAAACAAAGCCCATCGTGCCTGCCTGGCATTGAGACGCTTCGCTGACTCTAAATATGCCAGATTCTTATGGTCAGTGAGAATTGAGACCACAAACTTAGCCCCCTCAAGCCAGTGTCTCCACTCCTCGAGTGCATCCTTAATAGCCAACAATTCCCGGTTACCCACGTCATAATTCATCTCGGCAGGCGAAAATTTACGGGAAAAGTAAGCACAGGGATGAAGGCGATTATCAGACACTCCCATCTGAGAAAGCACTGCCCCAATACCCATCTCAGAGGCATCCACCTCCACCACAAAAGGACGCTCTGGATCTGGGTGTCGCAGCACCTTGGCCGAAACAAATGCCCTTTTGAGACGGGCAAAAGCCGCTTTAGCCTCACAAGACCAGTGAGCAACATCCGCCCCTTTCTTAGTGAGTGCCACCAAGGGCGCCACTATAGACGAAAATCCAGCGATAAATCGTCTATAAAAATTTGCAAAGCCCAGGAAACGCTGAAGCGCCTTCAAACTAGTGGGCTGCACCCAATCCAGGACTGCCTGTACCTTGGAACCCTCCATTTGGAAACCTTCTGGGGAGATAATATATCCTAGAAATGCGATTTGCTGAACTTCAAATTCGCACTTCTCCAGCTTTACCCCAAGCCGGTGGTCTCTGAGTTTCTGGAGGACTAAGCGTACATGCTTCCGATGTTCCTCCAGGGAATGGGAGAAGATTAGGATGTCATCTAAGTATACAACTAAGAATCTATCCAAATATTCCCTGAGTACATCATTCATGAAATCCTGGAAGACTGCCGGGGCATTACAGAGCCCAAAAGGCATCACCAAATATTCATAATGCCCTGAGTGGGTATTAAAGGCAGTCTTCCATTCATCCCCCTCTCTTATTCGGATTAGATTGTACGCACCGCGTAGGTCAATCTTAGAAAAAATGGTGGCAGTACGAAGCTGGTCAAACAAGACCGAAATGAGAGGCAGTGGGTATGAGTTTTTAATCGTGATACGGTTCAATTCCCTGAAGTCGATGCAGGGTCGCAACGAACCGTCCTTTTTACCCACGAAGAAGAACCCCGACCCAACTGGAGACTGTGAAGGTCTGATAAATCCCTTAGCCAAGTTCTCCTGAATGTACTCTGCCATAGCCTAAGTCTCAGGACGTGACAGGGAGTACAACCTGCTCTTGGGAAGCTTAGCATTTGGCAACAAATCAATGGCACAGTCATAGGGGCGATGGGGAGGTAGTACCTCTGCAACTTTTTTGGAGAACACGTCCGCAAAATCTGCATAACACCCTGGCAATCCTGGCAAACTTAACTGCGAGAGCCTGACTGGAAGGCTCAAGCAACTCCTGAAACAATCAGTACCCCAACTAAGAATCTCCCCAGAGACCCAGTCAAATTGAGGATTGTGGGCCCTTAACCAGGGTAACCCCAACACCAATGGGGCAAAAGTACAGACAGTCACATAAAAGGACAATTTTTCAGAGTGTGTGGCTCCAATAAACAAAGAAATCTGGCTAGTGCAAGAGGTAATTTTACCTTGGGATAATGGTTCCCCGTTTAACCCACAAATCTCAATTTCCGATGCCAAGGGTACTAAGGGAACAGAGTGTTTCAGGGCGAATTGGCGGTCCATAAAAACCCCGTCGGCCCCACTGTCCACAAAGGCCTCAGTCTTGACAGTTTGACCGAGGATCTTCAAGGTCACCGGAATGATAAAAGTCTTCTTGGGAAATTCTGACTTCTGGCCTGACAGGATATTTCCCATCACCCTCAGGCCCTGAAGTTTTCCGGCTTTCTCTATCGTCCTAGTGGATGCTGGGGTTCCTGAAAGGACCATGGGGAATAGCGGCTCCGCAGGAGACAGGGCACAAAAAGTAAAGCTTTAGGATCAGGTGGTGTGCACTGGCTCCTCCCCCTATGACCCTCCTCCAAGCCAGTTAGATTTTTGTGCCCGGCCGAGAAGGGTGCAATCTAGGTGGCTCTCCTAAAGAGCTGCTTAGAAAAGTTTAGCTTAGGTTTTTTATTTTACAGTGAGTCCTGCTGGCAACAGGATCACTGCAACGAGGGACTTAGGGGAGAAGAAGTGAACTCACCTGCGTGCAGGATGGATTGGCTTCTTGGCTACTGGACATCAGCTCCAGAGGGACGATCACAGGTACAGCCTGGATGGTCACCGGAGCCTTGCCGCCGGCCCCCTTGCAGATGCTGAAGTAAGAAGAGGTCCAGAATCGGCGGCAGAAGACTCCTCAGTCTTCTAAAGGTAGCGCACAGCACTGCAGCTGTGCGCCATTTTCCTCTCAGCACACTTCACACGGCAGTCACTGAGGGTGCAGGGCGCTGGGAGGGGGGCGCCCTGGGAGGCAAATGAAAACCTATTTTGGCTAAAAATACCTCACATATAGCCTCCGGAGGCTATATGGAGATATTTAACCCCTGCCAGAATCCGTTAAAAGCGGGAGACGAGGCCGCCGAAAAAGGGGCGGGGCCTATCTCCTCAGCACACAGCGCCATTTTCCCTCACAGAAAGGCTGGAGGGAAGGCTCCCAGACTCTCCCCTGCACTGCACTACAGAAACAGGGTTAAAACGGAGAGGGGGGGCACTAATTTGGCGTTAGAAATATATAAAACAGATGCTATAAGGGAAAACACTTATATAAGGTTGTCCCTATATAATTATAGCGTTTTTGGTGTGTGCTGGCAAACTCTCCCTCTGTCTCTCCAAAGGGCTAGTGGGTCCTGTCCTCTATCAGAGCATTACCTGTGTGTGTGCTGTGTGTCGGTACGTGTGTGTCGACATGTATGAGGACGATGTTGGTGAGGAGGCGGAGCAATTGCCTGTAATGGTGATGTCACTCTCTAGGGAGTCGACACCGGAATGGATGGCTTATTTAGGGAATTACGTGATAATGTCAACACGCTGCAAGGTCGGTTGACGACATGAGACGGCCGACAAACAATTAGTACCGGTCCAGACGTCTCAAAAACACCGTCAGGGGTTTTAAAACGCCCGTTTACTTTAGTCGGTCGACACAGACACAGACAGGGACACTGAATCCAGTGTCGACGGTGAATAAACAAACGTATTCCTTATTAGGGCCACACGTTAAAGGCAATGAAGGAGGTGTTACATATTTCTGATACTACAAGTACCACAAAAGAGGGTATTATGTGGGATGTGAAAAAACTACAGTAGTTTTTCCTGAATCAGATAAATTAAATAAAGTGTGTGATGATGCGTGGGTTCCCCCCGATAGAAAATTATGGGTAGTATACCCTTTCCCGCCAGAAGTTAGGGCGCGTTGGGAAACACCCCTTAGGGTGGATAAGGCGCTCACACGCTTATCAAAACAAGTGGCGGTACCGTCTATAGATAGGGCCGTCCTCAAGGACCAGCTGACAGGAGGCTGGAAAATATCATAAAAGTATATACACACATACTGGTGTTATACTGCGACCAGCGATCGCCTCAGCCTGGATGTGCAGAGCTGGGGTGGCTTGGTCGGATTCCCTGACTAAAAATATTGATACCCTTGACAGGGACAGTATTTTATTGACTATAGAGCATTTAAAGGATGCATTTCTATATATGCGAGATGCACAGAGGGATATTTGCACTCTGGCATCAAGAGTAAATGCGATGTCCATATCTGCCAGAAGATGTTATGGACACGACAGTGGTCAGGTGATGCAGATTCCAAACGGCAAAAAGGTGTATTGCCGTATAAAGGAAGAGGAGTTTTTTGGGGTCGGTCCATCGGACCTGGTGGCCACGGCAACTGCTGGAAAATCCACCGTTTTTACCCTAAGTCACATCTCTGCAGAAAAAGACACCGTCTTTTCAACCTCAGTCTTTTCGTCCCTATAAGATCATATCTGCCCAGGGATAGAGGAAAGGGAAGAAGACTGCAGCAGGCAGCCCATTCCCTGGAACAGAAGCGCTCCACCGCTTCTGACAAGTTCTCAGCATGGCGCTGAGACCGTACAGGACCCCTGGATCCTACAAGTAGTATCCCAGGGGTACAGATTGGAATGTAGAGACGTTTCCTCTTCGCAGGCTCCTGAAGTCTGCTTTACCAAGGTCTCCCTCCGACAAGGAGGCAGTATGGGAAAAAATTCACAAGCTGTATTCCCAGCAGGTGATAATTAAATTACCCCTCCTACTACAAGGAAAAGGGGTATTATTCCACACTATATTGTGGTACTGAAGCCAGAAGGCTAGGTGAGACTTATTCTAAAAAATTTTTTGAACACTTACAAAGGTTCAAATCAAGATGGAGTCACTCAGAGCAGTGATAACGAACCAGGAAGAAGGGGACTATATAGTGTCCGGGGACATCAGGGATGCTTACCTCTATGTCCCAAATTTGCCCTTCTCACTAAGGGTACCTCAGGTTCGTGGTGCAGAACTGTCACTATCAGTTTTAGACGCTGCCGTTTGGATTGTCCACGGCACCCCGGGTCTTTACCAAGGTAATGGCCGAAATGATGATTCTTCTTCGAAGAAAAGGCGTCTTAATTATCCCTTACTTGGACGATCTCCTGATAAGGGCATAGTCCAGGGAACAGTTGGAGGTCGGAGTAGCACTATCTCGGATACTGCTACAACAGCACGGGTGGATTCTAAATATTCCAAAATCGCAGCTGATCCCGACGACACGTCTGCTGTGCCTAGGGATGATTCTGGACACAGTCCAGAAAAAGGTGTTTCTCCCGGAAGAGAAAGCCTGGGAGTTATCCGAGCTAGTCAGGAACCTCCTAAAAACAGTGCATCATTGCACAAGGGTCCTGGTAAAAATGGTGGCTTCCTACGAAGCAATTCCATTCGGCAGATTTCACGCAAGAACTTTTCAGTGGGATCTGCTGGAAAAATGGTCCGGATCGCATCTTCAGATGCATCAGCGGATAACCCTATATCCAAGGACAAGGGTGTCTCTCCTGTGGTGGTTATAGAGTGCCCATCTTCTAGAGGGCCGCAGATTTGGCATTCAGGATTGGATGCTGGTGACCACGGAGCCCAGCCCGAGAGGCTGGGGAGCAGTCACACAAGGAAAAAATTTCCAGGGAGTGTGATCAAGTCTGGAGACTTTTCTCCACATAAATATACTGGAGCTAAGGGTAAATTTATAATACTCTAAGCTTAGCAAGACCTCTGCTTCAAGGTCAGCCGGTATTGATCCAGTGGGAAAAACATCACGGCAGTCGCCCACGTAAACAGACAGGGCGACACAAGAAGCAGGAGGGCAATGGCAAAAACTGCAAGGACTTTTCGCTGGGCGGAAAATCATGTGATAGCACTGTCAGCAGTGTTTCATCCCGGGAATGGAAACTGGGAAGCAGACTTCCTCAGCAGGCACGACCTCCACCCGGGAGAGTGGAAACTTCATCGGGAAGTTTTTTCCACATGATTGTAAACCGTTGGGAAATACCAAAGGTGGACATGATGGCGTCCCGTCTGAACAAAAAACGGGACAGGTATTGCGCCAGGTCAAGAGACCCTCAGGCAATAGCTGTGGACGTTCTGGTAACACCGGGGGTGTACCAGTCGGTGTATGTGTTCCCTCCTCTGCTTCTCATACCTAAGGTGCTGAGAATTATAAGACGTAGAGGAGTAAGAACTATACTCATGGCTCCGGATTGGCCAAGAAGGACTTGGTACCCGGAACTTCAAGAGATGCTTACAGAGGTTTTATGGCCTCTGCCGCTAAGAAGGGACTTGCTTCAGCAAGTACCATGTCTGTTCCAAGACTTACCGCAGCTGCGTTTGTCGGCATGGCGGTGGAACGCCGGATCCTAAGGGAAAAAGGCATTCCGGAAGAGGTCATTCCTACCCTGGTCAAAGCCAGAAAGGAGGTGACCGCACAACATTATCACCACATGTGGCGAAAATATGTTGCGTGGTGTGAGGCCAGGAAGGCCCCACAAAGAAATTTCAACTCGGTCGTTTCCTGCATTTCCTGAAAACAGGAGTGTCTATGGGCCTCAAATTGGGGTCCATTAAGGTTCAAATTTCGGCCCTGTCGATTTTCTTCCAGAAAGAATTGGCTTCAGTTCCTGAAGTCCAGAATTTTGTCAAGGGAGTATTGCATATACAACCCCCTTTTGTGCCTCCAGTGGCACTGTGGGATCTCAACGTAGTTCTGGGATTCCTCAAATCACATTGGTTTAAAACCAGTCAAATCTGTGGATTTGAAGCATCTCACATGAAAAGTGACCATGATCTTGGCCCTGGCCTGGACCAGGCGAGTGTCAAATTGGTGGTTTTTATCTCAAAAAAGCCCATATCTGTTTGTCCATTCGGACAGGGCAGAGCTGCGGACTCGTCCCCAGTTCTCTCCCTAAGGTGGTGTCAGTGTTTCACCTGAACCAGCTTATTGTGGTGCCTTGCACCTACTAGGGACTTGGAGGACTCCAAGTTGCTAGATGTTGTCAGGGCCCTGAAAATATGTTCCAGGACGGCTGGAGTCAGGAAAACTGACTTGCTGTTATCCTGTATGCACCCAACAAACTGGGTGCTTTTGCTTCTAAGCAGACTATTGCTAGTTGGATGTGTAATACAATTCAGCTTGCACATTCTGTGGCAGGCCTGCCACAGCCAAAATATGTAAATGCCCATTCCACAAGGAAGGTGGGCTCATCTTGGGCGGCTGCCCGAGGGGTCTCGGCTTTTACAACTTTGCCGAGCGGTTATTTAGTCAGGGGCAAACACGTTTGTAAAATCCTACAAATTTGATACCCTGGCTAAGGAGGACCTGGAGTTCTCTCATTCGGTGCTGCAGAGTCATCCGCACTCTCCCGCCCGTTTGGGAGCTTTGGTATTATCCCCATGGTCCTTTCAGGAACCCCAGCATCCACTAGGACGATAGAGAAAATAAGAATTTACTTACCGATAATTCTATTTCTCGGAGTCCGTAGTGGATGCTGGGCGCCCATCCCAAGTGCGGATTATCTGCAATACTTGTACATAGTTACAAAAATCGGGTTATTATTGTTGTGAGCCATCTTTTCAGAGGCTCCGCTGTTATCATACTGTTAACTGGGTTCAGATCACAGGTTGTACAGTGTGATTGGTGTGGCTGGTATGAGTCTTACCCGGGATTCAAAATCCTTCCTTATTATGTACGCTCGTCCGGGCACAGTATCTAACTGGCTTGGAGGAGGGTCATAGGGGGAGGAGCCAGTGCACACCACCTGATCCTAAAGCTTTACTTTTTGTGCCCTGTCTCCTGCGGAGCCGCTATTCCCCATGGTCCTTTCAGGAACCCCAGCATCCACTACGGACTCCGAGAAATAGAATTATCGGTAAGTAAATTCTTATTTTTCTGGGCATGATACTACCACATGACCTTTATTCCCACAGTACAAACACAACCCCTGCTGTCTCCTCCGCGTCTTCTCACGCGAGGAGAGGCGGGTAGCCCCAATCTGCATAGGCTCCTCAGAAAATTCCTCAGAGTCTGAGGTTCCCTTGGGAAGGAAGGAAATCTCAGTCTCCCTTTCAAGCCTACGCTCTCTCAGCCGTCTATCCACCCGGATGGATAACTGCATGAGCTGATCCAAGCTATCAGGCAAGGGATATTGTACCAGTTGGTCCTTTATCTGGTTAGAAAGACCTCTTCGGTACTGGTGTCTCAGGGCTGGGTCATTCCACTGGGTATCATGGGCCAACCTCCGAAACTCCGTACAGTAAACCTCAACTGGCCTGCGCCCTTGCTTAAGGATCGAAATCTGAGCCTCGGCTGAGGCCGTCTTGTCAGGGTCATCATACAACATGCCCAGTGCCGTAAAAAAAGCATCAACACTTTTAAGCGACGGACAGTCAGGCTGCAACCCATATGCCCAGACCTGTGGGTCTCCTTGTAGCAAGGAAATCACTATGCCCACCCGCTGAATCTCCGACCCAGAAGACTGAGGCCTAAGCCGGAAGTATAGCTTGCAGCTCTCCTTGAAACAAAAGAACTGCGAGCGATCTCCAGAAAAACAATCCGGGAGATTTACTTTCGGCTCCTTAACCCCTGCAGGTGCAGCTGCTGCGGGAGCTCCGCCAGCAGCCTGGGAGGTGTGCATTTTAATGGACAAATCATTAAATTGTCGAGTCAGGACCTGCACCTGATCGACCACCTGTTGCAACGTATTTTGAGGGGTATGCTCCATATTCCCACAAAATTTCAACAGGAGTATTAGGCTGCTGAATATGTTATGCACACCAGTGCCAGCAGGAAAGTACTGGTGTCAGAACTGTTATGCACTCCAGTGTCTGCAGGAATGTACTGGTGTTTGAACTGTTATGCAAAACAGATGGACTCACAGACAAACTGGGGGATATGACATAACGTACACAGAAGGTGATAGGGTAACAAAATACACACAAAGTGAACAGAGAAGCCCAGAGGCTAAGGAACTGGGTATCTCCCTTGTATTAGAACTGCTAAGATGGAAAAAGCAAGATGTTGTGTTTTAATACGTAGAGTACCCGAAATGCTGTTGCTAAGGGCAACAGCAAAACCCTAAAGGGTTACCAACGGGTGTGGCAGTAAACTCCTTGGTCAGAGATGGAATGATAGACACAAGGAGAATCTCCACAATCCAAATTCTCACTTGCAGTGCACAGGTTTTAGCTTACTGCCACTAAACTGACCCCTGACACCTAGCACAGTGAGACAGGATTAGACAGGCAAGTCTTAGAATACAGCCGCAAACTTGCTAAGTTCACAGAGTAGTAACAGAACCCCAGCAAGCTAAACGACTGACTCCAGTCTTACTGCTAGGTCTGGATTGGCAGAGTGTAATACCAAATTCCCAGGCCTATTTGCAGTAAGCAACAAACAAATACAAAGCTACACAGTACTGGCTAACGTTCATGAACTGACTAACCAACAAAGATTCAGCAGCATCTGCTTACCCTGAAAAGAGGCCTTATAAAGCAGGTGCTGTCCACGCCCCACTCAGACCTCACAGACTGTGAGCACAAAAACCAGCACCGGATCCCCTGCCGTGCACAGAGCCTATAACCACTGCACAGCAAAAGACCCGAACCGGAGTATCAGCTGCGCTCAGGTTACTCCACTAGCACTTGTCTCCCGGTTGCCATGACGACGTGGCAGCACAGGGCAGGAGACCCTAACACCTTTATTTTTTTGAGCAGTGTATATATATATAAAATCCTCCAGGCTATGGCACTCATACACTTTACTAATGTGCACCGCGGCAGGATGAAGCTGAAGTGAGAGTGCCGGTTGTCAGTTTATATATATATATATATATATATAGGACAAGGATGCAGCACTCTAGGCTTAAGAAATCCACAGCAAAACTTCTAGTTTTGCTGTGGATTTCTTAAGCCTAGAGTGCCGCATCCTTATCCTATGTATTTACCTTTCCATGAAGGCACCGGCTGCAGCTAAGTGTTTGCTTTAGGAGTGCCAAACTCCATCCATTATATATATATATATATATATATATATATATATATATATATATATAGAGAGAGAGAGAGAGAGAGAAAACACTAATTCAAAGGGCGCACAATATACAACTAAGTAAAACAATACAATAATTGTATAAAAATTAGAATTCAACCAGCAACCAAATACATAAAAATATATAAAATGTATTTATCACAAAATCATGACAAATGGATATATAGACAAACCCCTACAAGACTGGTATTTTCTGGGGCTTGCTGTCCTTTAAGAAGAGAATTATTCTCTATTCCCGACGCATTTCGTCCTTATAAGGACTTCATCAGGGGGAATCAGTTTGGAGAGGAAGCCACCATCCAAAATATGATGTAAACAATTCTCAAATGGTGAGGCAAATCCTCAGTGGAGCTGGATAATATAGTGCTACTGATAGACTGAAAGGAATAGGATCCTGGAAGTGACCCCACTTCACCAGATCAAGAATTTTATGGTGAGCAAAAGGTGAAAATGTGTAAAGTGTGATTTTGAATCAGTGGATAAACACGTCCTTTTATTTAAATTCAGAAGTAGTAGCCCATAAATGTGGCTCCAGCAGGTTGTGAGTTTGTCTCCTCCCAAAAGGTAAGTCTATATATATACAGGTTGAGTATCCCATATCCAAATATTCCGAAATACGGAATATTCCGAAATACGGACATTTTTGAGTGAGACTGATATATATATATACCTTTGTTTTTTGATGGCTCAGTGTACACAAACTTTGTTTAATACTCAAAGTTATTAAAAATATTGTATTAAATGAACTTCAGACTGTGTGTATAAGGTGTATATGAAACATAAATGAATTCTGTGAATGTACACACACTTTGTTTAATGCACAAAGTTATAAAAAATATTGGCTAAAATGACCTTCAGGCTGTGTGTATAAGGTGTATATGAAACATAAATGCATTCTGTGCTTAGATTTAGGTCCCATCACCATAATATCTCGTTATGGTATGCAATTATTCCAAAATACAGAAAAATCCGATATCCAAAATTCCTCTGGTCCCAAGCATTTTGGATAAGGGATACTCAACCTGTATATATATATATATATATATATATGTACATATATTGGGTGTCATTCCGATCTGATCGTAGCTGTTCTAAATTTAGCACAGCTACGATCACTGACACAGACATGCGGGGGCATGCCCAGCACAGAGCTAGTCCACCCCGCATGTCATGCCTGGCCCCACCGCACAAGTACAAAAGCGCGGCGATGCTTTTGTACTTGTAGAGTAACTCCCAGCCAGCACAGCTCCTGCAGCTGTCCGGGAGTTACTTGTCGCTGCCAGGGTCGCAGCGGCTGCATGTGATGTCACACAGCTGCTGTGGCCCGCCCCCCCCCCCTCCCCCGCACAGTCTGGCCATGTCTGCGTTGTCCGGAATGCACCCCGAAAATGGCGGCCAAATGCCGCCGTGCCACCCCCTCCCGCCCAGCGACCGCCTCTGCCTTTCAAATCAGGCATAGGTGATCGCTAGGCAATGACAGCATTCGCAGTTCTGACACAATCGCCTCACTGTGAAAAACTGCAGCGTGCGATCGGGTTGGAATGACCCCCATTGTTCAGTGTAGTTTTATTGTCATGTTAATAACTATCTGCATTGCTAAGGTGACTGTGTGTGCCTGTATCTGCTGTGGGGTTTCACTTTCAGTGTTTCCCAGAGATCTATCACTATGGTGGTCATTCCAAGTTAATCGCTCGCTGCTGATTTTTGCAGCACAGCGATCAGGTGAAAAAACTGCATTTATGCTCATGCGTATGGCCCGCAATGTGCATGCGCGACGTACGGGTACAAAGCTCCTTGTGGTTGTGCTCAGGTTCTAGCGAAGTTTTCCTTCGCACTGGCGGCCGCAAGAAGATTGACAGGAAGGGGGCGTTACTGGGTGTCAATTGACCGTTTTCAGGGAGGGTTTGCAAAAATGCAGGCGTGTTTGAAAAAACGCAGGCGTGGCTGGGCGTTCGCTGGGCGGGTGTATGACGTCAAATCCGGACACAAATAGGCTGAAGTTATCGCAAGCGCTGAGTAGGTTCAGAGCTACTCAGAAACTGCACAAACTATTTTTGCAGAGCTCGGCTGCACATGATTTCGCACTTCTGCTAAGCTAAAATACACTACCCAGTGGGCGGCAGCATAGTGTTTGCACGGCTGCTAAAAACTGATAGCGAGCGATCAACTCGGAATGACCCCCTATATTCTGTACCCTAAGGGACTAGATGCTTCAGGGTCTTTTATATAGTGCATCACAGTATTTACCTATTCAGTGTATTCTACTGTGTACTCAGTCACAATTTATTCGCAGGTGTTGTGTACTGGGGATTACTATCGGATTTATTTGCAGGTATTATACTCTGTCTGGCATCATCGCACTAATCTGCTCTCTGTTGCATTTGTGTACAATGTCTAACAGGAAGGGCAGTAAGTCTGTGGATTCTCCTGCATCATGCAGAGTATGCGCCAAATATTTACCAGAGGGGGAAGCTGTGTATGATGGTATGTGTACCATGTCTCATACACCCTCCAGTCAGTCCGCAACTCCTGTATCCAACCAGGAGCCACCCTGAGCTGTGTACTCAAGCCTACTGGGTACTCTAGTGGAATGCCTAATGCCCCCTATGGGACCACATGTACCATTACAGTCTCAAATAGTCCCTCTGGTTCATCCACCTTGGGCGGAAAACTTGTCTATCCAGTTGCAGTTGACTCATTCCTTGGTCAGACAAAAATCTACCTCCGGTCACTCCCATGTCGCTGGGCCATCTAAGCAGACTGCTTCCTCCTCACAATCTACAAATATCTCAGATGTTACATCTGAAGAGGAAGAGGAGCATACTGTCCCTTCAGACACTGAATCAGGTATTTCTGACGAGGATACTACAATGTAAATTGACGTCCCTGCTCTAGTGGTTGCTAATGAGCAAATCCTGCAAATCACTGATGATGAGGAACCCACTATTGTCACCAAGAAAACTGACATGTTTAAACGGCAGAAGGTGGCTAATAATCTGTTACCCCATTCTGACCATTTGGTTGACATCAGGCAGGAACCCTCGTCTAATCCAGGGAAGAAATTCCCTCTCTCTAAACAGGTCTTAGCTCGCTATCCTCTCCCTGCAGAGTTATGTAACAAGTGGGAAAATTCACCGCCAGTGGATTCTCATGTCACCCGCCTAGTGGTGTCATCCACTCTGCCTGTCACCACTGTCACTTCACTGAAAGAACCGACAGATAAGTGTGTGGGGGGATGCCTGAAATCTATTTACTCCCTGACAGGTGCTGTACATAGACCCACTATTGCTGCCTCCTTGGCTGCTAAAGGTATTGAAGCATGGGTTCAGGCATTAGAGGAAGAGCTGCCCGAGGATATATCTGACAATGCCAGACAATACCTGTCTCACATCACCACCGCTTCCTATTATATTCAAGAGGCAACCTCTGAGGCGGTTGTGTTGGCAGCCAAGTCGTCGACCACGTCTGTCCTGACTCACCGTATTCTGTGGTTGAGGTCATGGAAGGTGGACCTGGACTCCAAAAAGACCTTAGAGGTACTCCCTTTTAAGGGAGACAAATTGTTTGGGAAAGACCTAAATAAAATTGTGTCTGAACTGGCTGCTGCCAAGACTGCCTTTCTCCCAAATACTAATCCTTCTGCACAGAAGGCAAAAGGTACCACTTTTCGTTCCTTTCGACCTCAAGGGAAAGCAAAAGGTTAGGCATACCCGAGACAATCTCGTGCTTCCAAAACCACAAAGCCAAAGCAGTCCTGGGTGGCTCATCAGCCTGCTTCTAAACAAGACAAGCCTGCCGCATGAAGGGGCGGGCCTCCCCCCGGGGGACCCCAGGGTGGGAGGCCGACTTCTGCAGTTCACCCAGGTCTGGTTGAAGACCACTCTAGACTCATGGGTTCGAGAAGTTGTCTGTCACGGGTACACAGTCTCTTTCAGGAGACGTTCCCCTTGCCAGTTTTGCACCTCAGTCATCCCATCAGATCCACTAAGGGCGTAAGCTCTGCAGCAGGTTGTGAGTTTTCCTGGATACAGGAGTGGTAGTGCCGGTACCTCTGTCCCAAAGGGGCAGTGGTTACTACTCGACCCGGTTTCTAGTTCTGAAACCGAAGGTGTCCTTCCGGCCTATACTCAACCTCAAATCACTTAACAAGTTTGTGAGAGTGTCCATGTTCCATATGGAGATGCGCTCAATTGTACTGGCGATGGAACCCAGAGACTATATGGGATCCCTGGATATTCAGGATGCGTACCTGCATATACCTCTTGCCAAGTCACCTCAGCAGTATCTGCGGTTTGTAATTGGCAACCTACACTATCAGTTCCAGGCTCTGCCAGATGGACTTGCTATGGCTCCTCGGATCTTCATCAAGGTCATGGCCGTTATGACGGCACATCTCCGTCGCCAGTGAGTCAGAATCCTGCCATATTTGTCCTCCTCAGTCATCTACAACTGACTGTAAGCTTCCTACAAGCCCAATGGTGGCTCATCAATTGGAAGAAATCCTCGCTAGTCCCAGCTCAGAGCTTGGTACACCTGGCGGCACTCCTGGACACACACAATCAATGGCTGTTGCTGTCTCCGGAAAAAAGTCCTGAAGCTTCAGGACAGGATAAGATGCTTCCTTTGTCGCCCCAGAGTATCATCATCACTCGGTGATGCAAGTACTTGGCCTCATGGATTCCTGCCCTCTGCAGAGGTTAATTCTTTCCAAGTGGAATGGCCTACCTCATTGGATCAAATCTCACATGATTACTTTGACTCTGGAGGTTTGTCAATTGCTGACCTGTTGGCTACAGAACCAGCAATTGAGCATGGACCGTCCCTTCTGGATCTCCCACTGGGTCCTGCTGACAATGGATGCCAGTCCGCGGGGATGGGGTGCAGTGTTGAAGCAACAATCTTTCCAGGGTCATTGGACCAAGGAGGAGTCTCTGCTCCCAATAAACATTCTGGAGCTGCGGGCAGTTTCAATGCGTTAACTCTCACCCTGCCTCTGGTACAGAACAGGCCTGTTCAAGTACAGTCTGACAATGCCACCACAGTGGCATACATCAATCATCAAGGCGGCATTCAAAGCCACATGATAAGGTTGGAAGTGTCAAAAATCCTTTGATGGGTGGAACGCCATCTGCCAGCAATATCGGCAGTGTTCATTCCAGGGGGTCCTGAACTGGGAAGCGGACTTCCTCAGTAATCAGGACGAACACACCGGAGAGTGGAGTCTTCATCCAGAAATCTTTCAACTCCTAGTGGACACGTGGGGCCTACCAGATGTAGACCTGATGGCGTAATGACACAATCAGTTCCGGTCTTTGGATCAAGGACCAGAGATCTTCAGGCAGCATTCATGGACGTACTGGCCATTCCATGGAACTTTCGGCTGCCTTACGTGTTCCCTCCAGTGTCACTCCTGCCCAGGGTCCTGCAGAAGTTCAAGCAAGAATGAGCAATACTACTGCTAGTCGCTCTGTTGTGGCCCAGTCGGCATTGGTTCTCAGACCTGCAGGGTCTATCGACAGAGCGTACTCTTCTATTTCCTCAGCGACCAGACCTCATTGTACAGGGCCCTTGTCTCTCTCTATCCAGACCTGGCCAGACTCGCTTTGACGGCATGAGTCTTGAAGCATCACTCCTGAGGGCCAAAAGATTTTCTGAGGTGGTCATTCAAACTATGCTGAAAGCCCAAAGCCGGCATCTGCCCAGATCTATTACAGGGTCTGGAATTCTTACTTCATCTGGTGTCCCGATAAGAACTATTATGTGTACAGATTCAAAACATCCAGAATCCTGGCTTTCCTGAAACAAGGCTTGGACTTAAGCCTTCGTCTGGCCTCCCTCAAGGTTCACATATCTGCCTTGTTGGTCTGGTTTCAGAGACAAAATGGCATGTCTACCTGATGTTCATACATTCACTCAGGGTGTGTTAAGGATTCAGCCTCTCTATGGGGGTCATTCCGACCTGATCGCATGCTAGCTATTTTTTGCAGTGCTGTGATCAGGTCAGACCTCGGCAAATCTGCGCATGCGTCAAAAAGTTGCAATCTCAAATGTCCAATGTCAGCCAAGATTGATCTGCAACACGAATGTTAGTAAATTTACCCACTGTGGCAGGGACAGTATAGTTCCATATGGAGTTAATGTGGAACAGCAGGATGTCCCAGGTTTAGCAGAGCAGCAGCAGCAGGACTGAAAGGTTTAGTCCAGGTGTTGCCTCAATCAGTTGTCATCCAGAAGCTAAGCTAATTAAGTAACTAACAGCACCTGCAATCTGCCTGTATGTATGTGTTCAGTGCACAGAGACTTTGCTTCTGATGGTAGTTAGTGCCCAGGTTATAGGTGGGAGGGTGGGGTTACGTTAGGAGCCATTTGGAACAGGCACTGTTTGTGATTACGAATATTTGGACTGTCATCTGCTGTGTTAAGAACTGCCTATAAACCTGAACTGCACTTCCTGTATATGTATATATATTCTGCCTGAGGTGGAAAAAAAAGTGTGTTGGATTTCACCCTGTCTATGTGATGTCTGTCACATATGGTACCCAAACAGGGACCAAAATTGCTGGACGGTATCCACAGCAAATCCTACACTGATCCCCCCCAGTGGGAGAAAAACACACTACAGGATGCTACCCGATGCACAGTGGATTAGTGAGTGTGTATTTTTAAACAGCAGTGTATATTTTTTTTCAAAGCTTTGCACGCTATAAAGCAGTTACCAATTCTTGGGGCTAGGAGCCCAGGAATTGTATGCAGGATTAAGGATAACCAGCTGAGATAGGGTGCTGAGAATCTGACTTACCCTAGCCAGTTAATTAGGCCTGCTAAATTTGTGTATAGGAAGCAGGAAAATATGGAGAAAGTGTTGAAAGTGTTTGCTGAATTAGCTACAAGCCAGTTAACCCAAATATAGCTGATACATACCGAATTAACAGAGATGAGAAAAGGTTGACAGGAGCATGAAGTGTTACAAAAGCTCATACCCTCAGACGATATTGAGGCCTGTTTGTGCACTTTTGAATGCACTGCTGTATGATTAAAGTTGCCAGAGGGAGAATGGGCTGCCAGGTATTCAAGCTTATATGGACCTGATGGTAGCTGAAGCTAGCTCATGCTTTCATGTAAAGGAAGCCATACTAGCAGGGTTCGGGTGACAAGCCCAAGTAAGGCCAGGAGTTCCATGACTGGTGACTGAAACCATCTGAGCCTCCAATAAATCAGCTGGCCAAGCTAGCCAGACTAAGTAAAGCATGGCTACAGCCAGAGGGACATACGGCTCCACGTATAGTAGAGATTGTTACTTTAGACCATGTTATATGGGCATTAAACCTTGGAGTACAACACTGGGCCCTGCAGGCTGATCCCCAGACATTTGAGGAGTTAGCAGTGGTGATTGAGCGGTACCTTAAATTGGAAAATTAACCAAAGCTAAGCAAGGGTGGCAGCCAGTACTGAAGCCCAGAACCCAGGTTCCCATTGCTAAGGTAAACCAGATGGTGGATCTACTATGGTGTGTTTTAAATGTGGTGAACCTGGTCATGTACTCCAAATCTGTCTGAAGCATGGTGAACTGATGGACTGCAGCATGGGGAAAGCAACATAGCTGTTGAAACCATTTACCTGGCAGAAACCACCCTGTTCCATTTTTGATAATACAGCTGGATGTCCGGGAGATCTGGGTGTTGGTTGAAACTGGCAGTGCACTTACCACTGTCTCTACTAACCTGGTTCCTCTGAGGCCTGACCAGGTTTTACCCACAGTCAAAGTATTATGTATACAAATGTATGTCAAGGAGAGCCCACATGTGCATCTGCCACTAATAAAAAAAGTCCGCCCATTGAAAGTGGTAGCCGCAGTGACATTCAGACCCCATTATCTGCCGATCCTGGGCAATTATTTCTCAATGCTGCAGGAGGAGGTTGTGTGGTATGACAACAGCAAACTCAACAGCTGAGGCGTCCCAGGAGGCGAGGACCATTGGTTCCCAGAACATGGCGATTGTGAAGGCTTCCTTGGCTGGTGAATTGCAGGAGGAAAAAGAGACTAAGGCCCAGTGGTCCCCTTTGGTGAGCAAGTGTCTTTAAAGGACTTTGGCTGAGACTAAAGGGAATGAGTGGCATTTTTTCTTTCTCCAATTTGAACAACACTCTTAGGCATTTATGCTTCTCATTTATATGTTGTGAATATAATTATCTTATGTATATTTTGATTGTCATTTACAATATCTCCCAATTATAGCTCACAAAACTGCTATCAACTTGATAAAGACGCCGCACAGCGTCAAAACTAGAGATGAGCGGGTTCGGTTCGTTGAGATCCGAACCCCCCTGAACTTCACCTATTTTACACGGTTCTGAGGCAGCCTCGGATCTTCCCGACTTGCTCGGTTAACCCGAGCGCGCCCGAACGTCATCATCCCGCTGTCGTATTCTCGCGAGATTCGGATTGCATATAAAGAGCCGCGCGTCGCCGCCATTTTCGCTTGTTCATTGGAGATGATAGCGAGAGGACGTGGCTGCATTCTCTCAGTTTCTGTGCTCAGTGTGCTGCAAATATCTGTGCTCAGTGTGCTGCAAATATCTGTGCTCAGTGTGCTGCAAATATCTGTGCTTAGTGTGCTGCAAATATCTACATTCTCTGCCTGAAAACGCTCCATATCTGTGCTGCATTGTAGTATATAGTAGGAGGACAGTGCAGAATTTTGCTGACCACCAGTATATATAGATAGCAGTACGGTACAGTAGTCCATTGCTCTACCTCTGTGTCGTCAAGTATACTATCCATCCATATCTGTGCTGCATTGTAGTTGTGCGCAGTAAATAGTAGGAGGACAGTGCAGAATTTTGCTGACCACCAGTATATATATATAGCAGTACGGTACAGTAGTCCATTGCTCTACCTCTGTGTCGTCAAGTATACTATCCATCCATATCTGTGCTGCATTGTAGTTGTGCGTAGTATATAGTAGGAGGACAGTGCAGAATTTTGCTGACCACCAGTATATATAGCTTAGCCATCCAGCGACCTTGGTGCACCTCTTTTTTTCTTTGCATCATGTGCTGTTTGGGGACTATTTTTTGAAGTGCCATCCTGTCTGACACTGCAGTGCCGCTCCTAGATGGGCCAGGTGTTTATGTCGCCCACTTGGGTCGCTTAGTTTAGCCATCCAGCGACCTTGGTGCACCTCTTTTTTTCTTTGCATCATGTGCTGTTTGGGGACTATTTTTTGAAGTGCCATCCTGTCTGACACTGCAGTGCCACTCCTAGATGGGCCAGGTGTTTGTGTTGGCCACTTGGGTCACTTAGCTTAGCCATCCAGCGACCTTGGTGCACCTCTTTTTTTCTTTGCATCATGTGCTGTTTGGGGACTATTTTTTGAAGTGCCATCCTGTCTGACACTGCAGTGCCACTCCTAGATGGGCCAGGTGTTTGTGCCGGCCACTTGGGTCGCTTAGCTTAGTCATCCAGCGACCTTGGTGCAAATTTAAGGACTAAAAGTAATATTGTGAGGTGTTCAGAACAGACTGGAAATGAGTGGAAATTATGGTTATTGAGGTTAATAATACTATGGGATCAAAATGACCCCCAAATTCTATGATTTAAGCTGTTTTTGAAAAAAAAACCCACCCGAATCCAAAACACACCCGAATCTGGCAAAAAAATTTCAGGGAGGTTTTGCCAAAACCCGTCCGAATCCAAAACACGGCCGCGGAACCGAATCCAAAACCAAAACACAAAACCCGAAAAATGTCCGGTGCACATCACTAAATTCAAAACGCGTAGAAAAAGTGTTAAAATTGGTTTGACAACCCATATCCATATTTTTGAGCCTTCTGTGTATTCGATACCTTGGTTACATCTTCCAGTGGATTCTTTATAACATCACTATGGTACGGTTGTCCTGTCCAATCTTGTGTTAATACCATTCTTTAATAAATAACTTTGGTTTCTAATATAGTCCCTTTCTGGTTATATTCATATGAAATGAGAGACAACTTTTCCTACCAATATCTAATCTAGAACCTAATAGAAGTTCAAAGAACATTATAGGATTTGATCCGATTGGATATCATGAAACCCTCACAATGATGACCATCAAAAGGTTGAGACATGTTTGGAGCGTAAGTGAGATTGTACTCTTTTTTTTAACCTTTTCTGTATTTGTCATAATTTGGTGACTTATTATGTACCATCTCCTGCTGCTACATTGTGCAGCGCCATAGGAGGAATTGTTTTTTCCATTGTTCAGTTTATTCACCTTATTCCACCCAGGTGGCAGCATGTTCCAACACAGAATCAACCATAATGTGTTATTAGAAAATGTATTTTTATCTATTAATAATCAGAATCTTGTAACTTCAGATGATGAGACTCTTTATGTGCTTCACATCTGTTTGTTACAAGTAAGCATACATGTAAGAATCTGCTTAGCTTGCTTCTGCCACCCTTTGGAGTGTCGACTTAGAGGAAGGAGGGATCTGAAATTTGATTGGGGCTATTTGCACAATCTTCCTTTCCTGCAATCACCAACTAGTGCAATCGATTTTATCTGCAATATTACACTATTATATGATTTTTTTTTACTTTCCATGTGATTACCATTGGGCATTACATCACTTGCTCCGATTGGATATTGTGAAACCCTCACATTCAGGACCATCAAAAGTTTGGGACATTTTTGGAGTGCAAGTAAGATTGTACTCATTAAAGATGCCCTTAATCCTAGCCAGAAACAGGAAGTGGTGAATTTAGTGGCATGGTACCAGGATGTGTTGTCTGCCATTCCGGGGAAAACCCAAATGATCCAGCATGATATTGTTACTCCACCAGGGGTGGTAATAAAACAGAGACCATACCACATACCCGAGGCAAAATGGGCAGCGGTAATACAAAAAGTAGAGGAGATGCTGCGCCTAGGGGTCATAGAGGAATCAAACAGTGAATGTAATAATCCCATTGTCTTAGTGCCTAAGCCTTTGGGTGCTTTAAGATTCTGTAATGATTTTTGCAAGTTAAATAGAGGTTCTCAATTTGATTCCTACCCTATGCCCCGGGTGGACGAGCTGATGGAGAACCTAGCAAACAGCCAGTATCTCACCAAACTGGATTTGACAAAAGGGTATTGGCAGATAAGGCTGCTAAGGCCAAAACAACCTTCTCTACCCTAGAGGGCTTATTTCAGTACAAAGTGCTGACATTTTGTTTGCATGGAGCTACAACAACTTTCCAGAGAGCTATGAACAAGTTTCTGCAACCTCACAGAGAATATGCAGCTGCATATCAGGATGACATAGTCCATAGTCATCTTCATTTCTGACTGGGAGTCACACCTTGCAAGGGGAGAGGCAGTGTTTCAGTCTTTACGGGCACATGGGTTTATTGCTGATCCTGAGAAGTGTGCCATTGGAATGGAGGAGGCGAAATACTTGGGATATATTGTAGGCAGAGGCATAACTGTGGAAGTTGGCTGCCGTCGGGCTCCTGCTTTGAAGGGGGTAACTTCTCCTCCCATTCTGTGTGTTCAATTACTCCATTCAATTAAGTTACTCGACATCCGTTGCTATCTCTCCGTGGCCAGCTCCCCCACTAGTCCCACACCCTCTTTATTATAGATACACATTTTACAAATGACATACCCAGGATTAGAACCCACAACCTATTATAATGGAAGCAGACACCTAACTGATTGAGCTATTTGCTCCTGTATAGGAAGCATGAGTATTCTAACCATATGAAGTTACTTCTCTGACAAGTACAAGTCAGTTAGGTGCTTGCATCTAGTGTAAAAGGTTGTGGGTTCTAATCCTGGGTATGACACTTGTAAAATAATTGTCAGAGAAATAATCAGCATTGTTAGTAACTGAACAGATCTTTATAGTGTGTGCCTGCACACAAGATAGATCTGTCTAGTTTCAATGGTTTTGAACTTACAATTCTAACTTCATAGAGTTAGAATCTGCACCCTTGCTACGCAAGAGCAAATAGCAAGTCTGCATTCAGTGTGACAGGTCATTAGTTCTTATCATGGGTATGACGGCTAAGAAATGTGTGATTTAAAATAAATGACAATGAAATATATAAATCATTATTTTTTTTCTTTCAGAACACTCCATATATGCTTCCGAGCACTGGGACCAACTTACACCACTGGGCAGAGGACAGGTAAACCCTCGGCCCAGTAAGGTGGAGGCGGTCCTCAAATGGCCTAAACTCAAATGTAAATCCCAGCTCAGAGCTTTCCTTGGCCAGGTGGGTTACTACCGCAGATTAATTCATTATTTTGCCACTAGGCTAGCACCACTGGGTGTCTGAAAAAAACAGTCTCCAGACAAGATAATATGATTTATACCAGCACAGGCTGCATGGCAGGATTTAAGGCTCTGTGTGCAGAGCCTGTTTTGAAGGCTCCTGATTTCAAGAAGAAATGTATATTAAAGACAGATGCCTCAAGTACAGTATTGGGGGCAGTACTTTCCCAAGTCAAGTGGTAGAAGATTAAGAAAAACCCGTCCTTTACCTTAGCCGGAAAGGGGCTTTGTTGCGCCCGCACCCTGCCGGCATTCTGGCAGACGGGAACCCCAACCCATATATATATGTAAATATATATATATATACTGTATATATACAAACTCCATAAGGGCAAAGGGCTGGTAGCTGCTGTAAAACATCCTATCTAGACATTTAGCTGGACTTATTTAGACACATGGGTTACAGATTAAGTAAAAAAGAAAGTACCCCCCCATACATTGATACATATGTAAAATCACACACATACATACTGTCACACATCTAAATACATACACGCACACATACATTCACTCACTCACTCACTCACTCACTCACTCACATACATTCAGTCACACACCTGCATACATACCTGTACATACATAGTCACACATATATTCATACAGTGACACACAAGCATGCATAGATATGTAGTCACACACCTATTTACATACAGTCATACACATACACACGTACTTTATATAGTAGTCACACACACATACAGTGCCCCCTCACTGTGTCACACTAACTGTTTAGACTGTGCTATGTGCTGCCGCTGTTCTCTCCCCTTCTCTCCGATGGTGCTGGCTGGCCTGGCACTGAGTACAGTGCCGTGTAGCTCCACCCCCTTTTGGACCTCCGGCTGTCACTTCATTTTCCAGCTCAGCAGTGCAATAGTGCACTGCTGCGGTGATTAAAGGCAGCAGGTGGCGGATGGGGCTGGGGTAACTTGTACCCTGTGCCCACTCTTAGTGTACAACAGACGGCACACAACTACATTGAAGAAACTGAAAGTAAACTACAGCTCCTGCAGCAAGGGCTTCTGGGAGCTGTAGTTTATTTTCAGTTTCATCACCAAAGGCGGCAGCTAGTAGAGCCTGGACTCACTTGTGCTTCTGCTCCGACGGCTCTGACCTCTGCGCATCGGGACTCGGAGGGGGTATAAGGGGGATTAATCTGACCACTGCAGCGCCCCTCTAATGCGGCACCCAGGTCACATGCCCCCCTATTCCCCCCCCTCACCCTCCCCAGTTGCGGCCATGTACATGATTTACCCATCATAACCCTGTATAAACTTATCCATTAGGAATTTATCTAGCCCATTCTTAAAAGTAATGACCGAGTCCGCCATTACTACTCTCTCAGACAGGGAATTCCAAATACATATTGTCCTTACTGTGAAGAAACCTTTCCGTCTATGTGTGCGAAATCTCCTCTTTCCTAAGCGGGTGTCCACGTCTCCTTTGTGATGATCTTTCCAAAAACAAATACCCCGCTAGCTCTGTGTATTGACCCCTTCTATATTTGTAAATGTTAATCATTTCCCCTCTTAATCATGCCTAGCCTAGCAAACCTTTCCTCGTACTCTAGCATCTCCACCCCCTTAATCAGTTTGGTCACCTGTCTCTGAACCTTTTCTAGTTCCAGGATATCCTTTTTGTAGTATGGTGCCCATAATTGTGCACAGTATTTGAGATGTGGCCTCACTAGTGATTTATATAATGGGAGTATAACACACTCATCTCTTGCATCAATTTCCCGCTTAATGCATGCTAATTCCTTGTTTGCCTTTTTTGCTGCATTCCTACTTTGGGTACTACTGTTAAGTTTGTTATCTATGTGAACGCCTAAGTCTTTTTCCAGTACAGAATCCCCTAGTTTTTCCCCATTTAGTATTGTAGGTAATATTCTTGTTCTTGCTACCGAAGTGCATTACCTTACATTTGTCTATATTGAACTTCATTCTCCATTTTGCTGCCCATGTTTCCAGTTTAATTAAGTAGTTCTGAGCAGTCAGCATCCTCTACTGAATTACTAACCTTACACAGTTTGGTATCGTCTGCAAAAATTGACACTGTGCTCTCTAGACCTACTTCTAGATCATAATGTGAATTTGACAGTTGGATTTGGCCGCTCTTTGAATAGTGGTTGTCAACTGCATGTTGGAACGGACCCGACTCTTATTGAATATACCCCATACTCTACCTCCCTTGGGCCCCTGATCTAGTTATTGATAAAGATCCATGTCAGGCCATTTTTGTTGATTTTGGTTTCATTTCCCCCCCCCCCCCCCCCAAAATTTACAAAGACAGCTAAAATCACGTGATCTGGCCTTTTTTTGTTTTGTTCCTAGAGTATTATTAACCTCATTAACATTAATTTCCACCATTTCTAGGCAATTTTGACCACAGTACAAACAATGATATATACCTGTATATTGTACAATATATATTTAGATGCAGTAACATACCTCCCAACTGTTCCGATTTTCGCGGGACAGTCTCTTTATTTGGGGCTGTCCCCCCTGTGGGCTGTAGTGTCTTGCAGTGGGGGGGGGGAAGGAGGTAGTTGGGAGACGTATGTCACTCAGAGCAGTGGTGGATAGACACTCTGCGCATACGCACAGCGTCTATTCACTGGAGACAGAGGGAGAATGGGCATGTCGGCAGCTCACAGAGCTATGGGCATGCCCCCATAGTGTTGAAAATGGGTGCGTGGCTCACGATAGCGGCACCCCCGTGAAGCCATGCCCCCTTTTTCCATAGACCACACCGCCTTTTCACAATTGAGCGCAGCTTCGAGGCGCAAAAGTCCCGCATCCCCTACCATAGATGTTGGGAGGTATGTGGTAATCCTCTGTAAAGATTATTTTCAGCCTCAATATAGGATCAGTTCCCAAAAGTAATGTTAAACCTGGAGAAGGTGCCTCTTCATCTAGCTTTATGCAAGGTTTACCATGTAAATGTTTTTTACCAATATAGACAACTAATCTTTGTATTAATTCAACATATTTCCACTTTATTGCAAACATCGTGGCAAAGGGAGTGCAATCACGCCGAGTTCCGGATTTGGCTCCCTTATATGGAATTCAATTTTGGCTGTTTTTATGATTTGTTTATTTTAAAATACAGACCCAAAACAAGAACCCAAAATCCGAGATTTGGCCTGGCGCACATCCTTAGTAAGAGGAAGAGGTGAGGTACTACAGACTTTGGGGGTGATTCAGACCTGATCGCTGGGCTGCTAAATTTGTTGTGCTGTGTTCAGATAGTCGCCGCCCAAGGGGAGTGTGTATTCGCCATGCAAGTGTGCAATCGCATGTGTACGTCGAGCTGCAAAAAACCCCTCAGTAAGCAAACAGCTGCAAATGCATTTGCACCACACTCACCATTGAATGATTTTTCCACTGTGTGCAGTCTGTGCACAGCCCAGGACTTACTCCTACAGTGCCATGAGAACAGGCTGGTCCGGAGCTGACATCACACACCCTGCGTTTACCCTGACACTCCTAGAAAACGATCAATTACTACCCACAAACGGCCTCTTTCACACCAACCTGTAGCTTTCCAGCGATGCCTGTTGTTGTTTGCCGACGCGCGTGGGCATTGCGGTGCATGTGCAATCTATCTATGATCGCCCGGTGTGCGAAAGCGCACAGCAGCGATCAGGTCTGAATTTGGCCCTTTACTTTAGCAAAGCTCTAGAAGAGACAGGATGGGATTGTTGGGAGGTACCACACAGCATGATAGAGAGGGTCTGACATTCCAAAAGTGTGAAAAAGTGGGAGGTAAAGTGTCAGTAACATTTTCAATACAAGTGTCAGCTTTGAGGGGTTAGAAAGTAATGTTATCTTTCCTTGAAGTATTTTACCAGCTTCCAATATTACATTAATGATAAATATGAAAATGAGTGGCTGTACTAGAGCTTCGTGTGAATTATATTGTGAAGCATATACTCACTCCTATAGTACAAATGGGGCCACAATACAGTAAAATAAAATATCCAAGATATACTGTTGGTAATGCCCTGTCAAGATCATAATGCCCCATGATCATAATGCCCTCTGTCTAATAAATAAGGTAAGCCCCATGAATAAGAAAATAATAAATTCACCTGTATAATAAAGAATCAATCAATTATTTAACTATTAAAAGGAGACATCTCTTAATTCAACAACAGGGAAATTATTACAGATTTTAGAAACTGTCCCATTATACTTTATTTACTTCTTGTTTTGGAGACAAATTCACTAATTGCTTTGTACCCTCTGGCCGGGAAGGGCCTAGTGAGAGATATGTGCTGAGCGATCTAGCACAGAACGCTCAGCACTCATCTCAGGGCGCTCAGCACACAGTGCCTTTTTATGGCAGTCGCTCAGACTCTACCTAGGAGCTCATCAGTGACATGGAATCCTGGATCTACAGTTTCAGCCCCGAGACCAAACAATGGACCCCAGTTTGAGGTATGTTGCCACAGAAATTCCGAAGTGAGCACAGCATGGCCAAGCAGATGGTCGTGTAGCTACCGTACCAATCGTGCAGCAGTGCACCGTTACTGGGGACTGTACACCAACCAATGCATGCTGCAAGTGCTGGAAGCCATTTCCAAGTGTCGTCCAAGAACTCATGCTCGTAGTGCCCTTCACCTTCATGACAATGCACCTGCCCACAAGTCCAGTAAAGTGGTGGATTTTCTGGCCCATGAATGCATCCAGGAGCTTCGTGATCCACCATACAGTTCAGACGTGGCCCCCTGTAACTTATTAGTGTTCCCTCAAATCATGATACGTGGAAAGATCAAGTGCATGATACGTGGAATTCATTTTGAGTCATCGGAAGCTGCAGTACAGACATCTTCAGACTGGTCCAGCTGCTTCACCAAGTGGATTGAGAGCATGCAAGTTTGCATAGACTCCTCTGGCGAATACTCTGAATAAAATGTTATGTTCACTTTGCAAATAAAATCGTTTTTGTGAATCTGGGAACTTATTGCACACCACTCGTGTGTTGTCTCTCACACCAAACCTTCTCTTTTTCCAGCTGGATTTTCATGATATTCTTATCAAGAGAAATATATACTGGATGAGATTTTATATGACAGTTTATACAATGGTGATTTTCCAGTGGTTTCTCAGCAGTTTGCAGTTTGAAAACCACAGGAAAAATTGCAGTAAAACCTACAGATTACCAAAATCTTGCAAATTATATACTTTTATATAGATTTTTAAGAGACTAATAAAGTTATGGTTTTCTATAAATGATTTATACAGTACATGTGTGCACCGCAGCATCTTAAACACTTTACAGTAGTTTCCATTTCTGTTTTCATAGAAACCATACATTTAGGGCCACTTGGGCCTGGAGCTGAACATTTTCAAGAACCTATACTGAGAAGAAGAGCTGTGACCAGTGCTGTGTGGGTGTGTATACCCCTACACTATGGGGGTAATTCTGAGTTGATCGCAGCAGCAAGTTTGTTAGCAATTGTGCAAAACCATGTGCACTGCATGTGGGGCAGATATAACATGTGCAGAGAGAGTTAGATTTGGGTGGGTTAATTTGTTTCTGTGCAGGGTAAATACTGGCTGCTTTATTTTTACACTGCAATTTAGATTTCAGTTTGAATACACCCCACCCAAATCTAACTCTCTCTGCACATGTTATATCTGTCCCCCCTGCAGTGCACATGGTTTTGCCCAACTGCTAACAAATTTGCTGCTACGATCAACTCAGAATTAGGCCCTATGTGCCCCAATGTCTCCCTACATACATAAACATAGAAAAATTGGATAATTTTGGTGGGTATCCAATTAGCTGCAATAATGCAGTTTCACAATATTTTATCCCATTTGTGATAACTTGGTATCTTGGTATTTGCGAAAAGTTGTCAGCAGTAAGTCTCCATAGGGTTTATCGGAAATTTGTCTTCACCATCTCTGAGCAGTGAAATAACTAATTAGGCGCTTAAATGTTTTTTATTATTTTTAATGGCCAATAATGACGTCATTTTTGGGGTAAAAAAATGCTAAAATTAAAGTGATGGAAATTGGGGTACAAGGTATAGAATAGGCATATTAGTGTGCCTTATGAGTGGGAGAAGTAGTGCGATAAATGGTGTAACATAGTATGCAGTATGTGATTTCAGGTTTAACTCTTACCTCTTCATTCTTTGGAATAATGGTCAGTTCCTTGTAACCATGAGGAATATATACATGACTGTAATTGAAGCGTGTCTTTTTCATGAATTGCTTTCGTACAACAGAGAATGCACCATCACATCCCACTATCACATCTGCATTTGCCTGTGTTAGATTTCCCTCCTTCCTGAAACATAAATAAATGAAAAAAGTATATATTAGGATGTAAGTTAACATAATTTGCAGTGTAACAGATATGTTTTGTGATAATTCTCTTACACATAAGGATTCCATTTATCCTAAAAATATTCTGCTCACATGTCTATCCAGGGTTTTTCTTGTCTATACCAGAAAGTCCATTAGTCAGTCTTGGTATGTTACAATCCAAGGCAGAGCCATGGGCGTAACTCCCAGAAGCAATGGAGACCCCTGCCTCCAGGCTCTAATTCCTGAAGGAGCACCTGCATGTACAGCAGCACCTGTGGGTTCACAGCAGGATCCAAGTGTGACCACTGCTCTTCCAATGGAGCTCTGCAGTGCACTTGCTGCTGCTGCAGAGTTAATCTGCTCTGTCCCAGCAGCCCTGCTAATACCGGCAATAGGAGACAGGACATATCCATGCCTGGTACCACTCAGCCTGTGCTGCAGCAAGTGATTGGTGCACTCACCGCTGCTGCTTGACTGTGAGATAAGACCCACCGGTGAATGCTGATTCAGCTTGCTGCAGACGGAAGAATTTTGTGAGCCTGATCCCTACCCACTAGGCGTTGTCACACAGCGTAGCTGAAGCCCTGCCAATTTACTGCAGGCTCCGTCCCTGCAGATGGGCTGAGAATGCTATATATATATATATATATATATATATATATGTGTGTGTTTGTTTTTCCTATTTGTAAAGGGGAGTGTACAAAACTTCAACTTGGCCCCATAAGGAAATAATGAAAATATGGGGGTCCAGCAGTTTTGATCTAGCGATCCAACCTTAGAGACCAGTGCATACTCAGAAGAGTCATAACAAACAAAAAGGAAAGAATGTCTCTTTGTTGGCGCATATTGAGAGATTCATTTTAAAATATAACTTTTATTATATTGATTAAAAGTCATCTAATCACGAAATAAGGACATTACATCTAAACATACAAATATATACAGAAGTGAATATGGTGTATAAAATGATGCTAAAAACAAGGCCGCTACCTGTTTACTTCAATATTAATATAAATGAGGAGGAGCAATAATTATGCTCAAATAGAATGTGTCCTGATAAATTGTGATACAGTATCTCATAAGGAACCGCATTGTGGTAAGTATACCATATATAGGTGGTCATTCCGAGTTGATCGCTAGCTGCATTCGTTCGCTGTGCAGTGATGAGGCAAAAAAATTGCACTTCTGCTCATGCGTATGCGGCGCAAAGCGCACACGCGACATACTATTACAACGACCAATGTAGTTTCACACAGGGACTAGCGAAGCTTTTCAGTCGCACTGCTGACCGCAGATGATTGACAGGAAGTGGGCGTTTCTGGGTGTCAACTGACCGTTTTCAGGGAGTGTTCGAAAAAACGCAGGCGTGCCAAGAAAAACGCAGGCGTGGCTGGGCGAACACAGGGCGTGTTTGTGACGTCAAAACAGGAACTGAACAGTCTGAAGTGATCGCAAGCGCTGAGTAGGTTTAGAGCTACTCAGAAACTGCACAAAAAAACTTCGTAGCCATTCTGCGATCCTTTGGTTCGCACTTCTGCTAAGCTAAAATACACTCCCAGTGGGCGGCGTCATAGCGTTTGCACGGCTGCTAAAAACTGCTAGTGAGCGATCAACTCGGAATGACCCCCATAAACTTCTAAGTATACAAAAATGTGGTAATTATTAATCAGTTCACAGTAAGTATATAAGTAAGTGCATCCATGCGCTCTCTAAGGTATAATACCTACAGATGGAGCCCTCTTCATCTTTGCCTTCAATAGGATTAATTGAGCCAGGGCAGTCAGACTTAATCCCCTGTTGTAATGATTTAAACCCCTGCTTTATTGTTCTCTCTATATTGTATTGCAGCTGAGAACAATAGATGAAAGGCTTATGCTAATAAACCATGGTGCACCTAGGCGCAGCAGAGAAGCCGAGACATTCATGGTGTCTCATACACATTCATTTATAGTTTGTTCACTGCATATTGCCCTCTCCTTCAATGCAATGGCTCGCTCCTCCTGCAATATGCAATAAACGAACTATAAATTAATGTGTATGAGACACCATGAATAATTAATTCTACAATTATATTATCAGTTAATATACTAGGATAACTGCATGCATGGTGTCACATCAATTAATATAGTAACATAGTAATTGAGGTTGAATAGAGGCAAAATGCCCATCGTGTTCAACCTGTATACTGTATTAAGTTGAGTTGATTATAATGTACCTGCTGAAGTAACGTTTTATGACTAGTTAACAACTATAAGTCATGTTACACCCGGATTATCAACGTCAATATTTTAAATGTTATACCTTGGATATCCTTTTCAATCAGAAATTCATCCAATCCTTTTTTAAATGCATTTACAGTGTCCGCCATTACCACCTTCCCTGACAAGGAATTCCAAATCCTTATTGCCCTAACAGTGAAGAACTTTTTCCTCCGTTGCGTATGGAATTTTCTCTCCTCTAGCCTCAGCGAGTGACCTTGTGTCTTATGCAGAGTTCTTTTAATAAACAATTCTTCTGATAACTTTGTAATTTCCCTTTATATATTTGAAGATATTGATAATGACGCCTCTTTTCTAGTGTATACATATTCAACCTATTAAGCCTTTCCTCATACTCCAGTCCCTCTAGCCCTTTAATCAATTTAGTAGCTCACCTTTGAACCATTTCAAGTTCACCAATATCTTTTTTATACAATGGTGCCCAAAACTGACCACAATATTCCTGGAACGGACAGAGGCGTAGCGTGGAGATATGACACCTGGAGCAGGGTTATGTCACGGCGCCCCCACCCACCACCACACATACATACATACATACATACATACATATATAGATTCACACACATTTAGGCACAGACATACATAAACAAACAAATATACACAGATATATATACACACACACACACACACACACACACACACACACACACACAGATATACACATACACATATACACACAGACATACATAAACACACACATACTCACACATACTGTAAACAAAGATATATATACACCTAAACACACGCATACTTGTATACACATTAGCACACAGACATATACACACACATTTACACACAAACACATTTACACACGAAGACATATACACATAAACACACAGTATACACACAGTAATTCTCACCAAGAGGGCAGCAGCAGCGCAGCTCCTCGTTCCAGCCTGCAGGGGCGAAGCTTCTATGTGATTGACAGGCTGGAACTCGTGCGTAGAAGGAAAGGACTGAGGAAAGGGAAAGGGTGGCCACCACACTGCCGGCATGTTCCAGATCACTGAATGCAGATCCCTGACAGCCAGGAAAGTTCTTCTGATGAGCCTCCAAACCTCCCATCTTCCCTAACAACACACTACACTGCACTGGACTCTCTGTACTGTGCAATCAGTGATATGCAACATGCAGGCAGTGTGGTGGCCACCCCTTCCCTCTCTTCTAGTCATCTCCTCCTACCCTGCCCGAGATCCCGGCTCTCAGCTGTGCAGTGAGCCGACGCCTTCTGTCCCCAGCAGCGCCTGGAGCTCAAGCTCCACTTGTTCCACCCTCCTTACACCCCTGGGTGCGGACGTACCAATGATTTGTACAGCAGCAGGATTACATCCTCGTCTCGTGTCTCAATTCCCCATTTTATGCACGCTAGCACCTTACTTGCCTTCTTTACTGCGCTTTGACATTGTATACGGTTATTAAGCTTATTATCAATGAGTACCCCCAAAATCTTTTTCCAATACTGTTACCCCTAGATTTTCCCCATTTAATATGTAGGATGCAAGTTTGTTTTTAGTCCTGAAATGCATAACCTTGCATTTTTCTATATTGAACCTCATTCTCCATTTAGACGGTATCCGGACTCCAGGTCGACAGCAAAAAGGTCGACACACCTTAGGTCACCGCCAATTGGTCGACACACCGTAGGTCGACATGGACAAAAGGTCGACATGGACAAAAGGTCGACAGGAACAAGGTCGACATGGAAAAAGGTCGACATGAGTTTTTCAGGATTTTTTTCTTTTTTGGAACCTTTTCATACTTAACGATCCACGTGGACTACGATTGGAACGGTAATCTGTGCCGAGCGAAGCGAAGGCACCATGCCAGAAGCATGGCGAGCGAAGCGGTGCACTAATTGGGGTTCCCGGTCACTCTACAAAGAAAACGACACAAAAAAACACATAAAAAACTCATGTCGACCGTTTTCCATGTCGACCTTGTTCCTGTCGACCTTTGTCCATGTCGACCTTGTGTCCATGTCGACCATAGGTGTGTCGACCAATTGGCGTCGACCTAAGGTGTGTGGACCTTTTTGCTGTGGACCCTGAGTCCCAGACCCATTTAGACGCCCAGATTTCAAGTTTAGATAAGTCATTCTGCAGAGACTCCACATCTATTTCTGAATTAATTACCCTACACAGTTTAGTATCATCTGCAAAGATTGACACTGCGCTTTCCAGGCCTATTTCTAGGTCATTGATAAATATGTTGAACAGAAGTGGCCCGAATATGGACCCCTGTGGTATTCCGCTGACTACTGGTGTCCAGCTTGAGTACTTCTGGTTGACCACTACTCGCTGTACCCTGTTACCCAGCCAATTACTTATCCATGTACAAATAGTTTTTCCTAGGTCAAGCTCCTTTAATTTGATGATCAGTTTCCTGTGAGGCACTGTATCGAAGGCTTTTGCAAAATCTAAGTATACCACATGCACTGCTTTTCCCTGGTCAAGATTGTCGCTCACTTCCTCATAGACGTTAACTACGTCTGATATGCTGGGAATGCATTTTCATACTTAATATCAACATCTGTGATGAGCACAGACATTTATGTGTTACACCAAACTATTACAGAGAGAGAGACACAATGTATGCAAAAGAGTACTTAGTCTAAGGAAACCAATAAGAAACAATTATCAGTTCAAAATTACAAATTTATACAAATGTATCACCTAGTGGCTGCATGCAATAAATAAATCAGCAACAATATTGAGCTGACTGAAGGAACGATACTACTGTAGCTTGGCTGAATAGACTGTCTTTTCTCAAAAGCAATTATTATAACAAATCGCTACAAATGTATCACTTAGGAGCTACATGTAACAAGTAGATCAGCAACAATATTAAGCTGACTGAGGAATAACACTGAGCTGGCTGAATTGACAGAATTTTTTCAGAAGCAGTCTTTATAACACTACAGTGTGGTACTACAAGGACATCTAATTCAGTGGGTGTGAGTGCATTAATGTGGATAGAAATACCACAACAATAGGGACACATTGTGAAAATAAAGTTGCAAATAAATTGCTTTGTCTGTGCCGTTAAGAATTTCCCATTGACTGCTTGATAGGTATTATACCTTAGAGAGCGCATGGATGCATTTACTCATATACTAACCGTGAACTGATTAATAAATACCACATTTTTGTATACTTATAAGTCTACATACTGTATACTTACCACAATTTATAAGGACACATTGATTTGAGCATACTTATTGCTCCTCCTCATTTCTATTAATATTGAAGTAAACAGATAGTGGCCTTGTTTTTAGCATCACTTTATACACCATATTCACTTCTGTATATGTTTGTATGTTTAGATGTAATGTCCTTGTTTCGTGATTAGACGACTTTTAATCAGTATAATAAAAGTTATATTTTAAAATGAATCTCTCAATGTGCGCCAGCAAAGAGACATTCTTTCCTTTTTTGTTTGTTATGACTATTCATCTTGTCTCTGGTAGCACCCTCGAGGATTTATTGCAATAAGGCTAATTGTTCACAGACATTAATCGGGGCCTTTTTCAATTATGTATTCAAAATGATTTGACAAGTGCATAGTCTCATTCCTCTTTGCACATTCCCTTTTCTTATCCTCTTATGAAACATACTCAGTAGATTCATCTTTTCTGCTATTTTGAGACTGAGTGGGGGCCTCAGTGAGGAGCAGGAGGTATGATGACCTCTCATTGCCTCATTCTGGGCCTCATAATACCTCTGTAGTTCTGTCATTGATTATAGCACCATTAAAATCAACTTTGCCTACATATGTTGATAATGGGATTGCTTGAAGGCACAAGCTGAATATTACTTGTGCTCAGGGCCGCCAACAGAAATCTTGGGGCCCGGTACAGTGATATCTCTGGAGCCCCCTTAGATTTTATATATAGACCGTAGTTTCATCGGCGGCACTCAGGAATAAAACACACAACGACAGCCACTTTCAGCCAATGTTTCAATGCAGCAGCATTTTCGTCAGGGAATATACATATACTGAATTCTAAATTTGCTGCGCTACATAAGAAACGTAATAAATAAATAAATATATATTTATTTATACACATATATAAATATGTATATCTGTGCTTCCTCCCCCACACACGCCACATTTTGTCTCCCTCTCTCCTTCCTCCCACACACTTCAAAATCGGTCTCTCTCAATTACTCCATGCTGCATTCACAACTTCCCCACCCCATCCCAAAGCCCTGGATTCCCTCACCAAGCCACACCTGCGCTGCACTCCCCAGTATCCAGATCCTCACACCGCGTAGCAGGTGCTCACACCCCACCAGAAGAGCCTGGCGCAGAGCACAGGAATCCTGGCCAACGGAGCTTCTGCCATGTCCTGTAAATGCCTGCAACAGAGCTGGACTCAGAAGAGTAGATGCACACTCGTACTGCACAGTCACTGTGTGTGAGAGGCTCCTGTCACTCTGAGGCCGCACCCACACCACCTACAGCTTGGACAAAATGGCTTACATCCCTTCTGAGCACTAAGCTGCGTATCCTTGGGGCCTGGTACAGATGTCCCCTTTGACCACCATTGTCACCGGCCCTGCTTGTGCTTAAGCCTAAAATGACAGCAATTTAGCGAACAGTATATTAATTGAAGTGATGAATATCTAGATGTTCTGTGCCATAGCAGCATAAATAGTGTTTTAGAGTGTATGAGTTACTATGTTACAATGTGTTTTTGAATGTGTATTTTAATTATTATAATTGAGTAAAATATTTTTTCTATATCAAGGCAAATTGTGGTTAAGTGTGTATTTTTATAAAGTTACAATCTTCACTTTATCCTTCATGTCAGAACTCGCTTTGCAGATGCTGCAGATGCATTCAGTGTTTTAGGTGCCTTCTAATCATTACCGTTCTATGCCAGTGGTTCCCAAATGCGATCCTCAAGGCACCCCAGCAGTCCAGGTTTTAAGGATATCCATGTTTAGGCACAGGTGACTTGATTAGTACCTCAGTCACTTTTATTATACCGTCTTTGCACAAGCAGGTATAGCCCTAAAACCTGGACTGTTGGGGTGCCTATGCAGTTGCCTAGGTACACCTAATTGTAGTGCCCTTCCTGGAGATGTGCAAAATTCCTAATGTAAGATTCTGAACTGCTTACCTGTAAAAAGTCATTGTGCCACAGTTGATATCACAGTAATTCAACTTGTGTTCAAAATGTAACTTCACATTTGAATATTTTTCTGCCGCTGTTGAAACAAATTAACACAACAAAAATGTAAATATTATATTTCCCTTTGTTATTTATATTTTATTAACTTTGTTTAAATTGGGGTTCATGCAAATTTGATGCATGACTAGCGGACATTTGACCTGATTGGGATTGTGCTTGTCAATGTATCAGTCAATGTTATTTATTTAGGCAAGTTAGCCAATGGGGAGTAAGCAAGGTGTGGGTTTAGATTAGGAAACTCTATATACTGTGCATCTAACTGAAGTCTCCTTTACAAGACATCACCTCACTAATGTTTTTGTTGGTACTGAGAGCCAGGAGTGAACATCAGATCAGAAATGTCTCCTTCTCAGAAGGTATAGGCTGGCAGAGGCCCAGTATTGAAAGTAGGGTGGTACAGAGTACCATTAAGAAATATGGTGGTGGTACTCTTGTGTGTGGGACATCAAATGGTGTCATAACTGTGTGTGGCATAATATGTAATAGGTATTAGGGTGTGTGGTATAATATGGAAGACATTGCGGTGTGTGGCGTAATGTGTAATGGGCATGTGGCATAATGTGTAATGGACATTATGGTGTTTGGCATAATGTGTAAGGGGCATTACGGTGTGTGGCATAATGTGGCCATGCCCCTATTGTCATGTAGCCACTCCCCTGGTTTTGTGTGACCACACCCCCTCATGCCATGTGACCACGGCCATTTTTACTATCAGTATCACTAAGAAAAAATGTCTACTTGCACCACTGCATAGGCCATAACTGGGTGACAGTGATACCCCTCTGCAGGATGGGTCAACCATTAGGTCAACTTTCCAGCATTCAGTGGGACAATCCCATTTTTCTGGGACTGTCCCATCCACGAGCCTCAGTGTCCTATAGTGGGGGGGAGCAAACACCGCTGCTCTGCAAGCAGTGGGCGAATAGATGCTGTGCTCATGTGCATGGTATCTATTCACATTGCAGGGATAGTCTGAGGGCAGCCCAGCATCTTGAAAATTGCTGGTCACACTTACAGTGATTCAAACAGGGGTCTATGAGGCCCCGCCCCCTTTCTGTGAGGCTCTGCCCACTTTTTTGGCATGGGCGAGCCTCTGGCGCGCACAGGGTCTCGAATTGTGGGACACTAATGTTTGGATGTATGCATTAGGTATGATAAGAAAGATTAAGTGGAAATCATTGACAAGGAAACTGGATGCTGCTGTTAGATTGCACAGCCCCATTTGTAGTCAGATCTGCCCGCCTTTCTCATTGCAACCATGCTAATCTTAGTTATAAACATCAGTAAATTGATAATCAATTTTAACAAAAATCCTTGTGTCCATTTAATAATTTATTAGAGTAAGATTTCTTATGATCTGTTTAGTAATACCAACATATGCCTTTAAGGTTTTTTTTTTGCCTAAAATACACATTATTGTACTACTTAACTGGTATTTCCATTTGGACAGAGTTTCGGAAATGTAAACTGTATATGTATTCAACTGCGTTTTATTTGTTTTGTTTTTTTTGTAATTTGTATTTTTGTTTGTATGCCAAGACACTATTCTCTGTTTTGTATACATATTATTACATTTTTATATTGTGTACAAATAGGGTAATACAACTTTCACATTTTCTACTAGCAATGCCATATCACATATCTATTCTATCCCTAAACTAACTTATGGCATTAGTATACACACTTGCTTCTCCAGTTCTGATATATACTGTAGATAGATCAAAGCGCACACAAAAATCTAAATTGATTTTTAGAGAAAATGAAGTTGATATATTGATTGATGATATTGAGGATAATTATTTTGGTAACTTGCTAATCATGGAAAGATTGGTGACAAGAGAGCTAAAAAGTTGGTACAATATTATAACACCTGAAAAGATCTGGAAATAGGTAGAATCCCTAGGGCAGGGGTGGGCAATCTTTTTCCTACGAAGGGCCATTTGGATATTTATAAAATCCTTCGGGAGCCATACAAAAATTATCAACTTAAAAAATAGCCTGCCCCCAGTAGTTATGCCCCTAAATGGTACTGTGTGCGCACGCACCAAAAAATGAGAGTGGCCAATTAAAATGGGAAGTGATACACATTTGCTCCCAATAGTGCAGTGCCAGATACACATATGCCAGTGCAGTGCCAGATACACATATGCCACCACAGTGCCAGATTCACATTGCCCCACAATGCCATACACACATTGCCCCCACAGTGCCAGATACACATTGCTCCACAGTGCCAGATACATATTGCCCCACACATGCCCCCCACCCCACTGTGCTGCTCACCGCTGCTGCTGTGTGTTTGTCAGGGGAGGAGTGTGAAGCGTGCGCCTCTTCTGCCCCTTAGTGCTCAGTCCAGCGGCGTGTCTCAGCTGTTAGGGGACAGGCAGGGAGGAAAGCGCAGCTATGTCAGGCGGCGGCGGTGTGTTATGCACACCAGTGCCTGCAGGAATGTACTGGTGTCTGAACTGTTATGCACACCAGTGCCTGCAGGAATGTACTGGTGTTTGAACTGTTATGCACACCAGTGCCTGCAGGAATGTACTGGTGTCTGAATGGATAGGGATGCAAAACAAATGAACTCACAGACAGACTGAGGAATATGACATTACGTACACAGAAGGTGATAGGGTAACAAAATAAACACAAAGTGAACAGAGAAGCCCAGAGGCTAAGAAACTGGGTGTCTCCCTAGTATTAGTAATGCTCAGATGGAAAAAGCAAGATGTTGTGTTTTAATACGTAGAGAACCCGAAATGCTGTTGCTAAGGGCAACAGCAAAACCCTAAAGGGTTACCAACGGGTGTGGCAGTAAACTCCTTGGTCAGAGATGGAATAATAGACACAAGGAGAGTCTCCACAATCCTAGTCCTCACTTGCAGTGCACTGGTTCAGCTTACTGCCACTAAACTGACACCAGAACACCTTGCACAGTGAGAAGGGATTTTTGCAGGCAAGTCTGAGAATACAGCCGCAAACTTGCTAAGTTCACAGAGTAGCAAAAGAACCCCACCAAGTTAAACGACTGACTCCAGTCTTACTGCTAGGTCTGGATTGGCAGAGTGTAGTACCAAATCCCAAGGCCTATTTGCAGTAAGCAACAAACAAATACAAAGCTACACAGTACTGGCTAACTTTCAGGAACTGACTAACCAACAAAGATTCAGCAGCATCTGCTTAACCTGAGAAGAGGCCTTATATAGCAGGTGCTGTCCACGCCCCACTCAGACCTCACAGACTGTGAGCACAAAAACCAGCACCGGATCCCCTGCCGTGCACAGAGCCTGTAACCACTGCACAGCAAAAGACCCGAACTGGAGTATCAGCTGCGCTCAGGTTACTCCGCTAGCACTTGTCTCCCGGTTGCCATGACGACGTCGCAGCACAGGGCAGGAGACCCTAACAGTACCCCCCCTCTGACGAGGGGTCAAAGAACCCCTACCACCGGGTTTATCGGGGAACTGCGAGAAGAAAGAGCGTATCAGTCTGGGGGCATGAAGATCACAACTGCGCACCCACGACCGCTCCTCCGGGCAATACCCCTTCCAGTGCACCAAAAATGACAGCCGACCCCGAACCATCTTGGAGTCAAGAATCCTTTCAACAACAAACTCCCTCTGGCCACGTATCAGAAGAGGGGAAGGTCTTCCACTGGAAGAAGGATTACTAATCGCCCGTTTTAAAAGGGAACAATGAAATGTTTTATTGATACCCAAAGAACGGGGCAGATCTAACTGAAATGCCACCGGATTGATAACCCTGGTGATCTTATAAGGGCCGATGAACCGGGGGCCTAACTTATGAGATGGCTGTCTCAACTTCAAATTCTTGGTAGACAACCAGACGAAGTCTCCTAATTTGAAGCTGCAGGGTCTTTTCCGCTTATCAAAAACCCTTTTGGTCACTAATGACACAGACACAAGGGCTTTCTTCACTTTCCTCCAAATACCTCTAAGGACCGAAACCACAGAGGAACCACCAGGCGTGGAGTCCAGGGGGTCAAAAGAATTGGCCTTAGGATGATGCCCATACACACAAAGGAAGGGAGAGATCCCTGTAGCAGAGTGAGCCGCGTTGTTATAGGCAAACTCCGCCATGGACAGATGAGCAACCCAGTCAGTCTGACACTTGGAGACATAACACCTGAGGAACTGCTCCAAGGACTGGTTCACCCTTTCAGTCTGCCCATTAGACTGCGGATGGTAGCCTGACGACAAGCTGACAGAAATCTGGAGATCGGAACAAAATGCCCTCCAGAATTTGGCCACAAACTGGGATCCGCGGTCAGAGACCACATCAAGTGGCAACCCGTGGAGACGCACAACATGCAGCATAAATAAATCAGACAGGCGTCTGGCCGATGGCAGCCCAACCAGTGGAACGAAGTGCGCCATCTTCGAAAACCTGTCAACGACAACCCGGATGGCTGTCATCCCCGAGGATTTGGGCAAGTCCACCACAAAATCCATTGAAATGTGGGTCCATGGCTTAGATGGGATAGAGAGTGGATGTAATGGGCCATAGGAGTCTTATTTCGGGCACAGATGTCACATGCCCGAACCCACTGATCCACATCCTTAGCCACCGAGGGCCACCACACCGCCCTAGATAGCAACTCCCGAGTTCTGGCAATACCCGGGTGACCTGCCGACTTCTTGGCATGGAATTCCAGGAACACTCGCTGTCTTAACCTAGGAGGCACAAACAAAAGACCAACCGGAAGGTCTGGAGGAGCCTGCTCTTGTGCTCTAAGGACTAATGATAAGAAGTCCTGGGTAATGCCCACTTTAATACATGATGGGGACACAATGGGCAATGGCTCCTCTGTGGTCTCCTGGATTGGAGCAAAACTCTGCGAGAGCGCATCAGCCTTGATGTTTTTTGACCCAGGGCGATATGTTATCAAAAAATTAAAGCGAGCAAAAAACAAAGCCCATCGTGCCTGCCTGGCATTGAGACGCTTCGCTGACTCTAAATATGCCAGATTCTTATGGTCGGTGAGAATTGAGACCACAAACTTAGCCCCCTCAAGCCAGTGTCTCCACTCCTCGAGTGCATCCTTAATAGCTAACAATTCCCGGTTACCCACGTCATAATTCATCTCGGCAGGCGAAAATTTACGGGAAAAGTAAGCACAGGGATGAAGGCGATTATCAGACACTCCCATCTGAGAGAGCACTGCCCCAATACCCATCTCAGAGGCATCCACCTCCACCACAAAAGGACGCTCTGGATCTGGGTGTCGCAGCACCTTGGCCGATACAAATGCCCTTTTGAGACGGGCAAAAGCCGCTTTAGCCTCACAAGACCAGTGAGCAACATCCGCCCCTTTCTTAGTGAGTGCCACCAAGGGCGCCACTATAGACGAAAATCCAGCGATAAATCGTCTATAAAAATTCGCAAAGCCCAGGAAACGCTGAAGCGCCTTCAAACTAGTGGGCTGCACCCAATCCAGGACTGCCTGTACCTTGGAACCCTCCATTTGGAAACCTTCTGGGGAGATAATATATCCTAGAAATGCGATTTGCTGAACTTCAAATTCGCACTTCTCCAGCTTCGCCCCAAGCCGGTGGTCTCTGAGTTTCTGGAGGACTAAGCGTACATGCTTCCGATGGTCCTCCAGGGAATGGGAGAAGATTAGGATGTCATCTAAGTATACAACTAAGAATCTATCCAAATATTCCCTGAGTACATCATTCATGAAATCCTGGAAGACTGCCGGGGCATTACAGAGCCCAAAAGGCATCACCAAATATTCATAATGCCCTGAGTGGGTATTAAAGGCAGTCTTCCATTCATCCCCCTCTCTTATTCGGATTAGATTGTACGCACCGCGTAGGTCAATCTTAGAAAAAATGGTGGCAGTACGAAGCTGGTCAAACAAGACCGAAATGAGAGGCAGTGGGTATGAGTTTTTAATCGTGATACGGTTCAATTCCCTGAAGTCGATGCAGGGTCGCAACGAACCGTCCTTTTTACCCACTAAGAAGAACCCCGACCCAACTGGAGACTGTGAAGGTCTGATAAATCCCTTAGCCAAGTTCTCCTGAATGTACTCTGCCATAGCCTGAGTCTCAGGACGTGACAGGGAGTACAACCTGCTCTTGGGAAGCTTAGCATTTGGCAACAAATCAATGGCACAGTCATAGGGGCGATGGGGAGGTAGTACCTCTGCAACTTTTTTGGAGAACACGTCCGCAAAATCTGCATAACACCCTGGCAATCCTGGCAAACTTAGCTGCGAGAGCCTGACTGGAAGGCTCAAGCAACTCCTGAAACAATCAGTACCCCAACTAACAATCTCCCCAGAGACCCAGTCAAATTGAGGATTGTGGGCCCTTAACCAGGGTAACCCCAACACCAATGGGGCAAAAGTACAGACAGTCACATAAAAGGACAAATTTTCAGAGTGTGTGGCTCCAATAAACAAAGAAATCTGGCTAGTGCAAGAGGTAATTTTACCTTGGGATAATGGTTCCCCGTTTAACCCACAAATCTCAATTTCCGATGCCAAGGGTACTAAGGGAACAGAGTGTTTCAGGGCGAATTGGCGGTCCATAAAAACCCCGTCGGCCCCACTGTCCACAAAGGCCTCAGTCTTGACAGTTTGACCGAGGATCTTCAAGGTCACCGGAATGATAAAAGTCTTCTTGGGAAATTCTGACTTCTGGCCTGACAGGATATTTCCCATCACCCTCAGGCCCTGAAGTTTTCCGGCTTTTCTGGGCATGATACTACCACATGACCTTTATTCCCACAGTACAAACACAACCCTTGCTGTCTCCTCCGCGTCTTCTCACGCGAGGAGAGGCGGGTAGCCCCAATCTGCATAGGCTCCTCAGAAAATTCCTCAGAGTCTGAGGTTCTCTTGGGAAAGAAGGAAACCTCGGTCTCCCTTTCAAGCCTACGCTCTCTCAGCCGTCTATCCACCCGGATGGATAACTGCATGAGCTGATCCAAGCTATCAGGCAAGGGATATTGTACCAGTTGGTCTTTTATCTGGTTAGAAAGACCTCTTCAGTACTGGTGTTTCAGGGCTGGGTCATTCCACTGGGTATCATGGGCCAACCTCCGAAACTCCGTACAGTAAACCTCAACTGGCCTTCGCCCTTGCTTAAGGATCAAAATCTGAGCCTCGGCTGAGGCCGTCTTGTCAGGGTCATCATACAACATGCCCAGTGCCGTAAAAAAAACATCAACACTTTTAAGCGACGGACAGTCAGGCTGCAACCCATATGCCCAGACCTGTGGGTCTCCTTGTAGCAAGGAAATCACTATGCCCACCCGCTGAATCTCCGACCCAGAAGACTGAGGCCTAAGCCGGAAGTATAGCTTGCAGCTCTCCTTGAAACAAAAGAACTGCGAGCGATCTCCAGAAAAACGATCCGGGAGATTTACTTTCGGCTCCTTAACCCCTGAAGATGCTGCTGCTGTGGGAGCTCCGCCAGCGGCCTGGGAGGTGTGCATTTTAATGGACAAATCATTAAATTGTCGAGTCAGGACCTGCACCTGATTGACCACCTGTTGCAACGTATTTTGAGGGGTATGCTCCATATTCCCACAAAATTTCAACAGGAGTATTAGGCTGCTGAATATGTTATGCACACCAGTGCCTGCAGGAATGTACTGGTGTCTGAACTGTTATGCACACCAGTGCCTGCAGGAATGTACTGGTGTTTGAACTGTTATGCACACCAGTGCCTGCAGGAATGTACTGGTGTCTGAACGGATAGGGATGCAAAACAAATGAACTCACAGACAGACTGAGGAATATGACATTACGTACACAGAAGGTGATAGGGTAACAAAATAAACACAAAGTGAACAGAGAAGCCCAGAGGCTAAGAAACTGGGTGTCTCCCTAGTATTAGTAATGCTCAGATGGAAAAAGCAAGATGTTGTGTTTTAATACGTAGAGAACCCGAAATGCTGTTGCTAAGGGCAACAGCAAAACCCTAAAGGGTTACCAACGGGTGTGGCAGTAAACTCCTTGGTCAGAGATGGAATAATAGACACAAGGAGAGTCTCCACAATCCTAGTCCTCACTTGCAGTGCACTGGTTCAGCTTACTGCCACTAAACTGACACCAGAACACCTTGCACAGTGAGAAGGGATTTTTGCAGGCAAGTCTGAGAATACAGCCGCAAACTTGCTAAGTTCACAGAGTAGCAAAAGAACCCCAGCAAGTTAAACGACTGACTCCAGTCTTACTGCTAGGTCTGGATTGGCAGAGTGTAGTACCAAATCCCAAGGCCTATTTGCAGTAAGCAACAAACAAATACAAAGCTACACAGTACTGGCTAACTTTCAGGAACTGACTAACCAACAAAGATTCAGCAGCATCTGCTTAACCTGAGAAGAGGCCTTATATAGCAGGTGCTGTCCACGCCCCACTCAGACCTCACAGACTGTGAGCACAAAAACCAGCACCGGATCCCCTGCCGTGCACAGAGCCTGTAACCACTGCACAGCAAAAGACCCGAACTGGAGTATCAGCTGCGCTCAGGTTACTCCGCTAGCACTTGTCTCCCGGTTGCCATGACGACGTCGCAGCACAGGGCAGGAGACCCTAACACGGTGGCGTGTAGGATCTCAAACCAGCCGCCGGTTCCTGAGCCAATCAGAGCTTGCGGACTGGCAGCGGCGGCTCCTGATTGGCTGCCAGTCTGCGAGCTCATGAACCGGCGGCTGGTTTGAGATCCTAGGCGCCACTGCTGCCGGACATAGCTGCGCTCTCCTCCCTGCCCTGATAGCTGAGACACGGTGCCGCCGGACTGAGCAAAAAAGGAGCAGGAGAGGCGCATGCTGCGCTCTCCTACCCTGACACAAAGCAGCGGGCCAGAACAAGTAGTTTTGTGGGCCAGAGGTTCCCCACCCCTGCCCTAGTGGGATCAGGCTCTGAAAAAATCCCACTTTGGTTTTCAGGATGATGTTTCCTTGACTAACAGGAACAAAATTCTTGATGAATGTTCACCTAAATTGACTGGGGTCATTATCATTGAGAGGAAAAAATAACTACTTAGAAGAAGAGCAAAAACGTTAGTATGGTATGGTAAAAATAGAAAACAATGAAGATTTTGAAGAGGAAGTAAGCAAGATTCAACAAAAAGTGGACAATCTAGAGGATGATATTATCAATGGGAATAGGAAAAGTTCATTAGGGACAAAAAAGATTACAAAAGTAATAAAGTACATTATTGGAATACCAACACAAATCTTTGGAAGAAATATTCCACAAATGAAGATTAAGAAGTGATATTGGACCTGAATCCAATGATAGGAGACCATATGGGGGATGTGATAAGGTAGAAAACAGATCTAGAAGACTTAATTTTTATAGATCTTCACAAAGGAAAAAAAAAAAAGGTCCAACAATTGGAGAAATAGATATGAAATGTTCCGATCCCCATCACCCCATCACCCCAACCCCCAGATTCAAAATATTTGCAAAATATCTTTTAGAGGACAGCAAAGGGAAATATGTATGGCCTCATATTCAGAAAAAGGAAGATCTTTATGTTGATTGGAATACTCACAAGGTATAAAAAGATGTTTGAGACTAGGAGAAGGGGAAAGAGAGGAAGCAGAATACCCACCACAAAAAAATAAAAGGGTAATTATAACTCTCAAACCATAAAAGACAGACATCATTAATGTATTGTCACGATCAGGGTATTTGGACGCCATTACTTGCCTTTTAGATGTCTCCTGAGGCTGGCTCAGCGTTCCAAGGCGGGATCTCATCTGTGTCTACACTCTGCATATCGCTCCTGTCACTCTGAGACGCTGTCACAGCGGCGCCATGTTTGAATCCTGCATGGCGTCTCCCGTCCTCCGCGGCCTCCGCCGCTCCTGTGTTATAGTTTTCAGGTTGTCAGAGTGGTGCTTCATGTCTGCCGCAGCCTCCGCTGTCATCCACGTGTCTCAATGTACAGTTGTCAATCTGGCGTCTCTTGTCCTCTGCGGCCGGCGCCGCCATTGCTGATATGTTTCCACATGGTTTTCCAAACCAGCTTTCCCTCCAAGTACTAACATGGGCGCAGCCATGTTGGTTCCAGTCACATGTTCTTTCTCCACCAATCTGCTGCACTGTGGAATCTGCATGATTGGTCAGCCAATGCCTGCCCTGCAGCAGGTATAAGTATCCTGTGCCTGAACCAGGAAATGGTCAGTGCTTTGTTTGTCAAACCTTGTTCCAGTCTCTCTCCTGTGGTTGTTTCTCCAGGTTCCAGCTCCTGTCTCCAGCATCCACTAAGAGACCCGCACCTGCCTTCCATCCTGCGGTGCAGCCTGACTCTGCAGTCCTCCGTGGCTGTTCCAGCTTCCAGCTATTAACAATCTGCTTCCAGCAGTCAGCTTTCAGCAGATTCCAGCTTCCTTAACGTGCCGGTGTTGTTCCAGCGGGTTCCTACTTACCAGCAGTATCCACTAACCACCGGTAACCACTTTTCAACTCTTCTGTTTCCACACTCCCTAGCATCTTACAGTATCTACTCCGTGTCTTCATCACCTGGCTGGTTTCGTCCAGCATCCACTCCGTGTCTTCATCACCTGGCTGATTCCATTTAGCATCCACTCCGTGTCTCCACCACCTGGCTGGTTCCATCCAGTAACTACAACAGTTTATTCCAGTTACCAGCTTCATCTAATACACCTACTGGCGTGTTCCTCGGCTATCTCCACTACTACAGCCAGGCCTGGTAAGGTTATTCCATCAAAGGACTTTAACATCTGTTCTTCAACCTACCAGTGCTCTGTGATACCTTTTACAGTTAAAGTGATCCAGGAACTGTATTATCTGCCACTGCTTATTATCAACTGTGAATGCTGTTGTTATTACACGGAGTCTGTTAATAAAACTTTTATTGACTTTTAACCTGGTTGTCATGGTCACACCTTTGGGTAATCCTTCTACACTTACATGTCCAGGGGCAGAGCCGGCCCTAACCAATATGATGCCCTAGGCAAGATTTTGGCTGGTGCCCCCTAGCACCACCGCTGGTTCCGCCTCTGACCTTGCACCTCTTTACTAGCACCATCACCCCTCACCCATAGCAGTCCTTATTTTGGTGTTTGTACCCCCTATATTTTAAATAGGAACAGTTTGCACATTTGGCGCACAGCCTAAAAAGGGGTGTGTTTTTGCTGGCAAGGGGCATGGCCACACAATAGTAACCCCAATTCCAATTACACCACACAGTACTGCAACTTCATTCACATTTGATCATGTGATAGTGTTCATAATTCATATTACATCCCACAGTAGTATCACTTTACCTTATAAACGTTACTACTCACAGTAGAGCCCCTTATTCACATTACATCACACCCTATTGCTCTTTATTCACATTAGACGACACAGTAGTGCCCTTTCTATACGCAATGCCACATAGTAGAGCACCTTATACACATAATGCCACACATTAGTAATGCATTTATACACATAATTCCACACAGTAATGCCCCTTACACATATGAGACACATTATTAATGTCCTTATAAACATAATGCGCCTTACACATTATGACAACCTTTATTAATGCCCTTTTACACATAATGACCCTTACACATAAGCCGCACATTATTAATGCCCTTATACACATAATGACACACATAGTGCCCCCTACACATTTGCTGCACATTATTAGTGCCCCTATACACATAATGACACACATACAGAAGTACCCTTTTACACATATGCCGCACATTATTAATGCCCTTACACACATAATGGCATGCATAGTGCCCCTTACACATATGTTGCACATTATTAATGCATTTTTACATGACACACATAATGCTCCTTACACATTTTACGAACACTACTGCACAACTAACCCACTCACATGCACACAGCACTCACACTGCCACTAACACTGTGACCTCTGCCTCTGCTTGATACAGGTGTGTCCTCAAAAATATTGCCTCAATGCTAACATCTGGCACCTTTTTATAATGAAAATGCATCTTATTTGCATTGCTATTTGGCTAGGATGCACAAGCAGCTTCCATTGATTAAAATGATATGCAGCATGCCTATATGCTGTGTGAGACTGTGGCTGTACCTGCATATGAAATGCTACACACAGAATATAGGCATGCCGCATATCATTTTAATCAGCAGAAACTGCTGATGCCCCTAGGCATATCAAATGCCCTAGGCAATTGCCTAGTTTGCCTATGCCTATGGTCGGCTCTGTCAAGGGGTCTGATTAAACCTAAAGCGCAACGGAATATGCTGCGCTATATAAGAAGCTGTTAATAAATAAATAAATAAGTTTAATTTCATTTCAGCCCCTACAACTGAGGCTTCCTCCTGTCAGCCAAAACCCTCAGTTGTGACATGTATCCCATAAGGTAGTATTACCATCAGAAATTAGAATACTAGAAAAAGGCTTGAAATTTGCCCCAGATAAATGTCAACATGTTTGATCTGTTTATTGATTTAAGCAAATATATCAGGGTGGCTCATGCTTCAAAGACTCTTTCTCAAGAATACCACTAATACATTGTCTTACTGACCAAAACAAAAAGCCTTTAGTATCACTTCAATTCAAATACTACCCAGTCAAATCGAAAGGGAGTCATATTGGCATCTTCTACGACCTAGTAAAAGATTTCAGGGAACTAAAAATTCAGAATAACCCATACTAGAATAATTTAAATAGAGAAGAGAAAAAGTCTGTCAAACAATTGCGTACCAATGAAGATTTGGTCATAAAAACAGCAGACAGAGGAGGAGCAACTGTCCATAGTAGGGAAAGTTATTTAAAGGAGGCCCACAAAATTCATCATGATAGTTCTACCTATGAAATTATGAGTAATCATCCTACAAAGATCTGTCAAGAAGAACTTGGAAGACTGCTAACACAAGCTAAAATTACTAAACTAATAAAAAAGAAATTGACTTTACTCAAAACATCACAAAGTAGCAGCCTTCTATCATATTCCTAAGGGCTATAAGGACAAAAACAACCCCCAGGTCACCCGATAATACTGGGGATCAGGTCTCTGACAGCAGTGGTGGAACTTGTGAGTGGTGGGTATACAGATAGTGGGATTGGGTGATGGGAGAAGCAGTGAGTGACAGTGACAAAGGCTGTGGGTGACAGCGGCAGAGGCCATGGGTGACGGAGAGGCAGGTGGTGACTGGGGAGTTACTGGGTGTCAGGTAGAGATGGCTGGGAGAGACACAGGGTGACAGAAAGCGGCAGTGGGTAGCAGGGAGAGGTAGATGGGTGATTGAGGAGGCAGTGGGTGCTGTGTTGATAGCTTGCAAGTATAATTAGAAAAAAAAAGTCTATTATAGTATGACTGAAGGTCCCAGCAAGCCTCCTCCGCATGCTGGTACTTGGAGAACTATAAGTACAAGCATGCAGGGTATTAAAGGGCCCGCTGGTACCTATAGGTCTATTGTTAAATAAACATTTTAAAAAAGACAGGACACTTATACCATAGAAAGTTAAAAGTTTTTTTATTATTATCATTATTATTATTATATTATTATTATTATTTCTCATTTTTACACTTGAAAGCTATCAAATCGGCACCCATTGCCCTGCGGCGCTGAGGAAACTCCCAGGATTCAACCCTGGCCTTGGATACCCTGAAAGTGGGACCCACTCCCCCAGGGTATCCCATTACGGGGCTAACTGGTTGGGGTTTAATGCTATGGCTGCTGGGACCAATATAAACATGTCCTTCCTGGCTAGTGAAGCCCAGTGCTGGTTTCAAAAATACCAGAGACCCCTACATGTTTTCCCCCCCATATTTTTGGTACCAGGACTGGTTCAAGAGCATGCTGCTGGTTGTTAAAATACAGGGGGACCTCAGAATTCCCCCTCCCCCCCTGTATTTACTGATTCAGGACTGGCTGGTTATAATTTAGGGGGGTGGGACTGCAAGGTTTTTTTTTTAATTTTGTGTAACTATTTGTAAACTTTCTCAGGTAGAAGCATGCACAGAGCTCACTGATCTGTGCATGCTTCTGTCAAACTTGCGCGTTGTCCTAAAACTCACTCTACAATGTGCTGTTACGTGTGCTGTCTGCAGCTCTGTTCTGTCAGTTTAATTGCAGCTCTATTCTGTCTGCTTAATTGCTGTAGCAGCACACCTGTTTGGAAATGCCTTGTTACCTTAAGGGCCCCATACACTAGAACGATAATGCTCAATTCATCCAATTTCGGGCATTCGGACCGATATATATCAAATGGAATCAGACATTTTGGAGGTGTTTCCGTTCCGATGCGCGTTCCCATAAGGGTCGTGTCGGATCCCCTAGGTCGCTAGTGCTGCACTCGTGATATATCGTAATCGCCTGGAATCGTAAGGAAAAATGTGTGTTTTTTTGTGCCTGCGATATATCACCTGCAATATATTGTAGGAAGTTTGACTGGCATTCTCAGGACACTCCCATCAGCGGCAGCAGCAGCAGCGACGCAGCAGGAGAGCTCATCAGATAAATCCAATCAAATCGGATATTTTATTGGCCCAAGTGCAGTATGTATTTCCACACTGACCACCAATCACTGTCCACCTAGCACACTGTCCACCAATGTAATCACACTGACCACCAATCACTGTCCACCTAGCACACTGTCCACCAATGTATTATAAATTATTGTTCACATTTTATTTATTTCTGTGTGCCCAAAATAATTTTAACCACCTAAAGCCATGTGTATTCACCGCCTCTGTACCCCAATGCTGCACCCTGTGTTTCTGTGTGCCCAAAGTCATTTTAACCTCCAAATGGCCATGTATTTTCACTGCCACTGTACCCCCATGCTGTACCATTGATGTTTGTGTAATGAAGAAAGTATTTACAAAAAACCCTTTATTTTAAAAATATATATTATACAAATGTAAAAAACATTTAACCATATAAACATTTAACCATATAACCATATAATCATTTAACCATATACCTTAAGTAAAACCATTTGTAAAACACAAAATCTAACAGTTTGTGCACAACTTTTCTTTCATTACAGATATGTCTCTGGATCAAGACATAGACTTCATAACCGGCCTACTAGACATGTACTGTACCATGGCCATGAATGTCTATGGAAGGTCAAAGCTAAGGGGTATTCCTATAAAGTGTGATGGAATGCGGCCTTGGAGGAGCTAGTGGAGTACTGCAGGCCCTTTGTGTACGGTGTTGATAAGGAATGGGTCAGGAAATAGATAGAGAACCTGGGTACTGTGTTCCTGAAAGAACACAAAAAATAGAACAGTCCAAAAGGTCTGGAGCAGGTTCTTACCAGGTTTACAAGACCTCGCTCTGGTACTACCCCATGCTGGAGTTTGTCCCGCACCAGGAGCCTACATGGACAGGTTTCACCTCCCTCCCTCGGACTGCCGCACCAGAGCCTGAAGACGGTGACCTATCTTTGTCTGCATCTATAAGTATATTTTTTGAATACTTTTTTATGTTTTTGCAAGTTCCACCATCAGTCCAACACAGTACACTTAAATGTTGGCCTCCTGCCAATCGACTGCACCCACCCCATTAAAATAGGCCAGGTACTCATCCCTAACCTGTTTTGCCCATAGATTCACCCTAGAATGGAGTGGAGGTGGTTACACAGAGGGAAATGGTGAAGACTTGTCTGGGTGTTCAGGGTCTGGGTCTCCTGGCGCTGCTCTAGGCAATGTCCTATGCTGGGTGGTTTTGCTGCGCAAACAGTTATGCAAAATACAGCATGCCATTTCCACCCAATCTATCTTCTCCACCTGCAAATTGATAGCCGTTAGGAATACCTGAGAGCAGCTAGACAGGATGCCAAAAGTGTTCTCTACAATTCGTTGTGCCCGGGATAGCCTATAATTGTAGATGTGATTCTCCCTTGTCAGGTGCCTTTGGGGTACGGCTTCATAATGTTCTCATGGAGTGCGAATGCCTCATCAGGCACGAAAACAAAATTGAGGCCGTGCTTGGTTTGCTCCCTATAGATGACAAGTTCAGGGTCTTTGTGGTGAGCCGCTCGTAGAAGGTGGTATTCTTCAGCGACCCACCATCTGATGCACGTCCGTTTTTGCCAAAATCAATGAAGATAAATTCATAGTTGGCATTCACCACTGCCATCAACACGATGCTGAAATACCCTTTATAATTATAATAAAGGGATTCGCTGTTTGCAGGAGGGTTGATGCGGACGTGCTTGCCATCTATTGCTCCCCCACAGTTAGGGAAATGCCAGGTAGTGGCAAACTCCTCGGCCATGGCTTGCCATTCTGATGTACTTGCAGGGAGCTATAAAAAAATAGAAATAAAAAATTAAAACATGTATTTAAAGAGTGTCTTTTTTTTAAAATCTACTACAGAGTGGAAGTGTGGAGATTTCCGTCACCCCAGACCTCAGCATCATCCAGGATATGGAGGAATCCCAGCCCCAAGTTCCTACCCCTGAAACACCAGCTACCCCTGATACCTCTGCATCACCAGCTTCTCCAAATTGTGATATCATGTTTTTTTACATTTCTATGTGCCATGTTGGCAAATAATTGCATAGAGTTCTATGTGCCATGTTGGCAAATAATTGCAAAAATTTGCACAGTTGTTAAAAAAAAACCAGCTACTTTTTTTTCTATAAACAGTTTTAAAGTAACTAAACAGGTGTGGTGTGTATTTTATTTACCTTTAAATACTGGTCCTGCAGCACCTTCACAAAGGCCTTGCAGGTGTCAAGGATGATCCGACCCAAAGCCTGGGGGGAGATGAGGATCCCGAACTTCAGGTCTCCAACGACCGCCCTGTAGCCAGGAACCTCAGAGTAGCAGTCAGCCTCTCCTCAGCAGGGATGGCTCTCCGCATCTTGGTGTCCTGTCTCTCGATGTAGGGAGTCACAAGGCCCAGCAACTCCACGAAGGTATCATCATTCATTCAAAGGTAGTTGTGATAATCTTCAGGGTTATTATCCCTAATCTCGGTCAGGAGCGACATGTGAGAGAGAGTCCCTCTCTTCATCAGCCACTCCTTGCTCCAAACAGACCTCAGCCTCTTCCGTTTCAGATCCCTGTCACGTTTCAGCTTCAGATAGCCATAGGCTAACAGAAGTTGATACCTGTAGGAATCCATCACAGAATAGGATAAAGAGCACTTTGTTCAGAAAAACCAAACAAAGCAAAGCACGGTAGCAATGTGGAACGCTCGGAAGGTATAAACCAGCCTCACTAATCACAGAGCAGCAGTGTACACATGGCTAAAATGGCTGCTGCTATTTATATGCCTATTTGGGCTAGCCCCCCTAGCACCCTAATCCAGCCCATCAGATATACCTTATGGTACATGTGAATGCATTGCGATAAATCACCTGCGATATATCGCATGCAAAAATGCCAAAAATGTACCAAATTAAATGGAATCGTATGGAACCACTCCCGAAAAGCTCCCAGAAGAGTTCAAGGGAAATCGCCTCTGACTTCAGCCTCAGACATATCGCTGTAGTGTATGGGGACCCTCTTTCCAGCATGTGGTTTCTTGTTAAAGGAAGGAGCGTTGTGGATGTGCAGCAGCACAGTTGCACTGAGTTAGTAATTAAAGGGGGGTTGTCTGTACTGAACCTTGTTATTGGTTAGTGCTCCCTTTATATTCCCAGTCTGCCCAATAATTCCATGCTAGTCCTAGAATTAGGTTGCTGCGTGAGCCTTTGGGCCTCAGTATCAAGTCCCAGTCCTGTTGGAACACTGCTTCTTAGCTATAGTTCTGCCGAATTCTTCGTTGTTTGTCCCTGCAATCAGTCCATCGTTTATGTCCCTGTTTTATTTGCTTATGTGAGTGCATTGTGTGGTTTTTGTGAGACTGTCAGTTCCATTCCACGACAGGCTCTCTCTCAGGCCTCTCTCACTGTGACAAAGTAATTGTGAAACATGCAATATCACAAGAGAGCGCTAGATACCGATCATTACTATATAAACATTTTATTCAATCACATAAAATAAAAGCATAAAAATAAGAATTTACTCACCGGTAATTCTATTTCTCGTAGTCCGTAGTGGATGCTGGGAACTCCGTAAGGACCATGGGGAACAGACGGGCTCCGCAGGAGACTGGGCACTCTAAAGAAAAGATTAGGTACTATCTGGTGTGCACTGGCTCCTCCCTCTATGCCCCTCCTCCAGACCTCAGTTAGGGAAACTGTGCCCGGAAGAGCTGATATTACAAGGAAAGGATTTTTGGAATCCAGGGTAAGACTCATACCAGCCACACCAATCACACCGTACAACTTGTGATAACCATACCCAGTTAACCGTATGAACAACAACTGAGCCTCACTCAACGGATGGCTCATAACAATGGGGGTCATTCCGAGTTGTTCGCTCGTGAAATTTTTTCGCATCGCAGCGATTTTCCGCTTAGTGCGCATGCGCAATGTCCGCAGTGCGACTGCGCAAAGTAAATTTGGTATGCAGTTAGGTTTTTTACTCACGGTTTTTTCTTCGTTCTGGTGATCGTAATGTGATTGACAGGAAGTGGGTGTTTCTGGGCGGAAACTGGCCGTTTTATGGGTGTGTGCGAAAAAACGCTACCGTTTCTGGGAAAAACGCGTGAGTGGCTGGAGAAACGGAGGAGTGTCTGGGCGAACGCTGGGTGTGTTTGTGACGTCAAACCAGGAACGACAAGCACTGAACTGATCGCAGATGCCGAGTAAGTCTCGAGCTACTCAGAAACTGCACAGAGATGTCTTTTCGCTATATTGCGAATCTTTCGTTCGCAATTTTAAGAAGCTAAGATTCACTCCCAGTAGGCGGCGGCTTAGCGTGTGTAAAGCTGCTAAAAGCAGCTTGCGAGCGAACAACTCGGAATGACCCCCAATAACCCTTATTAAGCAATAACTATATACACGTATTGCAGAAAGTCCGCACTTGGGACGGGCGCCCAGCATCCACTACGGACTACGAGAAATAGAATTACCGGTGAGTAAATTCTTATTTTCTCTGACGTCCTAGTGGATGCTGGGAACACCGTAAGGACCATGGGGATTATACCAAAGCTCCCAAACGGGCGGGAGAGTGCGGATGACTCTGCAGCACCGAATGAGCAAACACAAGGTCCTCCTCAGCCAGGGTATCAAACTTGTAGAACTTTGCAAAGGTGTTTGAACCCGACCAAGTAGCCGCTCGGCAAAGCTGTAAAGCCGAGACCCCTCGGGCAGCCGCCCAAGAAGAGCACACCTTCCTTGTGGAATGGGCTTTTACTGATTTTGGATGCGGCAATCCAGCCGTAGAATGAGCCAGCTGAATCGTGCTACAGATCCAGCGAGCAATAGTTTGCTTTGAAGCAGGAGCACCCAGCTTGTTGGGTGCATGCAGGATAAACAGCGAGTCAGTTTTCCTGACTCCAGCCGTCCTGGCTACATAGATTTTCAAAGCCCTGACTACATCAAGTAACTTGGAGTCCTCCAAGTCACGAGTAGCCGCAGGCACCACAATAGGTTGGTTCAAATGAAATGATGATACCACCTTTGGGAGAAATTGGGGACGAGTCCTCAATTCTGCCCTGTCCATATGGAAGATCAAATATGGGCTTTTACATGACAAAACCGCCAATTCTGACACACGCCTAGCTGATGCTAAGGCCAACAGCATGACCACCTTCCACGTGAGATACTTTAGCTCCACGGGTCTTAAGTGGCTCAAACCAGTGGGATTTCAGGAAATTCAACACAACGTTAAGATCCCAAGGTGCCACTGGTGGCACAAAAGGGGGCTGAATATGCAGCACTCCCTTAACAAACGTCTGAACCTCAGGCAGTGAAGCCAGTTCTTTTTGAAAGAAAATGGATAGGGCCGAAATCTGGACCTTTATGGACCCCAATTTTAGGCTCATAGTCACCCCTGACTGTAGGAAGAGCAGAAATCGACCCAGCTGGAATTCCTCTGTAGGGGCCTTCCTGGCCTCACACCAAGCAACATATTTTCGCCATATACGGTGATAATGCTTTGCTGTCACATCCTTCCTAGCTCTTATCAGCGTAGAAATCACTTCATCCGGAATACCCTTTTCCGTTAGGATCCGGCGTTCAACCGCCATGCCGTCAAACGCAGCCGCGGTAAGTCTTGGAACAGACAGGGCCCCTGTTGCAACAGGTCCTGTCTGAGAGGCAGAGGCCATGGGTCCCCTGTGATCATCTCTTGTAGTTCTGGGTACCAAGTCCTTCTTGGCCAATCCGGAATGATGAGTATTGTTCTTACTCCTCTCTTTCTTACTATTCTCAGTATATTGCGCCTGAGACCTGGCGCAATATCTTTTTTGCTTTTTGTTGAGGCGGGACGCCATCATGTCCACCTGTGGCTGTTCCCATCACTTTGTAATCTGTGTGAAGACTTCTTGATGAAGTCCCCACTCCCCCGGGTGGAGGTCGTGTCTGCTGAGGAAGTCTGCTTCCCAGTTGTCCACTCCCGGAATGAACACTGCTGACAGTGCTTGCACGTGATTCTCCGCCCAACGAAGAATCTTTGTGGCTTCCGCCATTGCCATCCTGCTTCTTGTGCCGCCCTGGCGGTTTACATGGGCGACCGCCGTGATGTTGTCTGACTGAATCAGCACTGGTTGGTTTCGAAGCAGGGGCTCTGCTTGACTCAGGGCGTTGTAAATGGCCCGTAGTTCCAGTATATTTATGTGTAGAGAAGTCTCCAGACTTGACCACAGCCCTTGGAAGTTTCTTCCCTGAGTGACTGCCCCCCATCCTCGGAGGCTTGCATCCGTGGTCACCAGGACCCAGTCCTGTATGCCGAACCTGCGGCCCTCGAGAAGGTGAGCACTCTGCAGCCACCACAGAAGAGAAAGCCTGGCCCTCGGGGACAGGGTGATCAGCCGATGCATCTGAAGATGCGATCCGGACCACTTGTCCAATAGATCCCACTGAAAGATCCTCGCATGGAACCTGCCGAAGGGAATGGCATCGTATGAAGCCACCATCTTTCCCAGGACTCGCGTGCAGTGATGCACCGATACCTGTTTTGGTTTCAGGAGGTTCCTGACCAGAGATGCTAATTCCTGGGCCTTCTCCATCGGGAGAAACACCTTCTTCTGTTCTGTGTCCAGAATCATGCCCAAGAAGAGCAGACGCATCGTAGGAATCAGCTGCAACTTTGGAACATTCAGAATCCAGCCGTGCTGTTAAACACTTCCTGAGAGAGTGCTACGCTGATCAACAACTGCTCTCTGGACCTCACCTTTATGAGGAGATCGTCCAAGTACTGGATAACTATAACCCCCTTCTTCCGAAGGAGTATCATCATTTCGGCCATTACCTTGGTAAAAATTCTCGGTGCCGTGGACAGGCCAAACGGCAACGTCTGGAATTTATAATGACAGTCCTGTACCACAAACCTGAGGTACTCCTGGTGAGGTGGGTAAATGGGGACATGCAAGTAAGCATCCTTGATGTCCAGAGACACCATAAAATCCCCCTCTTCCAGGCTAACAATAACCGCTCTGAGCGATTCCATTTTGAACTTGAATTTCTTTATATAAGTGTTCAAGGATTTTAAATTCAGAATGGGTCTCACCGAACCGTCCGGTTTCGGTACTACAAACATTGTGGAATAGTAACCCCTTCCCTGTTGAAGGAGGGGGACCCTGATTATCACTTGCTGGAGGTACAGCTTGTGAATTGCCGCCAGTACTACCTCCCTTTCCATGGGGGAAGCTGGCAAGGCTGATTTGAGGTAACGGCGGGGGGGAGTCGCTTCGAATTCCAGCTTGTATCACTGAGATACAATTTGTACAGCCCAGAGATCCACCTGTGAGCGAACCCACTGGTTGCTGAAGTTTCGGAGACGCGCCCCCACCGCACCTGGCTCTGCCTGTGGAGCCCCAACGTCATGCGGTGGACTTAGTGGAAGCAGGGGAGGACTTTTGTTCCTGGGAACTGGCTGCATGGTGCAGCTTCTTTCCTCTACCCCTGCCTCTGGCAAGAAAGGATGCACCACTGACCCTCTTGCCTTTCTGAGAACGAAAGGACTGCATTTGATAATACGGTGCTTTCTTAGGCTGTGAGGAAACCTGAGGCAAGAAAGTCGACTTTCCAGCTGTCGCTGTGGACACGAGGTCCAAAAGACCGTCCCCAAACAATTCCTTACCCTTATAAGGCAAAACCTCCATGTGTTTTTTAGAATCAGCATCTCCTGTCCATTGCCGAGTCCATAAGACCCTCCTGGCAGAAATGGACATTGCATTAATTCTAGAGCCCAGCAGGCAAATGTCCCTCAGGGCATCCCGCATATATAAGATGACGTCTTTTATATGGCCCAGGGTTAGCAAAACAGTATCCCTGTCGAGGGAATCTATGTTGTCTGACAGAGTATCTGTCCATGCTGCTACAGCACTACACATCCAGGCTGAATCAATAGCAGGTCTCAGTAGAGTACCAGAGTGTGTATACACAGACTTCAGGATAGCTTCCTGCTTTCTATCCGCAGGCTCCTTTAGGGCGGCCGTATCCTGAGACGGCAGGGCCACCTTTTTAGATAAGCGTGTCAGCGCCTTGTCCACCCTAGGGGATGTTTCCCAACGTAACCTGTCCGTTGGTGGGAAAGGGTACGCCATCAGTAACCTCTTAGAAATCACTACTTTCTTATCAGGTGAACTCCACGCTTCTTCACATAATTCATTTAATTCATCAGATGGGGGAAAAGTCACTGGCTGCTTTTTCTCCCCAAACATATAAACCCTCTTGGTAGTAACAGGGTAATCACTGAATCACAGAAATGTGAAATACATCTTTCATTGCAATAATCATGTATCGGATGGCCTCGGTCATTTTAGACTGTAAATGTGCCTCATCATCGTCGACACTGGAGTCGGACTCCGTGTCGACATCTGTGTCAACCATCTGAGATAGAGGGCGTTTATGAGCCCCTGACGGTTTCTGAGTCGCCTGGGCAGGCGCAGGCTGAGACCCCGGCTGTCCCAAGGCGGCAGCGTCATCAAACCTTTTATGTAAGGAGCTTACATTGTCGTTTAAGACCTTCCACATATCCATCCAATCAGGTGTCGGCCCCGACACCACACTTATCTGCCCTTGCTCCGCCTCCACGTAACCCTCCTCATCAAACATGTCGACACAGCCGTACCGACACACCGCACACACACAGGGAATGCTCAGACTGAGGACAGGACCCCACAAAGTCCTTTGGGGAGACAGAGAGAGATCATGCCAGCACACACCACAGCGCTATATAACACAGGGATTTTCACTTTTAATAAGTGATTACCCAATAGCTGCCTTATATGTCTTATTTGCGCCTAAATTTATGTGCCCCCCCTCTCTTTTTTACCCTTCTTGTACCTGGATACTGCAGGGGAGAGCCTGGGGAGCTGCTTCCAGCGGAGCTGTGAAGAGAAAATGGCGCTGGTGTGCTGAGGAAGAAGGCCCCGCCCCCTCAGTGGCGGGCTTCTGTCCCGCTTTCTGTGTAAAAAAATGGTGGGGGTTTTTACATATACACAGTGCCAGACTGTATATATGTATTTTTATTGCCAAAAGGTACTTCAATTGCTGCCGAGCCCCCCCCCCCCCCAGCGCCCTGCACCCTACAGTGACCGGAGTGTGTAAGTGTGCTGGGAGCAATGGCGCACAACTGCGGTGCTGTGCGCTACCTTAAATGAAGACAGGAGTCTTCTGCCGCCGATTTCGTCGTCTTCAAGCTTCTGTTCTTCTGGCTCTGCGAGGGGGACGGCGGCGCGGCTCCGGGAATGGACGATCGAGGACAGGTGCCTGTGTTCGAACCCTCTGGAGCTAATGGTGTCCAGTAGCCTAAGAAGCACAAGCTAGCTGCAAGCAGGTAGGTTTTCTTCTCTCCCCTCAGTCCCACGTAGCAGTGAGTCTGTTGCCAGCAGAAGCTCACTGAAAATAAAAAACCTAACAAATACTTTCTTTTACTAGCAGGCTCAGGAGAGCCCACTATGAGCACCCAGCTCTGGCCGGGCACAGATTCTAACTGAGGTCTGGAGGACTGGCATAGAGGGAGGAGCCAGTGCACACCAGATAGTACCTAATCTTTTCTTTAGAGTGCCCAGTCTCCTGCGGAGCCCGTCTATTCCCCATGGTCCTTACGGAGTTCCGAGCATCCACTAGGACGTCAGAGAAAAATGCAATACATATTTTCATAAAAGAATTATTCTCACTGCCGATATTATTTACACGCTGCCATATACTGTATCCCAATTGTATATTGCACAGATGTCCACATCCAAAAGACCAGTGTGGCTGGTTCGCTCCAAAGCAAATGATAAAGTCCCAATTTGTTTTAGGGAATGTGAATGGTGTTCACTAGATGGTGAATGTTCAGCTGTATAAACGATGGGCGCTATGCTACTACCTCCCCCGACCGCCAAACAATTTTGTGCTCACCACTTATTCCTTAGAGTCTCATGTGAGGCTGGCTGTCAGCATGTGGAATCCGTTGTGGTTGGTGGGAGCGGCGGTGTTCTATTCAGTTCACCGGGGAGGGAGGGCGCCGTTCGTAGCTGTAGAATTCAGGCAGTTTGCCGTGTGCTGGAGTCCGGACTGTGGTGCTGTGCTTGTGTAGATCTCAGGGAAAAACAGCAGCGTGAGATGTCCTTAACATGTTTCTCCGTGAAAATCAAACCACGGTTTCATCAGAAACTATCTCTCACTGTGTACATAGGGGTCATTCAGAGTTGATAGTAGCTGTGCTAAATTTAGCACAGCTATGATGAGGCACTCAGACATGCGGGGGGACGCCCAGCACAGGGCTAGTCCACCCCGCATGTCAGTGCCGCCCCCCCTCCCGCAGAAATGCAAAAGCATCGCACAGCTGCAATGTTTTTGCATTTCAGGAGTAGCTCCCAGCCAGCGCAGCTCCTGCGGCTGGCCGGGAGAACCTCTTCGCTGCCCGGGTCGCAGCAGCTGTGTGTGACGTCACGCAGCCGCCGCGGCCTGCCCCCCCAACGGTCCGGCCCCCTCCCGCCCATCGACCACCTCTGCCTGTCAATCAGGTAGAGGCGATCGCTAGGCAACAACGGCCTTCGGCCGTCTGGCATGCGCTGGCGCATGCGCAGTACTGACCCGATCGCACTGCTGCGATAAACTGCAGCATGCAATCGGATCAGAATGACCCCCATAGTCTCAGCCCTGTCAGTCTGTCCTCAGTCCAATCCCTTGTCTCAGTCTGTCCTTGTCTATCTTCTACACTGCTCCTTTGTGTTGGTACTGCAGTTGCCAGGAGTAACATCCACTGGCCAGGAGCATTCTGTGTTGTTGGTATGTCTGTTCTGCTTTCCCTCTCTGTATTCAATTGTCATGCATTTCTGTTGTTGCCAGTAGCAACCACTGAGTTCAGAGCATTCCTTGTCATTTATGTACCAGTTGATATGTGTCTTATCCAGTCCAGATCCCACTGTGTTATACTCCTGCTATTTACCAGTACCTGCCAGTCTAGTTTTGTCTAGTGGGTGCCATCTGTCCAGCTTTAACCCACTCTGAGCCAGGTGGGTGTCTACTCCAGCATATTCCTTGCACTTGCCCAGCCTCCAATAGTTTCCTTGTCCACATTAAGACCTGGGGGGATCTGAGTACTGGGTGGACTTAATCCACCTGGGAAAGGCGGCTGCTAAAGGTGAAGCTTTAGTACGCAGGAGACTTGAGGTTTGCTGGGCTTGTGTAACACTCCATCCAGACACATTCCCCGATCATTTTTATCAACACTCAGTCCTAATATACTCCCCATATCATAACATGTGCGAGTTTTCATATGAGAGAAACTCACGCACTCGCACATTGTAAAAGCCTTGAAGTTCAGGCTATTACATTGACTGAGTTTTGAGACAAACTCTCAATTTTTAGTGTGCGAAAAGGTGCGAGTTTGTCCTTCACAAAAACTTGGACCTTATTACATTTGGCCCGAAGTGTTTGTAATCCCCGTTTCGTCTAATGGATGATTACTATAACTAATAACGTGCCTCAACCCAAGCTATTATTTTATTACTAGGCTGCCTGGATAGCCTAACTTTTATTAATAAACATTAAATGTGTGTTTTATTTAGTTTAACATTTATGCTTTACTAATATACCTGTTCTTTCTTTTCAGCTTTCTTGTTTCAATCTCCGGCAACAAACATTTGGTAAGTATAAAAATTTTAATGTAATATTACATAAACATTTCACATTCTTATAAATATGTTTATGCTTACAACATTTGAAGCATTCACTAAATTCCCCACTTTCCTATACATAAACCATGCATGCAATACAGAAAATATAATTTGTTATCCCTTGTTTAGTGAGTGACCCGGGTACTCTTCATACCTACAACCCAGAACAAAAGAAGTATGTGCGCGTGCCAAAGGTGCGCGCCGAAAAAATAGGCGTGGCCATGCACCAGAAGGGATGGGGCCACTGAAATGGGGTGTGCCAACATGACTATCACCTACCCCCTGTGTCGCCTATCAGCACACTATCACCTACCCCTTGTGTCGTCTCTCAGCACACCTTCATTCAATTTTTGCACAGTACGCATGCAGAGTACCCTTTTTACACAGTGCCAGATACACAATTGCCCCCACAGTTCCAGATACACAGTGCCCCACAGTGTCAGATTCACAGTGACAGATACAGCGCCCCACAGTGCCAGATACAATGCCCCACAGTGCCATACATGCCCCACAGTGCCAGATACATGCCCCACAGTGCCAGTTACATGCCCCACAGTACAAGTTACATTGCCCCACAGTGCCAGATACATGCCCCACAGTGCCAGATACAATGCCCCACGGTGCCAGTTACATGCCCCACAGTGCCAGTTACATGCCCCACAGTGCCAGATACATGCCCCACAGTGCCAGTTACATGCCCCACAGTGCCAGTTACATTGCCCCACAGTGCCAGTTACAATACCTCACAGTGCCAGATACATGCCCCACAGTGTCAGTTACATGCCCCACAGTGCCAGATACATACCCCACAGTGCCAGTTACATGCCCCACAGTGCCATACATGCCCCACACAGTGCCAGATACAATGCCCCACAGTGCCAGTTACATGCCCCACAGTGCCAGATACATGCCCCACAGTGCCAGATATAAGACCCCCCGTCACTCACCGCTCCCTTTCCTCTACTATGTGAGGGGAGGAGATCGCAGCGCAGCGCCCCTCCTGCCATTCAACGCTCCAGGTCTTTGGCGGCGGCTATGTGGCGCCGGTTCATTAGCCAATCAGGGGCCGGTCCGCAAGCTGCCGGAGACCGGACACACGCAGCGCCGTACGGCAGCGGTAGTGAGGACATTGAGGGGCAGGAGAGATGCTGCGCTCTCCTCCCCTCACATTGCAGCATGACGGGGGCGAGTGGGGCATGATGCCCTGTCTGCAGGCAGCGCCCCCCTCTTCTGGGCCTGCCAAGGCGCACTCGCCCTGCCCTAGTTACGCCTCTGCCCATAAAGTTAGTAGTGACTAGTGATGATAGTACTCCAGATGTGGATACGTGAAAGTCTTTTTAGCTGAGTCTAAAACCAGCTTTCAACTAGTAACAATGAACTCTTCTTTCCTGGGTTGTAACAGTTCCTTTACATGTTACAGTTTCATAACTTTATAATTAAAGTACATTACTTTGTATCCAGTAAGCTGCATGTAGCTAACTATTCTGTGCAATGAAATACAGGGACACAATGGGGATAATTCTGAGTTGATCACAGCATCAAGTTTGTTAGCAATTGGGCTAAACCATGTGCCCTAGAGGGGGCAGATATAACATGTGCAGAGAGAGTTAGATTTTGGTGGGTTATTTCATTTCTGTACAGGGTAAATACTGACTGCTTTATTTTTACCCTGCAATTTAGATTTCAGTTTGAACACACCCCACCCAACTGTAACTCTCTCTGCACAATTATATCTGCCCCCCCCCTCCCTGCAGTGCACATGGGGGGTAATTCCAAGTTGATCGCAGCAGGAAATTTTTTAGCAGTTGGGCAAAACCATGTGCAGTGCAGGGGGGGGGGGGCAGATATAACACGTGCAGAGAGAGTTAGATTTGAGTGGGTTATTTTGTTTCTGTGCAGGGTAAATACTTGCTGCTTTATTTTTACACTGCAATTTAGATTGCAGATTGAACTCACCACACCCAAATCTCTCTCTCTCTGCACATGTTATATCTGCCTCCCCTGCAGTGCACATGGTTTTGCCCAATTGCTATCAAAAATCCTGCTGCGATCAACTTGGAATTACCCCCATGGTTTTGCCCAACTGCTAACAAATTTGCTGCTGCGATCAACTCAGAATTAGGCCCAATATACCTCTCCTCTGTAGCCTGAGAATCAATATGCTGGTGTTAGAACAATGGCCCTCATTCCGAGTTGTTCGCTCGCAAGCTGCTTTTAGCAGCATTGCACACGCTAAGCCGCCGCCTACTGGGAGTGAATCTTAGCTTCTTAAAATTGCGAACGAAAGATTCGCAATATTGCGAAAAGACTGCTCTGTGCAGTTTCTGAGTAGCTCGAGACTTACTCTGCCAGTGCGATCAGTTCAGTGCTTGTCGTTCCTGGTTTGACGTCACAAACACACCCAGAGTTCGCCCAGACACTCCTCCGTTTCTTCAGCCACTCCCGCGTTTTTCCCAGAAACGGTAGCGTTTTTCCCCACACGCCCCTAAAACGGCCTGTTTCCGCCCAGAAACACCCACTTCCTGTCAATCACATTACGATCACCAGAACGATGAAAAAACCGTGAGTAAAATACCTAACTGCATAGCAAATTTACTTGGCGCAGTCGCAGTGCGGACATTGCGCATGCGCACTAAGCGGAAAATCGCTGCGATGCGAAGAAATTTACCGAGCGAACAACTCGGAATGACCACCAATAGCTCTGGATCTATTAACGGACAGTCTTTCTTCATAAAGACTATTCTCTATCTTGAATGTGTCATACATTAAATTTTAGCATCAGTGTCTCTCTCTCTGTCTCTGACCATCTCTATTTGCAGTCTCTGATAATTAGAAATTATACTCTAATATATTTAGTCTTGCTCGGCTGCATAAGAGATTTTGTCTCCCTTGTGTGCTCCAGGCCTACTAGCACCCTGAGCGAGAAAATTTAAAAGCGCCCCCCCCCCCCATGCGCGCGCTCCCGGAAAAGTGGGTGTGGCCTCTGGAAAAGTGGGCGTGTCCTCGTAACTTCATATCATCAAACTATAAATATATTTTCACACAATTAGCAGCCTTACACATAGCCACAGTAGTGTTCCTTACACACAATGTCTCCAGTATAGTGCCAGATACACATAATGTGCAGTGCCAGATAGACATGACATGCCCCCCAGCAGTGCCAGCTACACATGACATGCCCCGCAGCAGTGCCAGCTAGACATGACATGCCCTGCAGCAGTGCCAGCTACACATGACATGCCCCGCAGCAGTGCCAGCTACACATGACATGCCCCCCAGCAGTGCCAGCTACACATGATAGTGTTCACTTTTTAGGGCATGGTGCTGATCACAGGGAGGGCACATTTTTAAGTTAGGAGGGCAAAATGATGTACATACTGCTTGTTGTTCCCATACCTATAAGCCAAAGCATGGACAGTGCGCGACGAAGGCGCGCAGCAAAAATTAAGGGGAGTTACTTCGTGGGGAAGGTACGTGGCCACATAATAGTGGCAATTTGCATTACACCACACAGTAGTGCAGCTAATACACACTGCACCAGGTAGATCCTCCTATTCACTTTGCGCCAGGCACAGCACTGAGACACATTGCACCAGGGAGAGCACTGAGACACATTGCCTAGCCACAGACGCCTAGCGGGAACACTACATGACATGCCCCCCAGCAGTGCCAGCTACACGTGACATGCCCCCCAGCAGTGCCAGCTACACGTGACATGCCCCCCAGCAGTGCCAGCTACACGTGACATGCCCCCCAGCTGTGCCAGCTACATAAATGGCCACACACACCCACAGTTCAGATACATAAATGCCCCCAAAGTGCCAGATACATAAATGCCCCCACAGTGCAGATATGCCCCCCACAGTGCCAGATACATAAATGCCCACACAGTGCCAGATACATAAGTGCCCACACAGTGCCAGATACATAAGTGCCCCCACAGTGCCAGATACATAAGTGCCCCCACAGTGCCAGATATAAAAATGCCCACACAGTGCCAGATATGTCCCCACAGTGCCAGATATAAAAATGCCCCCACAGTGCCAGATATGCCCCCACAGTGCCAGATATAAAAATGCCCCCACAGTGCCAGATATGCCCCCACAGGGCCAGATATAAAAATGCCCACACAGTGCCAGATATGTCCCCACAGTGCCAGATATAAAAATGCCCCCATAGTGCCAGATATGCCCCCACAGGGCCAGATACATAAATGCCCCCCAGTGCCAGATACATAAATGCCCCCAGTGCCAGATGCATAAATGCCCCAAGTGCCAGATGCATAAGTGCCCACGCAGTGCCAGATACATTATTGCCCCCCACAGTGTCAGATACATTAATGCCCCCACAGTGCCAGATATGCCCCCGCAGTGCCAGATACATTAATGCCCCCCACAGTTACTGATACATTAATGCCCCCACAGAGCCAGATACATTAATGCCCCCCACAGTGCCAGATACATTAATGCCCCCCACAGTGACAGATACATTAATGCCCCCACAGTGCCAGATACATTATTCCCCCGTGCCAGATATGCCCCCAGTGCCAGATACATTAATGCCCCCAGTGCCAGATATGCCCCCACAGTGCCAGATACATTAATGCCCCCAGTGCCATATATGCCTCCACAGTGATAGATACATTAATGCCCCCAGTGCCAGATATGCCCCCACAGTGCCAGATACATTAATGCCCCCAGTGCCAGATATGCCCCCACAGTGCCAGATATGCCCCCGCAGTGCCAGATACATTAATGCCCCCCACAGTGCCTGATACATTAATGCCCCCACAGTGCCAGATACATTAATGCCCCCCACAGTGCCAGATACATTAATGCCCCCCACAGTGCCAGATACATTAATGCCCCCACAGTGCCAGATACATTATTGCCCCCGTGCCAGATATGCCCCCAGTGCCAGATACATTAATGCCCCCAGTGCCAGATATGCCCCCACAGTGCCAGATACATTAATGCCCCCAGTGCCATATATGCCTCCACAGTGATAGATACATTAATGCCCCCAGTGCCAGATATGCCCCCACAGTGCCAGATACATTAATGCCCCCAGTGCCAGATATGCCCCCACAGTGCCAGATACATTAATGCCCCCAGTGCCAGGTATTCCCCCACAGTGCCAGATAAATTAATGCCCCCAGTGCCATATATGCCTCCACAGTGATAGATACATTAATGCCCCAGTGCCAAATATGCCCCCACAGTGCCAGATACATTAATGCCCCCAGTGCCAGATATGCCCCCACAGTGCCAGATACATTAATGCCCCCAGTGCCAGATATGCCCCCACAGTGCCAGATACATTAATGCCCCCAGTGCCAGATATTCCCCCACAGTGCCAGATACATTAATGCCCCCAGTGCCAGATATGCCCCCACAGTGATAGATACATTAATGCCCCCAGTGCCAGATATGCCCTCACAGTGCCAGATACATTAATGCCCCCAGTGCCAGATATGCCCCCACAGTGATAGATACATTAATGCCCCCAGTGCCAGATTTGCCCCAACAGTGCCAGATACATTAATGCCCCCAGTGCCAGAAATGCCCCCACAGTGATAGATACCTTAATGCCCCCCAGTGCCAGATATGCCCCCACAGTGCCAGATACATTAAATGCCCCCAGTGCCAGATATGCCCCCACAGTGACAGAAACATTAATGCCCCCACTGTGCCACATATGTCCCCTGAGTACCTGATGTGCCGGGCGCCGGCGATGAGGGAGGGGGAATGCAGCTGTAGGCAGGCGCGCTGTGCGGCGCCTGTGCCCTAGTGATCTGTGCACGCTGTGCGGCACCAGTGTCTTACATCAGACGCCGGCGCCGAACAGCGCGGCGCGCGCAGGGCTAGGACAGGGCCGGCTCCAGGCTCCAACATGTTGGCGCCAGCATGCGGCGCCCTTTAAGGGTGGCGCCCTGCGCGGGCGCTTGACTCGAACATGCCTGGAGCCGGCCCTGGATATATATATATATATATATATATATATATATGTACACAATTATAATTTCCATTCCTGTGATGGCATCTAATAGATTGATGTACAAGTCCTTCCCTTCCTTTACCAGATGCTCATTTGTGGACAGTCAATTGAATATATGGTGAAATCATATACTGCTTACTTGGCTATGGAAAAGTCACACTCACAGTGTATACTGGATACTGCATTAAATAGTCATTAATTTTCCCCTTTATTAGTTAAAGTCTTTTGACAAGCCACTGTATTGTAGTATGTAAGCTTGAGTCCTTATTGCAGTAACTCTTTGCTGCTGATATGCCAATGGAGCTGACTCTCTCATTTCTCGTCTTGAATAAAAGGGGGTGTGATGCAAATTAGTTTTTCCTCACCCATCCAATGGCTTTGCTGCATTATCCCCAATTACATAAAGCAAAGTGTGATTTCAGCCTATGATGCAAGGTGCGGTATATAAACTGTGTCACTTACACCTTCTGGCGACGCTGCTGCTGTGGAGTGGTACTCCCCCGACTCCTCCTTTGTGCTCTCTGATAGGCTTCTGGACTGCTCTGTCCCTGCTGCAGGCGGTACCTCTAACTGCAATACCCTGCCTCAGCTTTATGGGAAATGGCTTTCCTTAGGCTCTGGTCTCACTCTTATGACTGGCTGCCTTCTGTTGCCATGGAGGCGCTCCCTGGGCTACGTTCACATCGGCGCAACCGAAGCTTCTCTAGCTGCCACCCTGCCGCTGCTTCTGCCCCCTGTGCTACCTTCAGGGCTGCACGCCCCGGAGCTTCTCTGGCCGCCTCCTGCCGCAAACCTCTATCAGCAGCGGCGCTTCTATCTCCACTTCCGCCCCCCTTGGAACGGGTAAGCCTGGCGCTGGTGAAGCTACTCTGGGGCAGATGTATTAACCTGGAGAAGGCATAAGGAAGTGATAAACCAGTGATATGTGCAAGGTGATAAAGGCACCAGCCAATCAGCTCCAATATGTAAATTAACAGTTAGGATCTGATTGGCTGGTGCCTTCATCACCTTGCACATATCACTGGTTTATCACTTCCTTATGCCTTCTCCAGGTTAATACATCTACCCCTCAGTCTCCAGTAGCGCCGCTGTATGTTCACAGCATACAGCTCTTTGTAGCGGCGTACTGGAGAACTGGGTGCTCATGGTGACCAGGGGAACAGCAGCTTACCTCTTCCAGCGGGAGCGCCTCTATATACTCTACTGGCTACCTGCATGCGGACTCCCTCCTTTGCGACCGGCACTAATTTACCGGCTCGCGAGTCCTCTCCGCTACACATGGCTCTCATACTACCGGCGCGCGGATCCCCCTCCTCTGCACACGGCCCTCACCTTCTGCACATGGCCCTCTAGTTACCGGCACAGGGACCCGCTTGTAACAGCAGCAGCAGCACTACTAATAATACCTCCCAGTTCTCTACCTCTCTCATCTGCCAGTGTATACAAGAAGCACACATCGCTTTTACTATACTAATACAATCCCTCTTTCTAGTTTATAACACCTCTCCACAATGTCCATAAATAATTATACATATCACTACACTACTATATATATAATTTCATATACATACACTTCATTATCATATACACATTATTATATACATTAACAGATGCATTTCATTCATATATACACCTTTTAACAGAAAATACTTATATTAATTGATAACTCCGTGTCTATTTACATATTTATAGATTTAGCCTAATATTAGGCTACATGTTGTCTAATTTCAATACAGGGTATACTTAGATCTCATGTGATGTAGTTTGCTATTAGACAGGTTAATTGCACCCTTATTATCACATGATATGTTAATGGTATCTTCCACTTTCCCAATACTTAGTTTGTACAAAGTCTCTTTGTAAAAGTGTATCCATGCGTGAGATGCATGTAGGGGTGTCAGTACAGTCCTGCTAGTGCCGGTATTAACGATATCTCTAAGAAATTATGGCATATTGTGCAAAGTGACCCTGAGTTGAATTTAGATCAAACAAAACTAATGTCCTGCTACACTAGGCGTAATAATCTCAGGGACATACTTGTCAAGATGGACATCACATGTGATCTAGCTACACAAGTAAATGTTAGACCTATGGAATGTATCAGGTGCACGTGCACCACTTGTCAATATCTTATTAGTGGCAATACATTTCAGCACCCATTAACAGGCCGTATTATGGCCCTCATTCCGAGTTGTTCGCTCGCAAGGCGAATGTAGCAGAGTTACACACGCTAAGCCGCCGCCTACTGGGAGTGAATCTTAGCTTCTTAAAATTGCGACCGACGTACGCGCAATATTGCGATTACAAACGAGTTAGCAGTTTCAGAGTAGCTCCAGACTTACTCTGCCTGTGCGATCATTTCAGTGCTTGTCGTTCCTGGTTGACGTCACAAACACACCCAGCGTTCGCCCAGGCACTCCCACCGTTTCCCCGGCCACTCCTGCGTTTTTTCCGGAAACGGTAGCGTTTTCAGCCACACGCCCCTGAAACGCCGTGTATCCGCCCAGTAACACCCATTTCCTGTCAATCACATTACGATCGCCGGAGCGAAGAAAAAGCCGTGAGTAAAAATACTTTCTTCATAGTAAAGTTACTTGGCGCAGTCGCAGTGCGAACATTGCGCATGCGTACTAAGCGGATTTTCACTGCGATGCGATGAAAAATACCGAGCGAACAACTCGGAATGAGGGCCTATGTACTGTATATCAACCACACTCTAACATGCAATTCAAGATACCTGGTGTATCAACTCCTATGCCCCTGTGGGCTGTCATATGCCGGTAAGACCGAACGTATATTCAAGGAATGTATGGCAGCCCACAGGTCTGCTATTAAAATGGCCATCACTAAGGGCACTAGTGATCATCCTGTAACAAGGCACTTTTGCCAAGCCTGACACCCATTGGTGTCGCTACGATACAGGATAATAGATCAGGTCCCCGTTTCACGTAGAAGTGGGGACCGCGTTACTAAGTTGTGCCAATTGGAGACACGATGGATCTAGTGCTTGGGAACACTATAGCCTAGAGGCCTTAATGAGCAATTGGGTTTAAACAGTTTTATCTAATGGGTAGATGTACCTAATTAAATTCTTTTTATGTTTAACTAACATTAGGTATTTAGACATAGCGCTTGCACCTGGGTGATACACTTGGTATTTAGGTAAGTTGTTTGTACACTTTATGCTGACCTGATGAAATGCCAAAATAAAAGGCAGTGAAACGTTGTCTTACATGGACTACTGCTTCTAAGTTATTAGCCGCTTGGAGTGCCACACTACGATGTTTTCCATCTTAGTGATACAGTGATGGAACCCGGCGCAGTACAGCTTTTAATGGGAAAGACGGACCTGCTATTGTGTGTGTGTGTGTGTGTGTGTGTGTGTGTGTGTGTGTGTATATATATATGTATGTATGTATATATATATATATATATATATATTATAAAATATATACAGCTGTAGCCATGCTCATCTTACTGCAATGTGGCATGCTGCATCACGGCATGCTGCACGGCATGCCAGGCTGCGAATATTTGCAGCTTTTGAGTTCTTCATTAATTCCTTTAGGAATTAATGAAGAATCCTGACAGTACACCCCCCTCCCCCTTCAGGGTGGATTCCGGACACCTTGAAGGCGTGGCAGGATACTTCTTGTGGAAAGCAAGAATAAGTTGTGGAGCATGAACATCAGATGCCTTTATACAAGCTTGTTCTTCCGAGCCATAGCCCTTCCAGTCAATTAAATACTGAAGCTGGTCCAGATGATGCCTGGAGTCAAATCTGTTCTACCTCAAACACAATTCCACGTTGAGTATGAACCTGTCGAGTTTTAGGTGGTGAGGGATGAAATTGACTGAGGTCTAAAGAACAAAGCAAAGAAATATGAAACGTAGTTGGAATTCTCAATTGAGGCGGTAACTCCAACTTGTATGCTGCTGGATTGATCACTCTTACAATACTTGGTACCTCCAGTCTTATGTTCTTAGTGGACAGCCAGACCCGATCTTTAAGGACAGGAATAGCCATGTGTTTACGATCCGCAAACGTCTTGTAAATATTGCAAGCGGCTTTCAATGAAATATGAATCGTTTTCCAAATGTTTGAATAAGATTAAAAGAGACAGTATACTGCTGAACTTCCATTGGAGGCAATGCTTGGAACCTGGGAACTCTAGGATGTTTACCAAAGACAGCAAAGAATGAGGTAGTATTCGTAGAGGTATGATAATGATAATTCTGGGCAAATTCTGGCCATGGTAGCAGATCAAACCAGTCATTCTGAGAAGAGGGCACAAACAATCTGATGAAAGTTCAAAGTTCTTGATTAACCATCTCCATTTTCTTATTAGTCTGGGGGTCATAGGCAGAAGAAAATTTTAAGTTGATTCCACATGTAGAGCAAAGAGCTTGCCAGAATCTAGCCAGAAATTGTACCCCACAGTCCAACACAATCTCTCTGGGCAAGCCATGCAAGCAAAATTCTCTCAAAGGAATATTTTAGCCCACTGTGGAGCTGAAGGCAGACCGACCAGAGGAATAACATGAGCCATTTTGGTAACTCGGCCCACCGTTACTCAAATGGTTTTGTATCCACTGGACCTGGGCAAGTCAGAAGTGAAGTCCATAGATATGTGGGACCATGGTGATGTTGCAATAGGAAGAGGTCAGAGAGGACCGACTGTTTTGTGTCAAGCAAGTTTGTGTTGACCACATAATGCACAAGACTTGATGAAACTTTTGACATCCTCCTTTAAGGTCGGCCTCCAGTATGAGCGCTGAAAAAGCTTAAGAGTTTTAAGTATACCAGAATGTCCTGCAAATAAAGAAGCATGACCTGTTCTAAGACTGGGAGCAACAAAAACTTTGCCTGGAGTCAGGTATGGATTTACTTGAGTATGGGCAAATACTAATGGATGGGTCTTCCTATTGAACATTCTCTTCCTCATCCTGAGGTAGAAGTGATCAGCGTCAGCATTTCAGGTTTGTATTCCGGGACGAAACAACACTTTGATATTGAATCTGTAAAAAAAGTGAACCCAGCGAGCCTGTCTGTGATGAAGTGGTTGTGCTGTTTTCAAGTACAATAAATTTCTATGGTCCGTGATGACGGTTACTGGAAACTTTGCTCCCTCCAGAATTTGTCCCCATTCCTCAAATGCAAGGGAACCAGGAAGCAGACGGACCATCCGGAGGTCCCTTTTTAGCAGAAACTGCAATCCTTGCAGTCACATACTGGGGCCACCCATCACAGGGCAAGGCCGCCCAGCATGCAACCTGCCACCCACCCACTGCGATCGCACTGCAATTACAGCATGGTCATAAAAATTTTGGATGCCAGGCAGCCAGGTTGTGCCGGCAGGAGTACCGCCGCAATTGTCTTGATTGGAGCGGCTGCGTGTGACGACACGCAGCCGCCCCTAAAATGCCCACAACACTCCCCCATTTCCCCAATGCCGCCCCGAAAATGCTCAGTCGCCATACCTGCGACCTGCGTGTGCGCATAGCGCACCTTTCTCAAAAACTTCGGGCATGAATAAGGCCCTTTAAACTGTATTATTTGATCCAAAACAAAGCTACATCCATGACTTGCACTTTGAATATCCCGATAATATACTATTGTATATTGTATGCATCTATATTATCATATGATTGAAAGCAGTAGCATATCTAGGGGTCTGGATGCCCTTGGCAAAGTCTAGGATTTGCCCTGCTGCTATACTGCAACATAATGTCAAAAACACTGCATTTCTGATCCACAAGATTATTAATGCTTTGGAATTGAACCTAGAGCAAGGAGCTTAGACGAAAATCAAAGATAATTTGTGGGGAGCCTTCAAAGATCCATCAGGCGCAAAACTGTTTGGATGGTCTTGCCTTGCCTCATTTTCTGGCACCCCGGGTGAATGCCATTTTGGAATACTGACAGTTAGGACCCCGATTGGCAGTTAATATTCATGAATCTTTACACATATAAATGTACCTTCCAAGTATGTATGCGAATGTTGTAATTGTCCCATCATCTTATGAGCCAGCTTATTGGACAATTACTTGTAGTCTAGTCATGAATAATTTAATGAACCAACTACTTCATGCATGAGAATAAATATATGAAGGAGATAAATAAAGTAAAATATTTTAGAATCAAATTATTGTAATATTATAAACAGAATTAATACATTTGACATTTAAATAGATTGAAATGAAAGACTTATACTTACCATTAAGTAACTCTTTGTTTAAATGTGCTCTGTCAACTGATAAGATATACTAGAAATAGAATAATTATTAAGAAAAAATTAAAGCAAAATGTAATTTATAGTACAATACAGCAGCAATGCATGTGTCACATATTTAATAGAATGTATGACAGGTTAGCTACATGCCTTATGAAAAGACTAAAAATTAAAACTGTATTTTTTATATTATTGTTATTATTCTTGATATTTGTAAGAAGAGTGATCCGCAGCACTGGGTAGTGTGGAAAACAAGACATAAATATAACAAGGAAATACAAAGTACTGTATTAGATGCAGAAATTAAAGGACAGGAAGGGCAGTATTCTGGAGGACATGAGGAGCCAGCTTATTAAGTGAGCATAGAAGATGATCAGGTTTTGCAGTGCCGGTTAAGATGAATGGAAGTAAGGATAGATAGTTTAAGGTAATGCTGTATATAAGGAGGTTGCAGTAGTGAAGGTGAGATTTTTGGTAGCATATTGGGTAAGAAAAGGATGTATTGAGGCAATATTTCTAAATAGTGGTGTTATTGAAGGTGAAAGTAGGGTAGAGGTGACTCTTTGAGCCAGGGCTGGCTTAGGGCAGATTCAACCAGTGCTGCCGAATGGAGCGTCAAAGCAAAAGTGGCACTGTGGCCCGGTTGACCCTGACATTACAGAGAGGTAAAAGTGGCTAGTGTGCGCCACCGCATGCAAAAGAGGAAGTCCAACCTGATTGGTTGGACAGAACGCTGATGTGGAGAGGAGACATGAATATGAAGGCAGCCCGGCCTCCCGCCTCTGGGAAGAGGGAACACAACAGACTCAGTTAACATTTCTCTAAGGTAGGCAGCAGCTGCTAACACAAGCTCTCACTTAAAGGGACAATTCTATACCAACTCATGTGTCCCCCTTCCACCCCCTTCCCATTCAGCCCAGTGCCCGCCTTCCCCATTGTACCTGGAGCCAGCCCTGCTTTGAGGAATTTCTGCTGAAATAACAAAAGGCCCTGAGATGGTTTACATTCCAGTGCTACAGTCAAAACAAAACAGTATCTTATCAGTACCTGATGTTTCTTTCCATATGGTATTGCATGTTTTTTTCCATTACTTGCATGAATCATCCTTGCATACATTTGAATACCCTTAGAAACTATCTGCAGATAGAAGAGATCATAAAAAAAAATATTTTGTTCAAATTCATAAATTAGAGGTTTTATTACAATCTAAGTTCCATTATTCCAAAAAGGTCTGTTATTTCATCTTGTCTAGAACAGTACTTTAACAGTTATCACTGTATCCCAGCTGTAAGTGACAATGTGATAGCACAGCTTTATGGTAGGTATTTTTTTGGGGGGGGAGATTGTTAGTGTAAGCCACTAGTGGGCCTACCACTAAAGGAGGCTTAGTGTGTGGCGCACTCTTTTTTTTAAATGATTGTTCTATATTAAAATGTTTTAGACTTTTATTTCCATATTTAAAAATAGGCACCATGAACATGGTGCCTATCTAATCTGATAGCCTGAAAGTGCAGAAAAGAATTTGTAAGATATAAGTGTGAGATTAATACTAAATATATTTTGCCTGTGGAGTTAGGCCATCAAAGTGATTTATTATCTAGGCAAAAAAAGGAAGGGGGGGTTTTGTGTGATTAAATAAGCTATATGAAATATTAATGGAATTAATCAGTGCTTATTTAGCTACTGTTGAGCTCTCTTGAGAGACTATGCTGTAAAAGTGATCCCTGTGATGTCACTAACTTAAGCACCCTCCAATGGAGGGAAAAATATCGGATGTGAACAAGCTTATTGTGAAACGTACGTCATCCACTGAATAGCGGGACGTGGACGCGCACTTAATACGGTGGTACGGGAATCACCCGACCCGGCGCCCATCTCCCGCAGCGGCTCTAGAACAGAGAGACTCTACCCGCAGCGGCACCAGGATACTGAGAATTTCACCCTGCGGTGAGCGTGACACGGGCGCACATCAAACACCGGGTATGGAAAGCACCCGATCCGGCGTCCGGCTCCCGCAGCAGCTCATGGACACGGAGACCCTGTCCACAGCGGCACTGGGACACTACAATCTACCCTGCATTGTACAAGGGCAGAGATAGCACATGGAGGTGCGAGAATCCCACCCTCCCCTCCCCTCTGCCTAATCCATTGGAAGATCTCACGCCTCCCAACGGGCACACCACGGGGCATTGATCAGGTACTCAGGGCTGCCCTCTCATCCACTGCTTGGTATCTGTGGGCCCCCCTGCAGTGCTCCTAGGTAACAGGGGAGGGGGATACTAGGCGTGGACAGTAGAAGCAGCCCGCACTGCTCTTTCCTTTCAGCCCCAGGTGGACGGCTCTTCCCTGCTCTCATTGTTCCCATTCACTGCCCAAAAGGGCACATGGGACAAAAGCAGAAAGGGAATCTGTTTCCACACACCTGGGACTCTTTTTCATCTTTAGTGTCTACCTTGGTAGTAAAATGTAATAAATGCACTTATCTTAACAAGCGTATATAGATCTGCTTGGGAATATTAATCAAATGATACCAATTTACAGCCTATCTAGTAAATAAATTTATCTTTAGAGAGCATAATTATCATACGCCCATCTCTTCCAATTGATAGTGCCTACACAAAATGGATTATGTCACCACTCAGAACAGAAATTAATTAATTCAATGTGCCGACAATTAGCCTTAATTATGAACCAGAGAATGATTTTAACTTTATAATACCTGCAAAAAATCTCTTATACCAGGGAGATATTTGTCTACAGCTTCTGTATGAATTTGAATAATAGCAAAACTAACCCTTTTCTCTGAAGGATAAGGATTGTTACGATACCACTAGAGCAAATTGATAGGCTATATTTACTATGTTAACCCTCTCTTTACCAGGACTCAATATGAATGTCTACATTTTACTCATGCTATGAAATCACTGGCACCCGAACGGCAGAAAGAGGAGCCTTTGGCTGTTCACTTTATATCAGTCAATAATAGGGTTTTTTCTTGACACAAATACTTGAGACAGTGTATTCATTATCTGGTCTCCAGTACGGGTTGTCTTGTTAGCCATACACTGTTGAGGAATGGTGGATGCAAATCTGTATCAAATTACATTAACACTGTTACTGAAGTCTTGAACAGTAGACTGGTGTAAAGGGTGCATATATGTTACAAAACCTTTATAAAATTTATAGTGCTCTTTCCATCTCCTTCTTTTTTGTCTCCTTTTTTACTCCCTGGTATAAATACAAGTAGTACTATCCTTGGGAAATAATTACGGGTTATTTGGGTAGGGATATTTTTCCCTCCATTGGAGGGTGTTTAAGTTAGTGATGTCACAGGGATCACTTTTACAGCATAGTCTCTCAAGAGAGCTCAACAGTAGCTAAATAAGCACTGATTAATTCCATTAATATTTCATATAGCTTATTTAATCACACAAAACCCCCCCCTTCCTTTTTTTGCCTAGATAATAAATTTATTGGAAATTGGCATCACTTTGATGGCCTAACTCCACAGGCAAAATATATTTAGTATTAATCTCACACTTATATCTTACAAATTCTTTTCTGCACTTTCAGGCTATCAGATTAGATACGATGCCTGTTCATGGTGCCTATTTTTAAATATGGAAATAAAAGTCTAAAACATTTTAATATAGAACAATCATTTCAAAAAAAGAGTGCACCACACACTAAGCCTCCTTTAGTGGTAGGCCCACTAGTGGCTTACACTAACAATCTCCCCAAAAAATACTGTAACTTAGCTTAGTGGCGCACCTCCAACCCTCATTGATTTTCATAAGGGCCTCTTATTGGCCCTGACTCTAATTCTTTCTTTAAATGGTTGGTTTTCCCATTGATACCCTTTAACTCTTGCTTACCTGTGCAGTGTCTTTTGGACCTTGTGTCCCCTCTTTAGAAAACTCATTTTTTTTTTTTACTGCTTACTGATTACATGTAAACTATTTTTAATCAAATTCATATTTCTCAGGTGGTGCAGATAGTAACTAACATGTAGCTAACTTGCATGTAGTAACTGACAAACACTATGTAAAAGTGGTCTAATCGTACATTACATGTCAGTGAATCTCTAAGCTAAGGCAATATCTAAAATCCATGAAAAAAGTTTGCCCATCAATAAAAAATAATAAATAACTCAGCTGCAGCAAAGTGAATGACTGTGACATGTGAGGAAATGATTAACCACTGGGGGTTTTCGAGAGGTAACTCACCCTTTTCTCTGACGTCCTAGTGGATGCTGGGAACTCCGAAAGGACCATGGGGAATAGCGGCTCCGCAGGAGACTGGGCACAACTAAAGAAAGCTTTTAGGTCACCTGGTGTGCACTGGCTCCTCCCACTATGACCCTCCTCCAAGCCTCAGTTAGATTTTGTGCCCGGCGGAGGTTGGATGCACACTAGGGGCTCTCCTGAGCTTCTAAAAAGAAAGTATATAATTAGGTTTTTTATTTTACAGTGAGACCTGCTGGCAACAGGCTCACTGCAGCGAGGGACTAAGGGGAGAAGAAGCGAACCTACCTGCTTGCAGCTAGCTTGGGCTTCTTAGGCTACTGGACACCATTAGCTCCAGAGGGATCGACCGCATGGAACTGGCCTTGGTGTTCGGTCCCGGAGCCGCGCCGCCGTCCCCCTTACAGAGCCAGAAGCAAGAAGAGGTCCGGAAAATCGGCGGCAGAAGACATCAGTCTTCACCAAGGTAGCGCACAGCACTGCAGCTGTGCGCCATTGCTCCTCATACACACTTCACACTCCGGTCACTGAGGGTGCAGGGCGCTAGGGGGGGGCGCCCTGAGCAGCAATAAAAACACCTTGGCTGGCAAAAATACCACAATATATAGCCCCAGAGGCTATATATGTGATAATTACCCCTGCCAGAATCCATAAAAAAGCGGGAGAAAAGTCAGCGAAAAAGGGGCGGAGCTATCTCCTTCAGCACACTGGCGCCATTTCTCCCTCACAGCTCCGCTGGAAGGAAGCTCCCTGGCTCTCCCCTGCAGTCTACACTACAGAAAAGGGTAAAAAAGAGAGGGGGGGCACTAAATTTAGGCGCAGTATATATAACAGCAGCTATAGGGGACATAATTCAGTTAGTCCCTGCATTATATAGCGCTCTGGTGTGTGCTGGCATACTCTCACTCTGTCTCCCCAAAGGGCTTTTGTGGGTCCTGTCCTCTGTTAGAGCATTCCCTGTGTGTGTGTGCGGTGTGTCGGTACGGCTGTGTCGACATGTTTGATGAGGATAATGATGTGGAGGCGGAGCAGATGCCTATAGAAGGGATGTCACCCCCTGCGGGGCAGACACCTGAGTGGATGGACTTATGGAAGGAATTGCGTGCACGTGTCGACTCCTTACACAAAAAATTTGACGACATGCCAAATGCGGGACAGCCGGCTTCTCAGCTCGTGCCTGTCCAGGCGTCTCAAAGGCCATCGGGGGCTCTAAAACGCCCGCTACCTCAGATGGCAGACGCGGATGTCGACACGGATACTGACACCAGTGTCGACGACGATGAGTCTAGTCTAATGTCCACTCTAAGGCCATTCGTTGCATGATTGAAGCAATGAAAGAGGTGTTACAAATTTCTGATATAAACCCAGGTACCACTAAAAAGGGTATTATGTTTGGGGAGAAAAAACTACCCGTAGTTTTTCCCCCATCAGAAGAATTAAATGAAGTGTGTGAAGAAGCGTGGGCTTTCCCTGATAAAAGATTGGTAATCTCTAAGAAGTTACTAATGGCGTTCCCTTTCCCGCCAGAGGATAGGTCACGTTGGGAGACACCCCCTATGGTGGATAAAGCGCTCACACGTTTGTCTAAAAAGGTGGCACTACCGTCTCCGGATACGGCCGCCCTCAAGGAACCTGCTGATAGAAAGCAGGAGGCGATCCTGAAGTCTGTATATACACACTCAGGCATTATACTTAGACCAGCTATTGCGTCAGCATGGATGTGCAGTGCTGCCGCTGCGTGGTCAGATTCCCTGTCAGAAAATATTGACACCCTAGACAGGGACACTATTCTGCTAACCATAGAGCATATAAAAGACTCAGTCTTATACATGAGAGATGCACAGAGGGAGATCTGCCGGCTGGCATCTAAAATAAGTGCATTGTCCATTTCTGCTAGGAGAGGCTTATGGACTCGCCAGTGGACAGGGGATGCAGATTCAAAAAGGCACATGAAAGTTTTGCCTTATAAGGGTGAGGAGTTATTTGGGGATGGTCTCTCGGACCTAGTTTCCACAGCAACTGCTGGGAAGTCAGCATTTTTACCCCATGTTCCCTCACAGCCTAAAAAGGCGCCGTTTTATCAGGTACAGTCCTTTCGGACTCAGAAAAACAGGCGTGGAAAAGGCGGGTCCTTTCTGTCCAGAGGCAGAGGTAGGGGAAAAAGGCTGCAACAAACAGCAGGTTCCCAGGAGCAAAAGTCCTCCCCCGCTTCTTCCAAGTCCGCCGCATGACGGTGGGGCTCCACAGGCGGAGCCAGGTACGGTGGGGGGCCGCCTCAAAAATTTCAGCGATCAGTGGGCTCGCTCACAGGTGGATCCCTGGATCCTGCAAATAGTATCTCAAGGGTACAAACTGGAATTCGAGGCGTCTCCACCCCACCGGTTCCTAAAATCTGCCTTGCCGATTACTCCTTCAGACAGGGAGGCTGTGCTAGCGGCAATTCACAAGCTGTATTCCCAGCAGGTGATAATCAAGGTGCCCCTACTTCAACAAGGACGGGGTTACTATTCCACACTGTTTGTGGTACCGAAACCGGACGGTTCGGTGAGACCCATTTTAAATTTGAAATCCTTGAACACATACATAAAAAAATTCAAGTTCAAGATGGAATCGCTCAGGGTGGTTATTGCAAGCCTGGACGAGGGGGATTACATGGTATCCCTGGACATCAAGGATGCTTACCTGCATGTCCCCATTTACTATCCTCACCAGGAGTACCTCAGATTTGTGGTACAGGATTGCCATTACCAATTCCAGACGCTGCCGTTTGGACTCTCCACGGCACCGAGGGTGTTTACCAAGGTAATGGCGGAAATGATGATACTCCTTCGAAGAAAGGGAGTTTTAATTATCCCGTACTTGGACGATCTCCTAATAAAGGCGAGGTCCAAGGAGCAGTTGTTGGTGGGAGTAGCACTATCTCAGGAGGTGCTACACCAGCACGGTTGGATTCTGAATATTCCAAAATCACAGCTGGTTCCGACGACACGTCTACTGTTCCTGGGTATGATTCTGGATACAGTCCAGAAAAAAGTGTTTCTCCCGGAGGAGAAAGCCAAGGAGCTGTCATCTCTAGTCAGAGACCTCCTGAAACCAAAACAGGTATCGGTGCATCACTCACGCGGGTCCTGGGAAAGATGGTGGCTTCTTACGAAGCAATTCTTTTCGGCAGGTTCCATGCCAGAATCTTTCAGTGGGACCTGTTGGACCAATGGTCCGGATCGCATCTTCAGATGCATCGCCTAATAACCCTGTCTCCAAGAACCAGGGTGTCTCTGCTGTGGTGGCTGCAGAGTGCTCATCTTCTAGAGGGCCGCAGATTCGGCATACAGGACTGGGTCCTGGTGACCACGGATGCCAGCCTTCGAGGCTGGGGGGCAGTCACACAGGGAAGAAACTTCCAAGGACTATGGTCGAGTCAGGAGACTTCCCTACACATAAATATTCTGGAACTAAGGGCCATTTACAATGCCCTAAGTCAGGCAAAATCCCTGCTTCTACACCAGCCGGTACTGATCCAGTCAGACAACATCACGGCAGTCGCCCATGTAAATCGACAGGGCGGCACAAGAAGCAGGATGGCAATGGCAGAAGCCACAAGGATTCTCCGATGGGCGGAAAATCACGTACTAGCACTGTCAGCAGTGTTCATTCCGGGAGTGGACAACTGGGAAGCAGACTTTCTCAGCAGGCACGACCTCCACCCGGGAGAGTGGGGACTTCATCCAGAAGTCTTCACGCTGATTGTAAATCGATGGGAACGGCCACAGGTGGACATGATGGCGTCCCGCCTAAACAAAAAACTAGAGAGATATTGCGCCAGGTCAAGGGACCCTCAGGCGATAGCTGTGGACGCTCTAGTGACACCGTGGGTGTACCAGTCAGTTTATGTGTTCCCTCCTCTGCCTCTCATACCAAGGGTACTGAGAATAATAAGAAAACGAGGAGTAAGAACAATACTCGTGGTTCCGGATTGGCCAAGACGAGCGTGGTACCCGGAACTTCAAGAGATGATCTCAGAGGACCCATGGCCTCTGCCGCTCAGACAGGACCTGCTGCAGCAGGGTCCCTGTCTGTTCCAAGATTTACCGCGGCTGCGTTTGACGGCATGGCGGTTGAACGCCGGATCCTGAAGGAAAAGGGCATTCCGGAGGAAGTCATTCCTACGCTGATTAAAGCCAGGAAAGATGTAACTGCAAAGCATTATCACCGCATATGGCGGAAATATGTTGCTTGGTGTGAGGCCAAAAAGGCCCCAACAGAGGAATTTCAACTAAGTCGATTTCTGCATTTCCTACAAGCAGGAGTGACTATGGGCCTGGAATTAGGCTCCATTAAGGTACAGATCTCGGCTCTGTCGATTTTCTTCCAGAAAGAACTAGCTTCACTACCTGAAGTTCAGACGTTTGTGAAAGGAGTGCTGCATATTCAGCCCCCGTTTGTGCCTCCAGTGGCACCTTGGGATCTCAACGTGGTGTTGAGTTTCTTAAAATCACATTGGTTTGAGCCACTTAAAACCGTGGATCTAAAATATCTCACGTGGAAAGTGGTCATGTTATTGGCCTTGGCTTCAGCCAGGCGTGTGTCAGAATTGGCAGTTTTGTCATGTAAAAGCCCTTATCTGATTTTCCATATGGATAGGGCGGAATTGAGGACTCGTCTCCAGTTTCTCCCTAAGGTGGTATCAGCATTTCACTTGAACCAACCTATTGTGGTGCCTGCGGCTACTAGGGACTTGGAGGATTCCAAGTTACTGGACGTAGTCAGGGCCTTGAAAATTTATGTTTCCAGGACGGCTAGAGTCAGGAAAACTGACTCGCTATTTATCCTGTATGCACCCAACAAACTGGGTGCTCCTGCTTCTAAGCAGACTATTGCTCGCTGGATTTGTAGCACAATTCAGCTGGCGCATTCTGCGGCTGGACTGCCGCATCCTAAATCAGTAAAAGCCCATTCCACAAGGAAGGTGGGCTCATCTTGGGCGGCTGCCCGAGGGGTCTCGGCTTTACAACTTTGCCGAGCTGCTACTTGGTCAGGGGCAAACACGTTTGCAAAATTCTACAAATTTGATACCCTGGCTGAGGAGGACCTTGAGTTCTCTCATTCGGTGCTGCAGAGTCATCCGCACTCTCCCGCCCGTTTGGGAGCTTTGGTATAATCCCCATGGTCCTTTCGGAGTTCCCAGCATCCACTAGGACGTCAGAGAAAATAAGATTTTACTCACCGGTAAATCTATTTCTCGTAGTCCGTAGTGGATGCTGGGCGCCCATCCCAAGTGCGGATTGTCTGCAATACTTGTACATAGTTATTGTTAACTAAAGGGTTATTGTTGAGCCATCTGTTGAGAGGCTCAGTTGTTTTCATACTGTTAAACTGGGTATAGTATCACGAGTTATACGGTGTGATTGGTGTGGCTGGTAGGAGTCTTACCCGGGATTCAAAATCCTTCCTTATTATGTCAGCTCGTCCGGGCACAGTGTCCTAACTGAGGCTTGGAGGAGGGTCGTAGTGGGAGGAGCCAGTGCACACCAGGTGACCTAAAAGCTTTCTTTAGTTGTGCCCAGTCTCCTGCGGAGCCGCTATTCCCCATGGTCCTTTCGGAGTTCCCAGCATCCACTACGGACTACGAGAAATAGATTTACCGGTGAGTAAAATCTTATTTTTTTCACAGGTGGTAGACTTCAACTGTTAAAGTAAACGTACTTAATAATTAAGAAAAATTTGGACAACATGTACTTCAGAGGGGTTCGGTATCATATACCGCTCGTCTGGATGCCGGCAGTCACATGACCGACACGACATCCCAACATTGAAGATCCTAACGTCGGTGGAGGTAAGTATTTTTACCTCCCCTCCCTTCCGTACGCTATACCTAATCCTCCAGGGGTGACGGCTAGGGCTAATCCCGCCCCCCCAAGTACCTAACCCTCCCCTCCCGGACCCTATCCCTAACAGTCACCCCAATACTTACCTTCCTGATGTCCAGCACCGGTCTCCCAAATGGTGTCAGGGTGCAGTGAAAATAAATGTACACTGGACCAGTATGCTGTAAAAATTCAGGGGAGCTGTTGTTAAAATAAAAGTACACTGGTCCTGTATGCTGTAAAAATACAGGAGTGCTGTTGTTAAACTAAATGTACACTGGTCCTGTATTCTGTAAAAATACAGGGGTGCTGTTGTTAAACTAAAAGTGCACTGGCCCTGTATGCTGTAAAATTACAGGGGTGTTGTGAAAATACAGGGGTGCTGGCACTGTCCGTGACAACACTTTACTGGAAGAGGAGGCTCCTACCACCATTTGCACGCCCTCTGCAAGTGCTGGGTTGAGGATATCACTGTAGAAGTACACCAGGATGAGGAGGATATTGGTGTAGCTGGCGCTGAGGAGGAAGTTGACAATAAGGATTCTGATGGTGATGTGGTTTATTTGAATAAGGTACCAGTGGAGACAGTTGTGCCCATTGTCATGCCTGGGCAAAATACAAAAAAAAACACCTTTTCGATGTGGAATCATCTCCACAAATCCAGACAACCGGTGTCAAGCCATGTGTTGCCTTTGTCAATCCATTATAAGTAGGGGTAAGGATGTTAACCACCTAGGAACATCCTCCCTTATACGTCACCTGCAGAACATTCTTCATAAGTCATTGTCAAGTTCAGAAACTTTGGGTAATAGCGTAAGCAGTCCACTGACACCTAAGAGATGTGGTTTGTTTGAATATTATTTCTTTGTGAGGATGAGGCTGTAAACACTGAAGGGGGAATCTGAGGATGAGGACAACATCTTGCCTCTGTAGAACCAGTTTGTGCATGGAGAGATTAATGGCTTCTTTTTTGGTGGAGACCCAAACAAACCAATAATTCCAGCCACAGTCGTGTGGCAGACCCAGTCGCTGAAATGATTGGTTTGTTAAAATGTGCATGTCCTGTTTATACAACATTCTTTGTCTGCCACATCATTCCAGGGGTGCTTCAATATATGGGGTGCTTCCCCTCTGCTTTATCAGTCCAGGGGTGCTGCCCCACTGCTGTTTCAGAGGTGCTGTTGCCAGTCTGCTGTGATGTGTAATTCTCCAGAGGTGCTGCTTATGCTGTTTAAATCCAGGGGTGCTGCCGTATAATTCCAGGGGTGCTGCTGTACTTGATCCTAGGTTTAAATTAAAGCCTAGAGCAGATCTGAAACAAGCTTCAACATCACAATAAGATTTGTGAAAACACAGTCGCAAAGGTGGAAATGGAAATTGCAATTTTGACAAAGTGTTTTCCAATGAAACCACATTTGTCACCAAAGTCAGTCAATCTCAGAAGAGACAGAATCATAATCCAGCGCAACTGCCAGAGAGGTAAAAGAGAGATTTTCTGCTGGAGCATTAGGGAGAGGTTCTTCTCAATTATTTCATGTTAGGGACTTACTCAAATTAATGGCTCCAATTAGTCAACCTTAATTTTGATTTATTATTAATGTTCCACATTTTGGGATTATTTATTTACAAAATGTGCATTTGTTGTACAGGGTTCTTTTCCCAAGGGCTGCGTAGGGTTATCGCAAGACCTTGCGGTGTTAGAAGAACAGAGTTTCAATGATCTTGCATTGCATCAGCTTTCCATTGCATTGCAGCACTATATGGGCCAGGATCTGGGACACACAGGTATGCTCACATGCGTCTAACTGGGAGCTGTGAAAAATGATAATAAGGCATCTGCCACAAAATATGTAAATAAAAATGCAATAAATGGAAAAAAAGAAACCCACGAGATTTTTACATAACAAGTCTCCAGTATCCATGGAGGGTAAAAAAATATCCAATCTCGATCCTGTGGTATACATCAGTTTATTTGCATACCAGCATTAAAACTGAGATTATCTTAATCCCTGAAAACGAAGAAGGGGTACAAATTCGGAGGCTTTGGCCCTAGTTTTTTAGTTTGTCCAGTAATGTGGTAATTATATATTTGCTTGTTTGAAGTACTTTCCATTCCACACCAATATAGGAGTGGAGGTGAAAGCCTGTGTGTTGTTCCTGATTGTGTGTGCTGCTCTAGTTTTTAATCACCTTCTTGACACTGTCCTCTTCCTCTTGCCTCTTCTCATAATGTGAAAAGTCATCAAAGATGGAGGTGGTATGTTTGTAGCTAGCTATGATTCTGAGAACTTGGCGAGCTTTTTCCAGGGGGAACACCTCTGGCTGAAATGGTTTATTAAACTGTGCATGTCCTGTTTAAACAACATAAAGGTTGGTGGACAATTCCATCTTGCACCTCTTTTCTTTCTTTGCATTATGTGCTCTTTGGGGCATATTTTTTAAAACTGCCATCCTGTCTGCCACTGCAGTGCCACTCCTAGATGGGCCACAAGTTTGTGCTGCACACTTGTGTCACTTAGCTTAGTCATCCAGCTTCCTCAGAGCAACCTTTTGGCCTAAAAACAATGTTGTGAGGTGTGAGGTGTTCAGAATAGCCTGGAAATGACTGGAAATGAATATTATTGAGGTTAATAATACTGTAGGATCAAAATTAGCCCCAAATTCTGTGATTTTAGCTGTTTTTATGTTTTAAAAAAAGAAACATCCAAAAACAAAACACGAAAGGGTAATTTTGGCAAAACCAATCCAGATCCAAAACACAAACGGAGATCCAGATCCAAAACCAAAACCCAAAAAGTGTCCGCCGCACATCTCTACTTTCAATTTAACAGTACTGTAGATGGCTAGTGTGGAGGAAGGTTGTCTGTTTCCTGTTATTCTCACTGCAAAACCTGAATTGCTGTTTCTGTGCATAAAGTATTTTTGCTGAGTACAGTATTGCTGTAGACACTAAATAAATATCCTGCGTTTGCAATTGAAATATTGACTCCAGACCGTGCCTGAAGGCATCCTACTACAGCAGTTTGATTTTTGTTTACACCAATTTGTAGCCAATTTTGTTATTTTTGGGGATGGTCCCACTGGTGTATCTAGATTATGTGCAGGGTGTGTGGTGCACAAAGGCCCCTGGGTCCAGGGGGGTCCACACAATGCACACCCTGCATCTGAATAATTATACTTACCCAGGGCCGGCGCCACCATTAGGCAGCTTTAGGCAGCTGCCTATGGGCGGCAGCACTTGAAAGGCGGCGCTGGGTGCAGCAAAAAAAAAAAAAATTGGGATGTCAGACAACCGCTACGGCGCTACCCGTTAACACGGTGTCAGATAAGCTATTACAACCTCCCCCTCTTGCGCCGGAGAAAACAAAGCTGCTCGAGACGGGGGGGAGGAGGAGTTCGGCGGTACCTTCACCCGACGTGGAGAGGGCTTCCCCACCCCCGCCCTCCGTACGCCTCCCTCCGCCTGTCCTCACCTCGGAACTCAGTAGCAGTGCAGGGAGGGACAGCCAATCGCCGCGCCATACATTGCTTCCTGGCAGCGTCCGGCGTCTGCTCTCCCTGGCCTGCACCTGTGTCCTCCGTGCAGCCGGGATTGAGCTCTCACACCGTGACCGCCGTGGTGTGGGACGTTTAGGTTAAGTGTAGGCTGTGGGGGGAGGGTTAGGCAATAGGCACACCTGTGGAGGTTTTGGCTGCAGAAAGGGGGTGGTTAGGGTTAGGAGTAAGCTATATATATATATTTTTTTTACAATCAGCCCGGCACTCCGTTTTAGATGTTGATTGGCCCCGGTGCCCTCAGTGAGGAAGATAGTATATTGAATTGACACTGCGGCACTCAGAGTCGTTTTAAAACGAACAAAGTATAGTCAAAAAAATGTACATCACATAGTCCAACATTTCGGGATGCCTAACCCCTTTGTCAAGGTGTGAAAAAGGAGTTAGACACCCCAAAACGTTGGACTATGTGATGTACATTTTTTTGACTACACTTTGCTCGTTTTAAACGACTCCGACTGCCACAGTTTCAATTCTGTTCTATATATATATATATATATATATATATATATATATTACAGTGCCTGAAGTGGGCCGGTATACTATGGTTTGGTATACCGGCACTTCTTCGAACACTGTCCCCTGCCGCAGCAAGTTGACCGCGGCATTACTATTTCAAATCTGCCGCAGACCGGCAGCCAATCAGTAGCAGCAGCTCCTGATTGGCTGCCGGTCCGCGGCAGATTTGAAATAGTACAGTGCCCGGCACCCGGCCCTGAGCCCTGACAAGTGCGGCTGCAATGTTCAGCTCCCGCATGCAGCATGATTACGCGAAGGCTTCGGCTCCTGCCCCCCTGACAGCTCCGCTGCCCGGCTTTCTCTTTCTTTGATAACAACTCCGGTGGCCGGCTCCCGCTCCACAGCACAGCTGCCTGGCTTCCGTATGCTGACACCCCTGGCAACTGGTGAGCAGAGGGTAACTGATGGAGGAGAGTGTCAGGGTAGGGACAGTGTATGTGTGAAAATGTGGCTGTGTGTGTAAATATATATATGCATGTGTGTATACTGTATGTGGCTGTGAGTATGTAGATATGTGGCTATGTGTGTGGCATAATGTGAATTTCGGCTCATTCCATATGGCATAATGTGAATTTCGTCTCATACTGTGTGCTATAATGTGATTTTCGGCTCATACTGTGTGCTCTAATGTGAATTTCGTCTCATACCGTGTGCTATAATGTGATTTTCGGCTCATACCGTGTGCTATAATGTGAATTTCGTCTCATACCGTGTGCTATAATGTGATTTTCGGCTCATACCGTGTGCTATAATGTGATTTTCGGCTCATACTGTGTGCTATAAAGTGAATTTCGGCTCATACTGTGTGCTATAATGTGATTTTAGGCTCATACTGTGTGCTAAAATGTGATTTTCGGCTCATACTGTGTGCTATAAAGTGAATTTCGTCTCATACTGTGTGCTATAATGTGATTTTCGGCTCATACTGTGTGCTATAATGTGATTTTCGGCTCATACTGTGTGCTATATTGTGAATTTCGTCTCATACTGTGTGCTATAATGTGATTTTCGGCTCATACCGTGTACTATAATGTGATTTTCGGCTCATACCGTGTGCTATAATGTGATTTTCGGCTCATACAGTGTGCTATGATGTGAATTTCGGCTCATACCGTGTGCTATAATGTGAATTTCGGCTCATACTGTGTGCTATAAAGTGAATTTCGGCTCATACTGTGTGCTATATTGTGAATTTCGGCTCATACTGTGTGCTATATTGTGAATTTCGGCTCATACTGGGTGCTATAATGTGATTTTTGGCTCAAAGTGTGTGGTATAATGTGAAAGGGGCACCAGTACTAGAAAGTATAAGGGGTCCTACTATTGTGGTGCAAAATGTGTATAAGGTGTGGTAAACTACACTGAAGGCCTGCTTGGCCAGAGGTGACTTAATTAGCACCTAAGTGAATTTGATTTAACCATCTGTGCTGAGCCATGTATATACCTAACACCTGGACTGTTGGGGTGCCTCGAGGACCGCGTTTGGGATCCTCTGCCTTAACACAAACTGCTAAAACAACCCTAATATCCTATCTCTAAATTTTGCCTGAGGGCTCGGTATTTTGGCGGGTGGGGGTGGGGGGGTGGGGGGGCTGCTGACTACTTGCCTAGGGTGCTGACAAACCTTGCACCGGCCCTGTACTTACCGCTCTATTGGTCCAGTGCTGGCTGTAGACAGCTCTTATTTCCAGAATGTTTATCAGCAGGCCGGCTTCCAGACTTGATCACCTTCCTTGGAAGGTTTCCCCTTGAGTGACTGCGCCCCAGCCCCGGAGACTTGCATCCATGGTTAGAAGGATCCAGTCCTGAATCCCGAACCTGCAGCCCTCCAGAAGGTGAGGTAATTACAGCCACCAGAGGATTGAGATCCTGGCCTTTGACGACAGACGTATTCTCTGGTGCATGTGTAGATGAGAACCCGACCATTTGTCCAGGAGATCCAGTTGGAAGGACCGAGCATGAAATCTCCCATACTGCAGAGCCTCGTAAGAGGCCACCATCTTCCCCAGAAGGCAAATGCACTGATGAACCGACACCCGGGTTGGCTTCAGGATGTCCTGGACGATTGTTTGTATCACCAACGCTTTTTCCTCTGGAAGAAACACCCTCTGCACTTCTGTGTCGAGGATCATTCCCAGAAAAGACAACCTCCTGGTTGGTCCCAAATGTGATTTTGGAAGATTCAGGATCCAACCATGTTCCTTAAGAATCTGGGTCATGAGAGCTATGGACTGTAACAGCTTCTCCTTGGATGATGCCTTTATCAGCAGATCATCCAGATATGGAATTATGTTCACCCCCTGTCTGCGGAGGAGAGCCATCATTTCCGCCATCACCTTGGTGAAAACCCTCGGTGCTGTGGAGAGGCCGAATGGCAGGGCCTGGAATTGAAAATTACAGTCCAACACTGCGAATCGGAGATAAGCTTGATGCGGCTGCCAAATCGGAATGTGGAGGTACGCATCCTTGATATCCAGGGATACCAGGAATTCTCCTCCCTCCAGACCTGGTATCACCGCCCTTAGAGACTCCATTTTGAACTTGAACTCCCTCAGAAAGGGGTTTAGTGATCTTAAGTTCAGAATGGGCCTGACCGAACCATCCGGTTTTGGTACCATGAAAAGGTTCGAATAGTAAACTTTGTTTTGCATCTGGGGAGGAACTGGTACAAAAACCTGTGCCTCCATCAACTTCTGGATGCTCCCTGTAGGGTAGGCCTGTCTGCCAGCAAAGCTGGCAAGCATAATTTGAAGAACCGGTGAGGAGGGAGATCTTGAAATTACAGCCGGTACCCCTGGGACACAATATCTTGCACCCAGGGATCCAGGCCGGACGATACCCAGACGTGACTGAAATGTCTGAGTCTCGTCCCCACCGGCCCTACCTCCAGGCCGCGTGGTCCACCGTCATGCTGAAGACTTTGGCATACCTGAAGCAGGCTTCTGTCGTGGGAACCCGCAGCAGCAGGTTTCTTGGATTTTGGTCGACCTCCTCTAAAGGTGTTGGACGGTTTGGCCTTTCTTGTTTTAGCAACCCGAAAGAACGGTGATGCAGCTATACAAAAAGGTTTCTTTGTAGCAGGTGCAGCTGAGGGAAGAAAAGGTGACTTACCCGCTGTAGTTGTGGAGATCCATGCATCCAACGCTTCCCCAAAGAAAGCCTGACCTGTGTAGGGTAGGGTCTCCACACCTCTCCTGGATTCCGCATTGGCAGACCACTGGTGCAGCCACAGTCCTCGACGAGCTGAGACCGTCATGGAAGATATTCCTGCAGCCATTGAACCCAGGTCCTTCACGGATTCCACCATAAATCCTGCAGAATCCTGAATGTTACGTAAAAACAATTCAACGTCACTTTTATCCATTGTATCCAAATCCTCAAGTAATGTGCCTGACCACTTTACTATAGCTTTGGAAATCCATGCACAGGCAGTAGTAGGACGTAGTATCGCCCCTGAAGCCATGAATATGGATTTGAGCGTAGTATCAATTTTGCGATCAGCCGGCTCCTTTAAGGCGGTAGATCCTAGGACAGGTAAAACCACTTTTTTTTGAGAGTCTGGATACAGACGTGTCCACTATGGGTGGGATTTCCTATTTTTTCTATCCTCCTCAGGGAAGGGAAAAGCAACCACAACCCTTATAGGGATCTGGAATTTTTTCTCCGGGTTTTCCTATGCTTTTTCAAAAATAGCATTTAATTCTTTTGACGCAGGGAAGGTTAGTGAGGCTTTCTTATTGTCAGTGAAGTAAGCCTCCTCAACCTGCTTCAGTGTTGTATCAGCAATATTCAACACATCCCTGACAGCCTCTATCATCAACTGCACCCCTTTAGCAAGAGATGCGACCCCCTGAGCACATCCCCATCATCGTCTGCCGTGTCAAAATCGGTATCCGTGTCATCTTGCATAATCTGGGCAAGAGCACGTTATTGGGAACCTACAGAGCGGGGCCCTGAGGTAACAGAACCGGACCAAACTGCCATAGAGTTCTGTAAAACTTGAGTTGCAGATTCATTCTGTGCAACCCAAGTAGAAATCTGAGAAATCATAGATTTGATAGAGGATAACCATTCAGGCACCCTTGCTGATATCTGCACTAAAACAGTGCTGGCAAGAGAGACACAGAGATTGGAGCCAACCCACACACAGCACTTTCAAGGTATAGGGAGACCCCAACCAGCGCTGACTGTGCACCTTAATAGGTTACACAGTCTTTACACGGTCTCCCCCCCTTCTACAACCCCCTGGTACCGTAAGAGATAGCTGGAGTTGCTGTGGAGGGACTGTTCTTCACTGACAGCGTTTCTGCAGGCAGATAAATGGCGCTGAGCGCTGCTGGGTCCGCTCTGAGAAGATGCTCCGCCCCCTTAATTGCGCTGTCTTCCCGCTCTTCTGGAGATTATACTGGCCTGAGGAATTGTGTTGGCAGCGATCCTGGGACTCTAACAGGCTGAGAGGTCAGTGTAGGATGTAGGCGCTGGCTCATGGCGCCACTCACAGTGCCGGACTGAGCCCCGGAGCGGAGTAAGTTCTGCGCTCCATACCCTGTTGCCGCCATCTTCACACCGGCTCCCTGCTTGCTGGGGGGACGATGACTAACTTGCCACTGATCTTCTGGCTCTGTAAGGGAGTGGCGGCATGCTGCCGGGGTGAGTGATCCCCTGTGGCGGGAAACGTTCGATCCCCTCAGGAGCTCAGTGTCCTGTCAGCGGAGATAGTGGCTCAGACCCCGCAGGGCGGACACTGCTCCTCCCCTTAGTCCCTTGAAGCAGTGAGGCTGTTGCCAGCAGCCTCCCTGTAAAATAATAAACTCTAAAAATAAACTTTTACTAAAAAAGCTCTGTAGAGCTCCCCTAGCTGTGACCGGCTCCTCCGGGCACATTTTCTAAACTGAGTCTGGTAAGAGGGGCTTAGAGGGAGGAGCCAGCCCACACTCTCAAACTCTTAAAGTGCCAATGGCTCCTGGTGGACCCGTCTATACCCCATTGTACTAATGTGGACCCCAGCATCCTCTAGGACATAAGAGAAAACGTAGGCATGGCCGGGCGTTTGCTGGGCAGGTATCTGATGTCATTACCGTGTCATTAGTCGCAGCAATCATCGCACAGGATAAGTAACTACAGGACTGGTCTTCTTTTGCACAAAATGTGTTTGCAGCCGCTCTGCTGCACAGGCGTTCACACCATAGGCGTGCGCAGGGGGGGGTGCCTGGTGCGCACAGGCACCCCCTAATGTCTGTCACCCCCTCACACACACCTGCTGCTACTGCAGCCGAGTGTGCTCATTTCTGTCCTCCTGCCCATTGCGCCCGCCACCCCCTCCGCTCAGTCTGGCTGTCATTCATTTGTATGGTGCAGCATCACTGACGTGATCCTACTCCCAGTTCCTCTAACCTGTGGGATGTGTCGTGATGATGTCATGCAGCGTACATGCCCGCTCATGCTCCCACCCACGCTCTCTCTCTCCTCAGAATACAGCGTTCCTCTTGGAGGAGAACAAGTTCAAATTCAGTATCAATATATATTTCGAGAGATTAGGATATAATCTATGGTAATAAAATATACAAATTTAACATATATTAAACAGATTTATATATATATATATATATATATATATGTGTTTATATATATATATATATATATATATGTATATGTGTGTGCATCAATTCTCTATATTATTTAGTTTGCATTGAGTGCCAATATGTGGTGGTAGACACGCCTGATAGGTGGTGCTAGACACGCCCATGAGGTGGTGTTAGACATGCCCAATAGGCGGTGCTAAACACACCCTTCTAATCGTTCACCCCCTAATAAAATGTCCTGCGCACGCCTATGGTTCACACTCGTGCAAAGCGAAAATACACTACCCCGTGGGCGGCGACTATGCATTTCCACGGCTGCTAAAAGTAGAAAGCGAGCGATCAACTCGGTATGAGAGCCATGGTGCAATCAGTGAAGGGAGAAAGTAATATAAAAGAAAAGAAAAAGGAAAAATGGCAAATAATGTAATGGGCATAAGTCAGTCAGCTATGGATTGTCTGAGGAAGGGAGGCCCAGGGCCGGCGCTACCACTAGGCAGCTTTAGGCAGCTGCCTATGGGCGGTGACCACTGGAGGGCAGCACCGCACAGTGAACAAGAGGACGCTTCAGCTCAGCCAAACTCAGGCCCAGGGCCGGCGCTACCACTAGGCAGCTTTAGGCAGCTGCCTATGGGCGGCGACCACTGGAGGGCGGCACCGCACAGTGAACGAGAGAACGCTTCAGCTCAGCCAAACTCCTCCTATTTAGTAAGAGACGAGGAGCAGCTTACGAGCTGGCACTGGCGCTCCCCTCGCATCTGATCACCATACCTGCCTGCCCGAGTCCCCCCTCCTGCATCTTGTCACCTGCTCCAGCTCCCCCACACGGCTGTTCAGCTCCGGCTCCCGCTGCCTCCCCCCCCCCCCCTGCATCTCGTCACTCGGCTGCTCCCCCCACGGCTGTACGGCTTCAGCTCCCGCTGCCTCCCCCCCTTCCCCCGCGCATCTCGTCGCTCACCCGGTTGGTTCGGCTCCCGCTGCTCCCCCCACATCTATTCGGCTCCGGCTCCCGCTGCCTTCACCCCCGCCTTCATCTCGTCACCTGGCTGCTCCCCCCATGGCTATTCGGCTCCCCTCGCCCCCCTCCCTCCCCCCTGCATCTGGTTACTAGCAGTTCCTCCTACCCCCGCAATTTGTTGCCCCCCCCTCCTGCATCTTATTACTATCCCCCCCCGCGCAATTCGGCTCCCACATGTTGCCTCCCCCCCGCATCTTATTGCCAGATTCCCCCCCCCCCTGCATCTTGTTACTCCCCCCCCACACACACACACAATTCGGCTCCCACAAGTTGCCCCCCCCCCCCCCGCTGCATCTTGTTACTAGATCGCCCCCCCTTTCCGCAATTTGGCTCCCACATGTTGCCTCCCCCCCTGCATATTGTTACTAAGGCCCTTCCACAATTGGGCTCCCACAGGTTACCCCCCCCCTGCATCTTGTTACTAGATCGCCCCCCCTTCCCGCAATTCGGCTCCCACATGTTGCTTCCCCCCCCTGCATCTTGCTACTAAAGCCCCCCCACAGGTTACCGCCCCCCCGCATCTTGTTACTAGACTCCCCCCGCCCACAATTGGGCTCCCACATGTTGCCTCACCCCCCCCCCCCTCCTTTATCTTGTTACCAGCTGCCCCCCTCGATCAGTCTCCCGCATGGCAGGAGCACCCGCATCATTTTTCCCTCTTCCCCCTGGTGCGTTTGGTCTCCAACATGTCACCCGCTCCCCCTGCAACTGTGTGTATGTGTGGAGGTACTGTATGGATGTATATATGTGTGTATGTATGGATGTATATATGTGTGTATGTATGGAGACGGTATGTATATACATGTATGTATGGATGTATATATGTGTGTATGTATGGAGACAGTGTGTATGTATAGAGGGAGTATATGGATGTATATATGTGTATGTACGAAGGTAGTGTATGGATGTATATATGTGTGTATGTATGTACGAAGGTAGTATATGGATGTATATATGTGTGTATGTATGGAGGCAGTGTATGGATGTATAGATGTATATATGTATGGAAGCAGTGAATGGATGTACTGTATATATGTATGGAGGCAGTGTATGGATGTATAGATGTATATATGTATGGAGGCAGTGTATGGATGTATATATGTATGGAGGCAGTGTATGGATGTATGTATGGAGGTAGTGTATGGATGAATATAGGTTTAGTGTCTGCCTGCGCTACGTGTAGGAAAATAGAGGAGGGCCCCAGGGAGAGAAGCGTGGCCGGTGTCTGCCTCAGCCCACCCACCACGCTGAACAAGGGCCAGGCCACCAAATTGCCATCTCCTGCAGCCACTTTAAAAAGGAATCGGCCACCATGGAGGAACCACCTACCAGCTTCGCCAATCAACTAAAGGTAAATACACAGCTCCTCACTCAGATCCACACACACAGCCCTACCCTCCTCACACAAAGGGGGACGCTGCCTGCCGTAATGTGTAAAAAGGGGGACGCTGGCTGCCGTAATGTGTAAAAAGGGAGACACTGTCTGCCTTAATGTGTAAAAAGGGGACGCTGGCTGCCGTAATGTGTAAAAAGGGGACGCTGGCTGCCGTAATGTGTAAAAAGGGGGACGCTGTCTGCCATAATGTGTAAAAAGGGGACTCTGTCTGCCGTAATGTGTAAAAAGGGGGACACTGTCGTAATGTGTAAAAAGGGGGACGCTGTCTGCCCTAATGTGTAATAAGGGGACGCTGGCTGCCGTAATGTGTAAAAAGGGAGACACTGTCTGCCTTAATGTGTAAAAAGGGGGACGCTGTCTGCCGTAATGTGTAAAAATGGGACGCTGTCTGCCGTAATGTGTAAAAAGGGGACTCTGTCTGCCGTAATGTGTAAAAAGGGGAAGCTGTCTGCCGTAATGTGTAAAAAGGGGCACACTGTCTGTCGTAATGTGTAAAAAGGGGGACGCTGTCTGCCGTGATATATGTAAAAAGGGGGGTGCTGGCTGCCGTAATGTGTAAAAAGTGGGACTGGCTGCCGTAATGTGTAAAGGGGCTCTACCTGGTGTAGTGGCGCTACTGCGTGCCGTAATTTGAATAATGGAGACTACTGTGCACGGTAGTATGAATGGGTATTATTGTGTGGCCACACCCCTTCCCCATGAAGCCACGCCCCGAATTTTTTGGCACGTGCCTACGGCGCGCACTGCCCGTAATTAACGGAAGGGGGGTGCCAATGCCGTTTCTTCCACACAGCGCTAAAATGCCTAGTTATGGCACTGACCCCTTGCACATACAGTAGTGGCCCGTGTTAGTTGCAGAGGGGGTCAGATGGATAGTAAAAAATTTTTTAAGAGGGTGGCCATGCCTCTCCATATTTTGCCACACCCCACCAGTACGTCGATCCATATTCGCTCTCCGCTGCCCTGACCCCCGCCCCCTATTTAGGGCTGCTTCCAGAAATTTCCAGGGCTGGTTTTGTATCCCAATCCACCCCTGTGGATATGTATGTATGTATGTATGAGAGACGAATGAAATAGAAAGAGATGGAAAGCTGGGTAGTGTGCCAGGATCTGGGAACGGGGTGCCACTAGGTGTACCCATCAATTAATTAAGGATGTCTTTGAGAGATACATCCTTGTTGTACTCAATGCAGTCAGACGGCTGGGAAACATATAAGATGCCGCTTATGTACTTTCACCTTAAGGACTGGGAAAGTGAGTAATTGATGGTGTTGGGGGGCAGTAGGCAGAAAATTTGCCTAGGGTGTCAAGAAACCTTGCACCGGCCCTGGGGAGGTCCCAAATCGATATCTTGCTTAGGGCCCCATGAGGTCTAAATCCGCCTCTGCAACCAACTATGTTGAGTGTTGCAGTGAATTTCTACATGTGCACAATATCAGCATTGTGATATGTCAACATGGACTGACAGGGGATAATGGTTTAGTTATGCTTGCCACCAGAAGCCATGCAGGATCCAACAGAAGTCAATTTGATGCCACTGCCGGACCTAGAAGACACCATTAGAACCATTGTACTCCCTGTGCCATCTAATGTATTTCACCACTAAACAACCAGGGATGTTTTATTGACATTGTATCATATCAACATTTTTATCAGTGTCATTATTTTGAATGTGGACATGGTCAATATCAACATGCTAAGAATGTCAACATGATGATGTTTAACAAAACATGCTACACCCTGTGAAGAACTATTTCTAGCGCACAGTGGTTAGAGATAATTAGCAGGGCCGTCTTTTCGTATGGGCTCAATGGTTACTTGCCCAAGGGCCCCAGTAGTATAAGGGGCCCTTGGGCAAGGCTAATAGCTAAGGGTCCCCTCTTTTCAGGGGTACCAGATTTTTTAAAATCGGCCCTGGGGAACCGGAGATATCTGACTTCAAAGCAGTGGTCCCTATCTGTGCCTGTTAATTGCTCTTCTCAGCCAGATATCTCAGGTTCTGTATGACTAAAGGGCCCCATACACTACAATATGTCTGAGGCTGAAGTCGGAGGCGATTTCCCTTGAACTCTCCCGGGAGCTTCCCGGGAGTGGTTCCATATGATTCCATACGATTGGTACATTTTGCATGCGCTATATCGTATGCGATGATGCGATCCCAGCCATTCCTGCGGGAACTGACATATCACGAGTGCAGCACTAACGATCTAGGGGGGCCGATCCGACCCTCACGGGAACGCGCATCGGATCGGATCAGAAACCCATCCAAAATGCCCGATTTTACCAGATATATCAGCCTGAATGCCCGAAATTGGATGAAATCGGGCATTATCTTTCTAATGTATGGGGCCTTCTAGAATTTTTCTAAGGATATACTCTAAAATCTGTGACTCTCCCCTTTTGGTGGACACTGAAAGCTTGTATCTACTATGCAAAGAACCAGAGATATTAGCCTTCATGCAACTGGTCCCTGCTCCAGCTCCACATGGCTAATATGCAGTTTTATGTATTCGTTGGTGGATTGCTCTGGCTCCTGAACTCCGATCCCTAAGTCCTCAGTACCTCCTGAAAAGTTGGACTCCCTAGTGTTTGTATCCCATTGAAAGCTAAGAAGTCTATTTCCGGAAACTGGAGATATCTGCAGTCAACAAGCTGCCCTCCCACCAGAAAATGATGAATATTAAGCACAATCAATTACACTATCCACCCCTCCCCTATGTATTAAACACCCCCTACCACCCTGGAAGACATGTACCAGGGCACCTTCATTCAGCCCAATGCCCCCTTCTACAGTTTAGTGTTCTCCTTCCCGCCTTAGCTGTGCAGTAAAGAAGTAAATAGCAGAAATGACTGCTCCAGGTCCTACATGCTGAGCGGAAGATAAAACACCCTCTATCACCCACGGGACATCAAAGCTGCCGCTGATAGTACCCCCCACCCTTACCGCTGGATGATGGGTATGGGGTCCTTGTGCATTGCTGTGCTCAGGGGTCTACATTTCTTTTAAGACAGTCCTGATAACTAGAGATGTGCGCCAGCCCAAATCATAGGTTTTGGGTTTTGGATCTGTATCTCCTTCATGTTTTGGATCTGAATTGGTTTTGCCAAAACCACACTTGCGGGTTTTGTTTTTGGATATGTATTGTTTTACAAAAATCATAAAAACCGCAAAATCTCAGAATTTGGAACTGTTTTTGTTCCTACGGTATTATTAACCTCAATAACATTTCTTTCCAGTCAGTTTGCTATTTCACAGCTCACAATGGGCCTAAGTCAGAGTTGATCGCAGCAGCAAAATTGTTAGCAGTTGGGCAAAACCATGGGGGTCATTCCGAGTTGATCGCTCGCTAGCTACTTTTTGCAGTCTTGCAAACGCATAGTCGTCGCCCACAAGGAAGTGTATTTTAGCTGTGCAAGTGTGCGAACGCCTGTGCAGCCGAGCACTACAAAAATAGTTTGTGCAGTTTCAAAGAAGCCCAGGACTTACTCAGCTGCTGCGATCACTTCAGCCTGTCCGGTCCCGGAATTGACGTCAGACACCCGTCCTGCAAATGCTTGGACACGTCTGCGTTTTTCCAACCACTCCTTGAAAACGGTCAGTTGACACCCATACATGACTTCTTCCTGTCAATCTTCTTGCGATCGGCTGTGCGAATGGAATCTTTGTTAAATCCATCGCCCAGCAACGATCCGCTTTGTACCTGTACGACGCACCTGCGCATTGTGGTGCATACGCATGAGCAGTAGTGACCTGATTGCTGCGCTGCGAAAAACGGCAGCATGCGATCAGGTCGGAATGACCCCCCCCCCATGTGCACTGCAGGAGGGGCACATATAACATGTGCAGAGAGAGTTAGATTTGGGTGGGGTGTGTTCAAACTGAAATCTAAATTGCAGTGTAAAAATAAAGCAGCCAGTATTTACCCTGCACAGAAACAAAATAACTCACCCAAATCTAACTCTCTCTGCACATGTTATATCTGCCACAATTGCAGTGCACATGGTTTTACCCAACTGCTAACAAATTTGCTGCTGCATCTCTGAATTACCCCCAATGTTCATTTCATCCAGTTTAGGCAAAAAGGTTGTACCAAGCTAGATGGCTGACTATGGGGTCTATTTACTAAGCCTTAGATGGAGATTAAGTGTACAGAGATAAAGTACCAGCCAACCAGCTCTTTTCAAACCCAGCCTGTGACATGGTAGTTAGGAGCTGATTGGCTGATACTTTATCTCCGTCCACTTTATCTCCGTTCAAGCCTTAGTAAATAGACCCATTAGCTCCTTTGAGCGAAACATGTTTGAGGACATGTTGCTGCAATACATAGTCACTGTGGATCTCCTCTGGGACACTGCAACACAGGGTGAAATACAGGTGTGGCTTCACATTCACAACCACGGACAGCTGTTTGATCTGGACATTCGAGCCATGTGGAGACTTTTCAAAATAAATAAAAATGTGTATATGTTATATAATATGAATTTAACTGTTTTTAGTATTTTTTCAGCCATAGTGGTACAACTTTTATTAGCACAGCTCTATCTTCTTTTTTTTTAACTCTTTATTTTTGAGATGAAGCAAAGGCGTTACAGATTACAGCATAACATCAAAATATAAGGATCAATATGCATGTGAAAATACCATTCAAGTAATGTAATTGTTATAAAATGATGCATAGCGAAATAAAAAAGTTTCCAAGGTTACCACCTAAACTTCATATTTTTTCTTTTTTACTTAAACATGTGTAGAGTCAAATTATCGTAAAAGATACTGGTATGTTGGAGGAGGGGGGGGGGGGACCCTGTGTAACTGTTAAGTAATCTTGTTTAACCTCAATACAAGGTTAAATATACTGAGTGATCGAGTGGATTTTTATCTTGACGCACGCCTATGCTTGGTTATCTACGCTTGGCCTGGCAGCTGTCTCTGAAAATAGGAATACCATGGTTTCCTTGTATCTGAGAATTTCCCTACAGACTTGTGAATCAAAGCCGTAATGTATTGCATTGTAGCTGCGAACCAGACCTTGGTAATAACAGCTTGAATGGATGGAGCGTTAGGTTGTTTCCAGTTTGCAGCTACCAGCATTTCAGCATTTTGGCCGAACCTAGTATATGGTTACATAGTTTGCTTTTAGGGTTTGAGTGTCCTTCAACTGGTTTACAAAGTAAGGCTCGTAGAGGGCATTTAGAAATGTTAGAGTTATAGATATTACCCAGAAGAGAAAAAGTGGTATCCCAGTAATGGCTAATCAGGAGGCACTCCACCCATATGTGTATGAATGAATCCAGGTGACTGCAGTTTCTCCAGCATTGATCTGAACTAGTGGGGAAAATCCAGTGTATAACCGTAGGAACCATATACCACCTTGAATAAACTTTGAAGGCATTCTCTTTAAGGTTCGAGTTAATAGAAGTTTTTGCAACCAATTCCCTTATTTCTGACCAATCCTCCTCGTTCAATGTTAAATCTAGGTCTCATTCCCAGGCTAGTTCAAATGACTCTTTTTCGGTTGGTGAGCCCGCTAAAAGAGAATAAAGAGTTGATATAACTCCTCTACGGTCTGGGTTATGCATACACAACCTTTCAAGGGGTTGTAGGGTTCTAGCTTTAACAGATTTGTTGAGGGAATGCACAAAACGAAGTATTTGTAGGTAGTCGAAATTCCTAAGAGACTGGGTATCGTATTTCTCACACAATGCCATAAAGTTTTGTCTATCATTTATTTTGACTTAGCTAAGCGACAGCAGTGGGCAGCAAACACGTGGCAGTTCACAATATGCTGTAATCATCTGTTAAAATTATTTTCAACTTTAATGTAGGATTAAGTTGTTCAGTTCCTGAAAGACATCTTTGACCTGGAGAAGGTTCGCTATTCGATCGTGGAGAGCTTGACAGAAGATATCATGCAGTGTTTGACTTTGTACCATTGCACAGAGATGTATTGGACATATATCGGAGCAGGCTCACTAAAGCCAATTTGTGTTAAATTCTATGTGTACCAAGCTCAACCAACCATCTAAAACCTGATAATCTGTGACATATACAGAGCACCTTTCGCAGTGTGTGCAACCATTTTGTGCCACATCATCATGAATATTGATAACCATAGGGAACAGACCAGTGTGAATGAGTGACAACTATATATAAATGGCAAAACAGGAGATTGACTCACTGAATGACTCATCACGAAATCTCTTAAACCACAAGGCCTACAATCTTGAAACTTGGCAGGTAGTTTATTCTTAGGTCCCAGGTGCTTACTAAGAACTGATTTTACAAATGACACTGTCCATCCACGGTAATCACTAAAAATGGATGTGTGTATGTATATATTTATGTATGTGTGTGTATAAGTATTTTACAGCATAACTCAGGAATGCCTGCAGCAATTTATACCAAACTTGGTACACACATGACTTACAATCTGTGAACAAACACTGTGGCAGTAACACACCCCTAGCACTCCTGGGGCGGGGGGGGGGAGGGGACAGCACAGAGTATATCAGGAGTAGAGATGTGCAGCTAGCACTTTTCATGTTTTGTGTTTTGGTTTTGGTTCTAATTCCATTTCTGTGTTTTGGTTTTGGCTTGGTTTTGCCAAAACCACACTTTCGTGTTTTGGTTTTGGATCTGGATGATTTTTGGAAAAAAAAACCCATAAAAACAGCTAAAATCACAGAATTTGGGGGTAATTTTGTTCCTACAGTATTATTAACCTCAATAACAATAATTTCCACTCATTTCCAGTCTATTCTGAACACTGAACACCTCACAATATTGTTTTTAGGCCTAAAAGTTGCACCGATGTGGCTGTATGACTAAGCTAAGTGACACAAGTGTGCGGCACAAACACCTGGCCCATCTAGGAGTGGCACTGCAGTTGCAGACAAGATGGCGCTATTCAAAAACTAGTCCCCAAACAACACATGAGACAAAGAAGACAAAGAGGTGCAATTAGGTAGCTGGATGGCCAAGCTAAGCGACACAAGTGTGCGGCACAAACACCTGGCCCATCTAGGAGTGGCACTGCAGTGGCAGACAGGATAGCAGATTTAAAAAATAGGCCCCAAACAGCACATGATGCAAAGAAGAAAAAGAGGTGCAATGAGGTAGCTGGATGGCCAAGCTAAGCGACACAAGTGTGCGGCACAAACACCTGGCCCATCTAGGAGTGGCACTGCAGTTGCAGACAAGATGGCGCTATTCAAAAACTAGTCCCCAAACAACACATGAGACAAAGAAGACAAAGAGGTGCAATTAGGTAGCTGGATGGCCAAGCTAAGCGACACAAGTGTGCGGCACAAACACCTGGCCCATCTAGGAGTGGCACTGCAGTGGCAGACAGGATAGCAGATTTAAAAAATAGGCCCCAAACAGCACATGATGCAAAGAAGAAAAAGAGGTGCAATGAGGTAGCTGGATGGCCAAGCTAAGCGACACAAGTGTGCGTGTGGCACAAACACCGGGCCCATTTAGGAGTGACACTGCAGTTACAGACAAGATGGCACTTAAAAAAAGTAATCCCCAAACAGCACATGATGCAAAGAAGAAAAAGAGGTGCATGATGGAATTGTCCTTGAATCCTCCCACCCACCCTTATGTTGTATAAACAGGACATGCACACTTTAACAAACAAATCATTTCAGCGACAGAGTCTGCCACATGACTGTGGCTGAAATGACTGGTTTGTTTGGGCCCCCACCAAAAAAGAAGCAATCAATCTCTCCTAGCACAAACTGGCTTTACAGAGGCAAGATGTCCACCTCATCATCATCCTTCGATTCCTCACCCCTTTCACCATGTACATCCTCCTCACTGAGTATTAATTTGTCCCCACTGGAATCCACCATCACAGGTTCCTGTGTACTTTCTGGTGGCAATTGCTGGTAAAGGTCTCCCCGGAGGACGTTATAATTCATTTTGATGAACATCATCTTCTCCACATTTAGTGGAAGTAACCTCCTACGCCGATCGCTGACAAGGTTACTGGCTGCACTAATCACTTTTTCGGAGTACACACTGGAGGGGGGGCAACTTAGGTAAAATAAAGCCAGTTTGTGCAAGGGCCTCCAAATTGCCTCTTTTTCCTGCCAGTATACGTACGGACTGTCTGACATGCCTACTTGGATGCTCTCACTCATATAATCCTCCACCATTCTTTCAATGGTGGCAAAATCATATGCAGTGACAGTAGACATGTCAGTAATTGTTGGCAGGTCCTTCAGTCCAGACCAGATGTCAGCTTTCACTCCTGACTGCCCTGCATCACCGCCAGCGGGTCGGCTAGTAAATGTTAATCTTATCCTTACAGCCCCAGTGGCGGGAGAAATTGAAGGAGGAGCTGTTGATGGGTCACGTTCTGCTTGAGTTGACAATTTACTAACTAGCAGGTCTTTGCACCTCTGCACACTTGTGTCTGCTGGAAAGAGAGATACAATGTAGGCTTTAAAACTAGGATCGAGCACGGTGGCCAAAATGTAGTGCTCTGATTTCAACAGACTGACCACCCTTGAATCCTGGCAAAGCGAATGAAGGGCTCCATCCACAAGTCCCACATACTTTGCGGAATCGCTCCGTCTTAACTCCTCCTCAATTTATCCAGCTGCTTCTGCAGAAGCCTGATGAGGAGAATGACCTGACTCAAGCTGGCAGTGTCTGAACTGACTTCACGTGTGGCAAGTTCGAAGGGTTGGAAAACCTTGCACAAGACGGAAATCATTCTCCACTGCGCTTAAGTCAGGTGCATTACCCCTCCTTTGCCTATATCGTAGGTGGATGTATAGGCTTGAATGGCCTTTTGCTGCTCCTTCATCCTCTGAAGCATATAAAGGGTCGAACTCCACCTCGTTACCACCTCTTGCTTCAGTTGATGGCGGGGCAGGTTCAGGAGTGTTTGCTGGTGCTCCAGTCTTCGGCACGCAGTGGCAGAATGCCAAAAGTGGCCCACAATTTTTCTGGCCACCGACAGCATCTCCTGCACACCCCTCTCATTTTTCAAAATATTCTGCATAAGCAAATTAATTGTATGTGCAAAACATGGGAGGCTGTTCCTAGGTGGTTATCATCCTTACCACTACTTATTACAGATTGACAGAAGCAACAGATGGCTTGACACCTGTTGTCCGGATTTGTGGAGAAATAATTCCACACCGAAGAGGTTGCTTTTTGGTAGTTTGCCCAGTCATCACAGTGGGCTTCTTCGTCCCAAGGACAACAGGTGTCTCCCCCGGTGCCTGACTTAAACAAACCACATCACCATCAGAATCCTCATCGTCAGCTTCCTCCTCAGCGCCAACAACACCCATATCCTCATCCTGGTGTACTTCAACAGTGACATCTTCAATTTGAATATCAGGAACTGGACTGTGGGTGCCCTTCCAGCACTTGCAGGGGGCGTGCAAATGGTGGAAGTAGCCACCTCTTCCCGTCCAGTGTTGGGAAGATCAGGCATCGCAACCGCTGACACACTTGGACTCTCCTTGGGGATTTGTGATACCATCTCAGAGCGCACAGTTCTTTTCTATGCACTTTCCAGTTTAACTCTTTTAATTTTTCTAGCAGGAGAATGAGGGCTTCCATAGTCATGTGAAGCTGAACCACTAGCCATGAACATAGGCCAAGGCCTCAGCCGTTCCTTGCCACTCCGTATCGTAAATGGCATTTTGGCAAGTTTACGTTTCTCCTCAGACGATTTAAATTTCTTTTTTTGGTTCTTTTTACTGAACTTTGGCTTTTTGGATTTCACGCGCCCTCTACTATCACATTGGGCATCGGCCTTAGCAGACGACGTTGATGGAATTTCATCATCTATGTCATGGTTAGTGGCAGCAGCTTCAACACTAGGAGGAAGTGGTTCTTCTTGATCTTTCCCTATTTTCTCCTCAAAATTTTTGTTCTCCATTATTTTTTGGGAGTTATATGAGACAATGGCCCTCATTCCGAGTTGTTCGCTCGTTAATTTTTTTCGCATCACAGCGATTTTCCGCTAACTGCGCATGTGCAATGTTCGCACTGCGGCTGCACCAAGTACATTTGCTAAGAAGTTTGGTATTTTACTCACGGCATTACGAGGTTTTTTCTTCGTTCTGGTGATCGGAGTGTGATTGACAGGAAGTGGGTGTTTCTGGGCGGAAACTGGCCGTTTAATGGGTGTGTCTGAAGAAACGCTGCCGTTTCTGGGAAAAACACGGGAGTGGCTGGAGAAACGGGGGAGTGTCTGGGCGAACGCTAGGTGTATTTGTGACGTCAAACCAGGAACAACAAGCACTAAACTGATCGCACTGGAAGAGTAAGTCTCGAGCTACTCAGAAACTGCACAGAAAAATCTTTTCGCAATATTGCGAATCTTTCGTTCGCAAATCTGCTAAGCTAAGATTCACTCCCAGAGGGCGGCGGCTTAGCGTGTGCACTGCTGCGAAAAGCGGCTTGCGAGCGAACAACTCGGAATGAGGGCCATGATTGACTGGAATTACTGATGACACAGGCAGTGGCGTAACTAGAAATTTTTCTCCCCCAAGCCAAAAAATTCTTTGGCGCCCCCCCCCCCATCCCCCATAATTGGCACTATTAAAGGGATAAATGTGCGCTGCAAAATAGGGGGTGTGGCTTCGTTGGGATGGGCGTGGCTTCGCATAAAGGGGCGTGGCATTGCAGGAAAAGACTACGTTATACCCCAGTTTTCCAACCTGTACGCCCAGACGTTAGCCACCACGGGAAAGAAAAATAATCCTGATTCATGCCCCTTACATTATTTGTCATTTTTCCTCCTTATAGTAATGCCCAGTATACATTATGCCACATACTGCAATGGCCCTTAGACATTATGCCACACACAATAATGCACATGACACAATATGCACACACCATAATGCCCCCGACTCATTATGCCACACACCGTAATGCCCCCGACACATTATGACAGGAATCGCAATGCCCGTTATACATTATGCTACACACTGCAATGTCCCTGATACATTATACCACATACCACAATGCCCGTGATATAGTATACAACACACCGTAATGCCTGACACATACCGCAATGCCCGTTATACCCTATGCCACACACCACAATGCCCGTTATACATTATGCCACACTGCAATGACCCTGAGACATTATACCACATACCACAATGCCCGTGATATAGTATGCCACACACCGTAATGTCTGTGATACATTATGCCACATACCGTAATGCCCATTACACATTAAGTAATACAGTAAGGCTTCTAATTACTTTTAAATTACCTGCTCATTGCCAGGGGTTTCATGCACTGGGTGTCATGCTCGTTGCCAGGGGTTTCATGCACTGGGTGTCATGCTCGTTGCCAGGGGTTTCATGCTCTTGGTTCCATGCATGGTGCCAGGGGTTTTCATGCTCAGGGTGTCATGCTCATTGCCAGGGGTATCATGCACTGGGTGTCATGCTCGTTGATAGGTGTTTCATGCACTGGGTGTCATGCTCGTTGCCAGGGGTTTCATGCACTGGGTGTCATGCTCATTGCTAGGGGGTAGTGATTGTTGCTAGGGCTGTGCTCCCAGTGCCACACATGTCCCCAGTGCCAGATATTACCCCACGGTGCCAGGTACTCACATGACCCCAGTGCACAATATAGCCCCCCCCCTATGTGCCAGGTACACATATACCCCCCCCCCCAGTGCCACATATGCCCCCGGGTCTAATAGAGGAAGTGCCGGTTCGTGAGCCAATCAGAGCTCACGAACGGCACTTCCATTATTAGACCCGCGGCCGCCGGAGATGTAGGAGGGACACAGGAGAGGCGCGCGCTGTGCCCTCCGTGTCCCTCCAACACAGCAGGGAGGGTTAGTAGGAGCAGATTGACATGCGGACGCTCATCCGCATGTCAATCTGCGCTAAATCAGTGGCGCCCCCGCAGCTCCTTGCCCCCAAGCCACCGCGAGGGCTGCGGGGGCAGTAGTTACGCTACTGGACACAGGACACTACCACTGGTCTGATGCAGCACAACACGTTGTTGTTATAATTATTATACTGCAGCAGTGGACATATTGCGGCAGCGTATATCATCACTGGAATTTACTGATGACAAAGGACATTACCATTGGTCTGATGCAGCACAACACGTTGTTGTTATAATTATTATACTGCAGCAGTGGACATATAGCAGCAGCGTATATCATCACTGGAATGACTGATGACACAGGACACTACCACTCGTCTGATGCAGCACAACACGTTGTTGTTATAATTATTATACTGCAGCAGTGGACATATAGCAGCAGCGAATATCATCACTGGAATTACTGATGACTCAGGACACTACCACTGGTCTGCACAACACAGCACCACTTTATACAGCTACACTGGATATATGGCAGCAGAGATCACCAACACTGTGAATGGTTGGACTGATACAGCACAATACACTGACTACACTGGACTGGTCTGCACAACACAGCACCACTTATACAGCTACACTGGCTATATGGCAGCAGAGAGAACACCAACACTGTGAATGGCTGGACTGATACCGCACAATACACTGACTACACTGGACTGGTCTTCACAACACAGCACAACTTTACAGCTACACTGGATATATGGCAGCAGAGATCACCAACACTGTGAATGGCTGGACTGATACAGCACAATACACTGACTACACTGGACTGGTCTGCACAACACAGCTACACTTATACAGCTACACTGGATATATGGCAGCAGAGATCACCAACACTGTGAATGGTTGGACTGATACAGCACAATACACTGACTACACTGGACTGGTCTGCACAACACAACACCACTTATACAGCTACACTGGCTATATGGCAGCAGAGAGAACACCAACACTGTGAATGGCTGGACTGATACAGCACAATACACTGACTACACTGGACTGGTCTGCACAACACAGCTACACTGGATATATGGCAGCAGAGATCACCAACACTGTGAATGGTTGGACTGATACAGCACAATACACTGACTACACTGGACTGGTCTGCACAACACAGCACCACTTATACAGCTACACTGGCTATATGGCAGCAGAGAGAACACCAACACTGTGAATGGCTGGACTGATGCAGCACAATACACTGACTACACTGGACTGGTCTGCACAACACAGCTACACTTATACAGCTACACTGGCTATATGGCAGCAGAGAGAATACCAACACTGTGATTGGCTGGACTGATACAGCACAATACACTGACTACACTGGACTGGTATGCACAACACAGCACCACTTTACAGCTACACTGGATATATGGCAGCAGAGATCACCAACACTGTGAATGGTTGGACTGATACAGCACAATACACTGACTACACTGGACTGGTCTGCACAACACAGCACAACTTTACAGCTACACTGGATATATGGTAGCAGAGAACACCAACACTGTGACTGCCTGGACTGATGCAGCACAATACACTGAGTGACTACACTGGACTGGACAACACTTGCCGCCCCACTTTCCCACCCCAACACACAGACACTGAACACTGAGGACACGTCCTCTCTATACACTCTCCGAGACTGGAGTGAAAATGCCCGCTACGCGCGGCTCCTTATATGGAATCCAAATCCCACGAGAATCCGACAGCGGGATGATGACGTTTTGCCGCGTTCGTGTTTCCGAGTCAGGCGGGAAAACCCTAGCCGGGCTCGGTTCCGGACAAAGTCCGGTAGGGTTCGGTTCTCTGAGAACCGAACCCGCTCATCTCTAGTATAGAGTAGAAGATTGTTTAAGTAAGAGAAGGAAAGCACATGAGGGAAGAGGGCCCTGCTCATGACAGCTTACATTCTAAAGGAGAGCTTATATTACACCAATAATGTCCATGTAATGTAGCTATGAGAATTATAATGCATTGAAGAGTTACATTTTTCTTCTAGTGTCCTTTTTCTAAACATAAATGTTACCAAAATAAATATTTACCTTTTCTTCCAAGTCAACACATTTCAGAGCTTGGCGTCCTCTGTGTGACAGTGCCAGATTAATGCTTCTTCCACTAACAGTTTGGGCTGTTCTAATGTCTATTACAGAAAGAAGAAACAAATTGGAAAAATGTAAAACAAACGATGTATATGTCAAGATAGGAGAGAAGCAACACACAAAATAAAATATGTACAATGTTTTGAGCTTAATCAATAAAAAATAGTCACCCACGAAAAATTGAAAGGAAGGGATTGGTTCAACACAGTAACAACAAACAGCTGTTGTAGCTGAAAAGTTGTATGTACTATTTGTCTCTACCAAAAACAGTGAGGCTAATGTAGAGATATATGGAAATATAATTCACAACTTTTGTCTTTCAAACTGCACACCAAAAGTATAACACATTCTTTCCTATGTTGCAGTAGTGCATGCAGTGGGGCTTTTTGGTTACCCAGAAACCCCTGCTGAAGAGCCAAATTCTTTTTTGCAGATACAGGTCTGTCAGCGCTGCTACTGAAGGGAGTTCTGACCTGCAGCGCTCTCTGCACATGGAGGAGCTCCATGGACTTCCTCACGGTGTTGTGGCCACCAGACTCTTCTTCATAGCCCTGGGTATGTCTGTCCGTGTATGTATTTATGGTTGTATTGTATGTTATGTACAGTATGTATTCAAATAGGTATGTATGTATGTAAGTGCATGTGTGTGATTTATATAGTGGCATATATATGTATATTAGAGATGTGCAGCCCAGGACTTACTCAGCCGCTGCGATTGAATCCTCCTGATTGGGGCCGGAGCTGACGCCAGACACCTTCCCTCAAAACGCTTAAGCGCACCTGCATTTTTCCGGACACTCCCGGAAAATGGTCAGTTGCCACCCACAAACGATCTCTTCCTGTCAATCTCCTTGCGAATGCCTGTGCGACTGTATCCTTCACACCATCCTGTCGCAGGGCGCCGATCCCCGTACCAGCTGTCCAACACGTTGGCGCAGTGTGGCGCAGTTTAGATCTGATCGCATGCACAGCAGCGATCAGATCTGAATTACCTCCTTTGTGTTTTTGTTTTGGATCTAGATCCCCGCTCATGTTTTGGATCTGGATTGGTTTTGCCAAAACCACCCTTTTGAATTTTGGTTTTGGATCTGGATGTAAAAAACAAACAAACAAACAAACAAACAAACAAACAAACATAAAAACAGCTAAAATCACAGAATTGTATTCATTTTTTTGTTCCTACAGTATTATTAACCTCAATAACATACATTTTAACTAATTTCCAGTCTATTTTAAACACCTCACAATATTGTTTTTAGGCCAAAGGGTTGCACCGAGGTCGCTGGATGACTAAGCTAAGCGACACAAGTGGGACAAAACACAAGGCCCATCTAGGAGTGGCACTGCAGTGGCAGACAGGATGGCAGTTTTAAAAACTAGGCCCCAAAGAGCACATAATGCAAAGAAAAAAAGGGGATGCAAGATGGAATTGTCCTTGGGACCTCCCACCCACCCTTATGTTGTTTATACAGGACATGCACAGTTTAATAAACCCATCATTTCAGCCACAGGTGGTCCCCCTGGAAAAAGCTCGCCAAAGTCTCTGAATCATAGCTAGCTACAAACATACCACCTCCATATTTGATGACTTTTCACATTATGAGAAGAGGCAGAGGAAAAGGTCAGTGTCAAGAAGGTGATTAAAATTATAGAGGCACACGCAATTAGGAACAACACACAGGCTTTCACCTCCACTCCTATCTTGGTGAGGAACAGAAATGACTTTAACCAAGCAAATATATAATTACCACATTACTGGACAAACTGAAAAACTAGGGGCCAAAGCCTCAGAATTTGTACCACCTTCTCCATTTTCAGGGATTATAATAATCTCGGATTTAATGCTGGGATGCAAATTAACAGTTTTATACCACAGGATCAAGATTGGATATTTTCCCGTCCACGGAGTCTGGAGACTTATTTTGTGAAAATCTCATGGGTTTTTCTCTAACGTCCTAGTGGATGCTGGGAACTCCGTAAGGACCATGGGGAATAGCGGGCTCCGAAGGAGGCTGGGCACTCTAGAAAGATCCTAGAATACCTGGTGTGCACTGGCTCCTCCCACTATGACCCTCCTCCAAGCCTCAGTTAGATTTCGTGCCCGGCCGAGGTTGGATGCACACTGGGGGCTCCCCTGAGCTCTTAGAAAGTTATAGTCTTAGAATTTGTTATTTTCAGTGAGACCTGCTGGCAACAGGCTCACTGCAGCGAGGGACTAAGGGGAGAAGAAGCGAACTCGCCTGCTTGCAGCCGGATTGGGCTTCTTAGGCTACTGGACACCATTAGCTCCAGAGGGATCGACCGCAGGCCCAGCCTTGATGTTCGGTCCCGGAGCCGCGCCGCCGTCCCCCTTACAGAGCCAGAAGCAAGAAGATGGTCCGGAAAATCGGCGGCATGAAGACATCCTGTCTTCACCAAGGTAGCGCACAGCACTGCAGCTGTGCGCCATTGCTCCTCATACACACTTCACACTCCGGTCACTGAGGGTGCAGGGCGCTGGGGGGGGGCGCCCTGAGGCAGCAATAAAAACACCTTGGCTGGCTAAAATACCTCAATATATAGCCCCTGGGGCTATATATGAGGTAAATACCCCTGCCAGAATCCCATAAAAAGCGGGAGAATAGGCCGCGAAAAAGGGGCGGAGCCTATCTCCTCAGCACACTGGCGCCATTTTTCCCTCACAGCTCGGCTGGAAGGAAGCTCCCTGGCTCTTCCCTGCAATTCTACAGTACAGTAAGAGGGAAAAGAGAGGGGGGGCATTAAAATTGGCACTGTATACAGTATATTATATAAAAAGCAGCTATTAGGGACATAACTCAGTTAGTCCCTGTATATATATAGCGCTCTGGTGTGTGCTGGCATACTCTTACTCTGTCCCCCCAAAGGGCTTTTGTGGGTCCTGTCCTCTATTTGAGCATTCCCTGTGTGTGTGGAGTGTGTCGGTACGGCTGTGTCGACATGTTTGAGGAGGATAATGATGTGGAGGGGGAGCAGATGCCTTTAGCAGGGATGTCACCCCCTGGGGGTCAGACACCTGAGTGGATGGTATTATGGCAGGAAATGAGTGCACGTATAGACTCCTTACATAAAAAATTTGACGACATGCCGACTGTGGGACAGCCGAGTCTTCAGCTCGTGCCTGTCCAGGTGTCTCAAAAGTCATCAGGGGCTCTGAAACGCCCGTTATCTCAGGTGGCACAAGTAGATGTCGACACGGATACTGACACCAGTGTCGACGACGATGAGTCAAATTTAATGCCCGTTAAGGCCATTCACTGCATGATTGAGGCAATGAAAGAGGTGTTAAATATTTCTGATTTACATCCAGGTACCACAAAAAAGGGTATTATGTTTGGGGAGAAAAAACTACCTGTAGTTTTTCCCCCGTCAGATGAATTAAATGAAGTGTGTGAAGAAGCGTGGGCTTCCCCTGATAAGAAATTGGTAATTCCTAAGAAGCTACTAATGGCGTTCCCTTTCCCGCCAGAGGATAGGTTACGTTGGGAAACACCCCCGAGGGTGGATAAAGCGCTCACACGTTTGTCTAAAAAGGTGGCACTACCGTCCCAGGATACGGCCGCCCTTAAGGAACCTGCTGATAGAAAGCAGGAGGCGATCCTGAAGTCTGTATATACACACTCAGGCATTATACTCAGACCAGCTATTGCGTCAGCATGGATGTGCAGTGCTGCCGCTGCGTGGTCAGATAAACTGTCAGAAAATATTGACACGTTAGACAGAGACACGATCCTGCTAACAATTGACCATATAAAAGACTCAGTCTTATACATGAGAGATGCACAGAGGGAAATCTGCCGGCTGGCATCTAAAATAAGTGCATTATCTATCTCTGCTAGGAGATGCTTATGGACTCGCCAGTGGACTGGAGATGCAGATTCCAAAAGGCACATGGAAGTCTTGCCTTATAAGGGGGAGGAATTATTTGGGGATGGTCTCTCCGACCTAGTTTCCACAGCAACGTCTGGGAAGTCAGCATTTTTACCCCATGTCCCCTCACAGCCTAAGAAGGCGCCATTTTATCAGGTTCAGTCCTTTCGGTCCCAGAAAAACAAGCGGGGAAAAGGAGGGTCTTTTCTGTCAAGAGGCAGAGGCAGGGGAAAAAGGCTGCAGCAAACAGCAGGTTCCCAGGAACAAAAGTCCTCCCCCGCTTCCTCTTCCAAGTCCGCCGCATGACGGTGGGGCTTCACAGGCGGAGCCAGGTACGGTGGGGGCCCGCCTCAGGAATTTCAGCAATCAGTGGGCCCGCTCACAGGTGGATCCCTGGATCCTTCAAATAGTATCTCAGGGATACAGGCTGGAATTCGAGGCGACTCCACCCCGCCGTTTCCTAAAATCCGCCTTGCCGATTGCTCCCTCAGACAGGGAGGCGGTGCTAGCAGCGATTCACAAGCTGTATTCCCAGCAGGTGATAATCAAGGTACCCCTACTTCAACAAGGCCGGGGTTACTATTCCACACTATTTGTGGTGCCGAAACCGGACGGTTCGGTGAGACCCATTTTAAATTTGAAATCCTTGAACACATACATAAAAAAATTCAAGTTCAAGATGGAATCGCTCAGGGCGGTTATTGCAAGCCTGGACGAGGGGGATTACATGGTATCCCTGGACATCAAGGATGCTTACCTGCATGTCCCCATTTACAATTCTCACCAGGAGTACCTCAGATTTGTGGTACAGGACTGCCATTACCAATTCCAGACGCTGCCGTTTGGACTCTCCGCGGCACCGAGGGTATTTACCAAGGTAATGGCGGAAATGATGATACTCCTTCGAAAAAAGGGAGTTTTAATTATCCCATACTTGGACGATCTCCTAATAAAGGCACGATCCAAAGAACAGTTGTAAGTGGGAGTAGCACTATCTCAGGAAGTGCTGAGCCAGCACGGCTGGATTCTGAATATCCCAAAGTCACAGCTGGTCCCCACGACACGTCTAATGTTCCTGGGAATGATTCTGGACACAGTCCAGAAAAAAGTGTTTCTCTCGGAGGAGAAAGCCAGGGAGTTGTCTTCTCTAGTCAGAGACCTCCTAAAACCAAAACAGGTATCGGTGCATCACTGCACGCGGGTCCTGGGAAAGATGGTAGCTTCTTACGAAGCAATTCCATTCGGCAGGTTCCATGCCAGGATTTTTCAGTGGGACCTGTTGGACAAGTGGTCCGGATCGCATCTTCAGATGCATCGTTTAATAACCCTGTCTCCACGAACCAGGGTGTCTCTTCTGTGGTGGCTGCACAGTGCTCATCTTCTGGAGGGCCGCAGATTCGGCATACAGGACTGGGTCCTGGTGACCACGGATGCCAGCCTACGAGGCTGGGGGGCAGTCACAAAGGGAAGAAATTTCCAAGGACTATGGTCAAGTCAGGAGACTGCCCTTCACATAAATATTCTGGAACTAAGGGCCATTTACAATGCCCTAAGTCAAGCAAAATCCCTGCTCCTACACCAGCCGGTGCTGATCCAGTCAGACAACATCACGGCAGTCGCCCATGTGAATCGACAGGGCGGCACAAGAAGCAGGACGGCGATGGCAGAAGCCACAAAAATTCTCCGATGGGCGGAGAATCATGTACTAGCACTGTCAGCAGTGTTCATCCCGGGAGTGGACAACTGGGAAGCAGACTTTCTCAGCAGGCACGACCTCCACCCGGGAGAGTGGGGACTTCATCCAGAAGTCTTCCAAATGATTGTAAATCAATGGGGTCGTCCACAGGTGGACATGATGGCGTCCCGCCTAAACAAAAAACTAGAGAAGTATTGCGCCAGGTCAAGAGACCCTCAGGCGATAGCTGTGGACGCTCTAGTGACACCGTGGGTGTACCGGTCAGTTTATGTGTTCCCTCCTCTACCTCTCATACCAAAGGTATTGAGAATAATAAGAAAGCGAGGAGTAAACACAATTCTCGTGGTTCCGGATTGGCCGAGAAGAGCGTGGTACCCGGAACTTCAAGAGATGATCTCAGAGGACCCGTGGTCTCTGCCGCTCAGACAGGACCTGCTGCAGCAGGGCCCCTGTCTGTTCCAAGACTTACCGCGGCTGCGTTTGACGGCATGGCGGTTGAACGCCGGATCCTGAAGGAAAAGGGCATTCCGGAGGAAGTCATTCCTACGCTTATTAAAGCCAGGAAAGATGTTACGGCAAAGCATTATCACCGCATATGGCGGAAATATGTTGCATGGTGCGAGGCCAAAAAGGCCCCAACAGAGGAATTTCAACTAGGTCGATTTCTGCATTTCCTGCAAGCAGGAGTGAATATGGGCCTAAAACTGGGCTCCATTAAGGTACAGATCTCGGCTCTGTCGATTTTCTTTCAAAAAGAACTAGCTTCAGTACCTGAAGTTCAGACATTTGTGAAAGAAGTGCTGCATATTCAGCCCCCATTTGTGCCTCCTGTGGCACCTTGGGATCTCAACGTGATGTTGAGTTTCTTAAAATCACATTGGTTTGAGCCACTAAAAACCGTGGATCTGAAATATCTCACGTGGAAAGTGGTCATGTTATTGGCCTTGGCTTCAGCCAGGCGAGTGTCAGAGTTGGCGGCTTTATCATGTAAAAGCCCTTATCTGATTTTCCATATGGATAGGGCAGAATTGAGGACTCGTCCCCAGTTTCTCCCTAAGGTGGTGTCAGCGTTTCACCTGAACCAGCCTATTGTGGTGCCTGCGGCTACTAAGGATTTGGAGGACTCCAAGTTGCTAGACGTTGTCAGGGCCCTGAAAATATATGTTTCCAGGACGGCTGGAGTCAGAAAATCTGACTCGCTGTTTATCCTGTATGCACCCAACAAGCTGGGTGCTCCTGCTTCTAAGCAGACTATTGCTCGTTGGATTTGTAGTACAATTCAGCTTGCACATACTGTGGCAGGCCTGCCACAGCCAAAATCTGTCAATGCCCATTCCACAAGGAAGGTGGGCTCATCTTGGGCGGCTTCCCGAGGGGTCTCGGCTTTACAACTTTGCCGAGCAGCTACTTGGTCAGGGGCAAACACGTTTGCAAAATTCTACAAATTTGATACCCTGGCTGAGGAGGACCTGGAGTTCTCTCATTCGGTGCTGCAGAGTCATCCGCACTCTCCCGCCCGTTTGGGAGCTTTGGTATAATCCCCATGGTCCTTACGGAGTTCCCAGCATCCACTAGGACGTTAGAGAAAATAAGAATTTACTCACCGGTAATTCTATTTCTCGTAGTCCGTAGTGGATGCTGGGCGCCCATCCCAAGTGCGGTTTATCTGCAATACTTGTACATAGTTATTGTTAACTAAATCGGGTTATTGTTGAGCCATCTGTTGTGAGGCTCTATTGTTTCATACTGTTAACTGTGTTTCATATCACGAGTTGTACGGTGTGATTGGTGTGGCTGGTATGGGTCTTACCCGGGATTCAAAATCCTTCCTTATTGTGTACGCTCGTCCGGGCACGGTACCTAACTGAGGCTTGGAGGAGGGTCATAGTGGGAGGAGCCAGTGCACACCAGGTAGTCTAGGATCTTTCTAGAGTGCCCAGCCTCCTTCGGAGCCCGCTATTCCCCATGGTCCTTACGGAGTTCCCAGCATCCACTACGGACTACGAGAAATAGAATTACCGGTGAGTAAATTCTTATTTTTTTTCCATTTTTATATTGCATTTTTATTTACATATTTTGTGGCAGTTGCCTTATTATCGTTTTTCACAGCTCCCAGTTACACGCATGTGAGCATACCTGTGTGGCCCAGTTACACGCATGTGAGCATACCTGTATATCATGTTTATTTATTCATGTTTTATTTTTAAATAAAGCAGCCCCTTAGATGTTTTAGCAGTCCTTTGTGAGCCCCCGCAGCAGCCCCGGATCAGGCAACTTGAGTGGTGGGTTCGGTAATTTTTTGTTATTGAGCCCCTGCCCTAGTAGAACTTACCATTGTAGTTGAAATTCATTTCATTTTACAAGTAGGACTGTCGGAGGAAGCAATTCTAACCTCTGTGCCACCAGCATGCCTCCGCCTGGCAATCCAGACAGTTTCCTGGCTGTAAGCCACCATGGGACTCCATTCTCGGCCCTTATTCAGTAACTGTTTGTACCTCACAGGAGCTCCTGGCCCATCTAATGCTGCAGTGCAATGGAAAGCTGATGCAATGCAGGATCACTGAAACTCTGTTCTTCTAACACCACAAGGTCTTGTGATAACCATATGCAGCACTTACATTGTACAATTATTAAGGAGAAAACATTGACAAAATATAGTAAAAGAACCCTGTACAATAAATGCACATTTTGTAAATAATTCCAAAATGTGTAACATTAATAAATGAAACTTAAGGTTGACTAATTGGAGCCATTCATTTGAGTCCCTAATATGAAATAATTGTGAAGAACTTCTCTCTAATGCTGGGTACACAGTGCACACTAGAAGACATATCTCTATATCTACTAGAGGTGAGCGGGTTCAGACAGGGCAACCCTGGAATTATATGGCAGACATACTGTATAGACATACTGTAGGTGTGTTTGGAAAATTTCATTTTCTCTGGCAGTTGCCATGGAAAATGAAGTAGGAGATGTTGCCATGTCACATTCTGCTGGATTATGATTCTGTCTCTTATGAGTCTGACTGACTTTGGCCACCAATGTGGTCTCTCCCCACTTTATTAGAAAATACTTTGTCAAACTTGGAATTTCCTTTTCCACCTTTGAGGCTATATGTTTTCACAAATCTGGTTGTGATGTTGAAGCTTGTTTCATATTCTGCTGTAGACTTTAGTTTAAACTTTAAACCTAGTATCAAGTACAGCAGCACCCCTGGAATTATACGGCAACGCATCTGGGCTTATACAGCAGATAGGCAGCACCCCTGGACTTTTAGAGCAGATAGGCAACACCCCTTGACTTATACAGCATAGGCAGCACCCCTGGAGAATTACACAGCAGACAGGCAGCAGCATCTCTGGACTTAAATGGCAGTGGGGCAGCACCCCTGGACTGATAGGCCAGAGGGGCAGCACCCAATATAAGGCAGCACCCCTGAAATGATGTGGCAGACAAAGAAAAGTGAGCAAGATGGAATTGTCCTTGGGCCCTCTCACCCACCCTTATATTGTATAAACAGGACATGCACACTTTAACAAACAAATAATTTCAGCGACAGGGTCTGCCACATGACTGTGGCTGAAATGATTGGTTTGTTTGGGCCCCCACAAAAAAAGAAGCAATTCATCTTTCCTTGCCCATACTGGCTCTACAGAGGCAAGATATCATCCTCATCCTCCGATTCCTCACCCCCTTCAGTGTTTACATCCTCATCCTCACAGAGAAATAATTCCACACCGAAGAGGTGGATTTTTGGGAATTTTGCCCAATCATTACAATGGGCTTTTTCATCCCATGGCCAACAACTGTCTCCACTGGTGCCTTATTCAAACAAACCACATCACCATCGGAATCCTCATGGTCAACTTCCTCCTCAGTGACAGCTACACCATTATCCTCCTCATCCTGGTGTACTTCTACACTGACATCCTCAATCTAAATATTAGCAACTGGACTGGCGGTTCTCCTCCCAGCACTTTAAGGGGGCGTGCAAATGGTGGTAGGAGCCTCCTCTTCCCATACAGTGTTGGGAAGGTCAGGCCTAGACATTGCAGCCACAGACACACTTGGACTCTCCTTGGGGATTTGTGATATCTCTGAATGCACAGTTGTTTCTTGTGCTTTAAGAAGCTTTACTTTTTACATTTTTTGAGAGGAAGGAGGGCTTCCATCTTCATGAGAAGCTGAACCACCAATCATGAACATAGGTTAAGGCTTTAGCCTTTCCTTGCCACTTTGTGTTGTGAATGTTGTGAATGGCATATTGCCAATTTTACGTTTCTCATCAGATTTCTTTTTTGTTATTAATTTTTGCTTCTTGGATTTTACATGCCCTCTATGACATTGGGCATCAGCCTTAGCAGATGACGTTCATGGAATTGCATCGTCAATGTCATGACTGGTGGCTGCAGCTTCAGCACTAGTACTAGGAAGTGGTTCATTATATTTCACAATTTTTTCCTCCAAATTTTTGTTCTCCATTTCACAAGACAGCACCCCTTTATTATTACAGCACACAGAATAGTGCCCCTTTTATTTTTACAGCAAAAAAGAACAGCACCCCAGTATTTTTGCAGCATACAGGACAGGGCCACAGTGTTCCTTTATTTTTACAGCACCAAACAGGGCCACAGCATTCCTTTATTTTTAGAGCACCCCTATATTTTTACAGCATTCAGAACAGGACCTTTATGTTTACAGCACCCGTCAGGGCCACAGTGTTCCTTTATTTTTACAGCACACCTATATTTTTACAGCATAGAGGACAGGCAACAGTGTTCCTTTATTTTTACAGCACCCCTATATTTTTACAGCATACAGGACAGGGTCACAGCATGTGTGTGAGGTATCGCGCATGTACTTGTGTAGGTGTGTCAGGTGCTATGTGTGTTTCAGGTGCCGCATATCTGTGTCAGGTGCCGCATGTGTGTGAGGTGCCGCGCGTGTACGTGTGTGTGTGAGGTGCCATGCATGTAAATATGTATGTGTTTGTGTGGTGCCGCCACGTGCGGTGCCGCGCGTGTATGTGTATATGTGTCAGGTATATGTGTGTGTTAAATGCGACGTGTGTGTATATGTGTGTGTGTCAGGTTCTGCGCATGTGCGTATGTGTGTGAGGTGCCACGCGTCTACTGTATGTGTGAGAGGTGCTGGAAGTGTGTCAGGGGCCGTGCGTGTACATGTGTGTGTGTGTCAGGTGCCGTGCATGTACATATGTTTATGTGAGGTGCTGCGCATGTACGTGTGTGTCAGGTGCCGTGCATGTGAGGTTCTGCGCGTGTACATGTGTGTGTCAGGTGCCACACATGTGTGTGTGTGTGTGTGTGTGTGTGTGCGTGTGTGTCAGGTGCCGCACATGTACGTATGTGTGTGAGGTACCACGCATGTACACACGTGAGTGTGAGGTGCCACTGCGTGTGTACGTAAGTGTGAGGTGCCACCGTGCATGTACAAAGTGTGTGAGGTGCTGCACGCACGTGTATGTGTGTGTGTCAGGTACCGCGTGTGTATATGTGTGTGTTAAATGCTACATGCGTGTATATGTGTTTGTGTGTGTTAGGTACTGCATGTGTATATTAGTGTGTCTGATGCTGTGCGTGTACATGTGTGTGTCAGGTGCTGCATGTGTATATGTGTGTAAGGTGCTGCATGTATATATGTGTTTCAGGCAGGCCCGGCGACAGGGGGGGGCAAAGGGGACAACCCTCCCGGGCCCCGAGCTTCAGGGGGGCCCCATCACTTGCTTGGTCTGGTTGGTCTTCGCTTTGTTGCCTTCGTTATGCTTGCGGCATGCCTCTCTGCCGCCCCGTCCCTGTCTGACGATCTGCTGCCGCTGCCGCTGAAGAGCCGGGCAGCAGAGCAGCAAACACAGGCTACACTGACTGTGTGAGTCAGGGCTCCTTATAGCAGCTGCCCGCAGCACTACCTCTGTCCAACCCTGCTCCCAACGTGCCTGGATGGCACCCTCACAGCCTGTCATACTGTATACTATGCAGAGGCGGAACTACCGGCAGGGCAAGCAGTGCGTTGCACTGGGGCCCACTTCTGTCCAGGGGCCCAAGCATGTAATGAGTCAAACTGACTCATTACATGCCGCTGTGCGCTACGGGCAACCGCTGCCCGCAGCGCACAGCCGCCCACAGAGGAGAAGAGCAGCGGCACGGACGGGGGAAGGAGGAGGACGGAGGTGAAGGAGGGAGCCGCAGCAGCGCTTTGTTACTGGTGGAGGCGCTGCTGCTGCTGCCCCTCTGCTTCACTATAGGCTGTCTTCCGAGAACAGCCTATAGTGAAGCAGGGGGGCAGCAGCAGCGCCTCCACCAATAACACAGCGCTGCTGCGGCTCCCTCCTCCACCTCGTCTACTGCCCGGGAATCGTCAAGCTGCACGAGGAGCCTGATCCAGCGGAGAGGGTAAGTATGATTCTACTTTCTTTCTTTCTCTTTATTTCTTTCTTTCTCTTTCTTTCTTTATTTCTTTCTGTCTCTTTCTTTCTTTATTTGTTGGGACTGCCTGCCGCTATGTGTAAAAATGGGGGACTGCCTACCGCAATGTGTAAAAAGGGTGGACTGCCTGCCGCTATGTGTAAAAATGGGGGACTACCTGCCGCAATGTGTAAAAAGGGGGGACTGCCTGCCGCAATGTGTAAAAATGGGGGACTGCCTGCCGCAATGTGTAAAAAGGGGGGACTGCCTGCCGCAATGTGTAAAAATGGGGAATCTGCCTGCCGCAATGTGTAAAAATGGGGAATCTGCCTGCCGCTATGTGTAAAAAGGGAGAATCTGCCTGCCGTAATGTGTAAAAATGGGGAATCTGCCTGCCGCTATGTGTAAAAAGGGAGAATCTGCCTGCCGTAATGTGTAAAAATGGGGAATCTGCCTGCCGCAATGTGTAAAAACGGGGGACTGCCTGCCGCAACGTGTAAAAAGGGGGAATCTGCCTGCCGTAATGTGTAACAAGGGCACGCTGTCTGCCGTAATGTGTAACAAGGGCACGCTGTCTGCCGTAATGTGTAACAAGGGCACGCTGTCTGCCGTAATGTGTAACAAGGGCACGCTGTCTGCCGCTATGTGTAAAAAGTGTACGTTGTCTGCCGTTATGTGTAAAAAGTGTACGATGTCTGCCGTAATGTGTAAAAAGGGGACGCTGTCTGCCGTAATGTGTAAAAAGGGGGACGCTGTCTGCCGTTATGTGTAAAAAGTGTACGCTGTCTGCCGCTATGTTTAACAAGGGCACGCTGTCTGCCGTTATGTGTAAAAAGTGTACGCTGTCTGCCGTAATGTGTAAAAAGTGCACGCTGTCTGCCGCTATGTGTAACAAGGGCACGCTGTCTGCCGTTATGTGTAAAAAGGGGACGCTGTCTGCCGTAATGTATAAAAAGGGGACGCTGTCTGCCGTAATGTGTAAAAAGAGGAATCTGTTCGCTGTAAGGTGTAAAAGGGTCTCTACCTGGTGTAGTGGTGCTGCTGTGCGGCGTAATTTGAAGAATGGAGACTACTGTGCACCGTTTTAGGAATTGGTATTATTTTGTGGCCACACCCCTTCCCCGCGAAGCCACGCCACTATGTATTTTTGCGCGCGCCTACGGCGCGCACTGCCCCTGTTTTGCATGCAGGGGTGGGGCTCCGATGCCGTTTCTTGCACACAGTGCTAAAATGTCTAGCTACGGCACTGTTGCTAGGTATCCATTTCTCTGGCCCTGAGCAGGTCCCCCTCACCAGATCCTCTCAAGGGTGAGGGGGTGGACTTGGATGGGATGGGGGGGGGGGGGCCCAAAGCATTTTGTCGCACCTGGGCCCACCGCTTGCTAGTTCCGCCACTGATACTATGTCAAAGTACTGCCATATTATTCTATATAAATGTGTGTATATGCAAAAAATGTCCCTGGCACTCCGGACTTCCGTTCACCTTGCTCCGGTGCCCTCCCCTCAGATCTGCATCTGTGTATATGGTCCTTGTATGCCGCCCATACACGGACCATATATATATATATATATATATATATATGTGTGTGTATATATGTATAAATTATAATTTATATACTGTATATTTTATATATATATATATATATATATATATATACAGTATATGTGTGTGTGTATATGTATATATATATATATATATATATAATTTTTTTACAGCAACTTTGTACTTTATAAGGGGGGGGGAGTCAAGGCAGGGTGGGGGGCCCCGGAGAAATTGGTGTACCGGGCCCCAAGATTTCTCTTGCCGGCCCTGGTTTCAGGTGCTGCATGTTTATATTAGTATGTCTAATGCTGCGTGTGTATGCATCAACTGCCTCCTGTGTGTGTCAGGTGTTGCGCGTGTATATGTGTGTGTCAGGTGCTGTGCATGTATATGTGTGTGTCAGGTGCTGTGCGTGTATATATATATATATATGTGTGTCAGGTGCTGCGAGTATATATGTGTGTGTGTCAGTTGCTGCATGTTTATATGTGTGCATCAGTTGTTGCATATGTACGTGTGTGTGAGGTGTCGCACTTGTAAATGTGTGTGTGAGGTGCCACGCATGTACATGTGTGTCAGGTGCTGCGCGTGTATGTGTGTGCGTGTCAGATGCCGCACGTGTAAATGTGTGTGAGGTGCTGCATGTGTAAGTATGTGTGAGGGGCTGCACGTGTACATGTGTGTCAGTTGCTGCATGTATATATGTGTGTGTGTCAGGTGCTGCACGTATACATGTGTGTCAGGTGTCGTGTATGTACATATGTGTGTGAGGTACTGCACATGTACATACGTGTGTGTGTGTGGTGCCACTGCATGTGTACATGTGTGAGGTACCGCGCATGCGTGTACATGTGGGTGTCAGGTACCACGCGTGTATGTGTGTGTGTTAAATGCTACATGTGTGTATATGTGTGGGTGTGTCAGGTTTTGCTTGTGTATGTGTGTGTCAGGTGCTGCTTGTGTATATGTGTGTCAGGTGCTGCATGTATATATGTTTAGAGACTGGTGTAAGAAAGAGGGGTTTGTGTTCCTGGATGGACTTCTCAGTCAGGCGCCATCTTTTTTTGTCACAACGGATTACACCTGAATGAGGAGGGGGCAGTGCTGGGGGGAAGGATGCTTAGAGTATTGGAGGAGATTTTAAACTAGGTGCCTGGGGGGAGGGTTTAGCTAGAAACTATGCAGTGAGAATAGTAGGGATGGAGGTAGTGAACTAAATGGGGGTGGAGAAGGGGGGAGGGAAAGAGCAGCCACAAAGGGCACTAATGAGGGTATTACCAAGGGTATTGCCAAAACACTTATGCTAGCCATACATCAGACCAACTTCAGACCAACTTTTCTCCAACACTCCAAACTTCCAACCATCCAACTTGTCTGTTCAACTAAAACAGTGCTCCACACATCTAACCAACTTTTCATCAGACCAACCAACCTGCCAACTTCTGTCCAAATTGTGATGTCACCAAAGTAGGCGGATAGTGCCTGCCTACAGTACTTCAATGGTATTCTCACTGCAGCTAAACACCATTCATTATTACAGTACATGTAAGCTCTCACGAGCAGGGCCCTCTCCCCTCATGTGCTTTTCCTTCTCTTATACTATGCTATACTCAATACTCTCTTCGATGGCACCATACTCTCGGTGTTCTGCCACCCTGTTACCATGTTCCAGTGTCAGGTTCTGCTGAGGCAGCTATGGTTAAAGAGAATTTTGTCTTTTTGACACATATACCTATCATAAAAGATGCAACTTAAAGAGATATTTTTTTAGACTAAATAGACTTAGAGCAACAACTTGTAATGAAATAGGCAAGAAAGTAAAAGTGTGTACACACGGTGAGATATTTCTTTGCGATTTTTACTATATAGTCAAAATCGCAAAGAAAGTTAGTGCAGATCGCAAGGTAAAAGTCACCTTGCGATACCGATGCGATACTGCAAAGTCGGTATCGCAAGCCTAAATAGACTGTGCAGACAAGTCAATTTTGACTATCTAGTATAAAAGTATAGTCAAAAATGACAGCCAAAATCACACAGAGCAAGTATCGCAAGCACAGTCATCTATGCTTGCGATACCGACCATAGTCCATATCGTACAGAGAGAATGGGGGTTAGCCCGAATCTCACCGTGTGTACACACCTTTACATGAAGTGCCAAACATTGTAGTTTCTGCTATAGAATAATGGGGGTCATTCCGAGTTGTTCGCTCGTTGCCGATATTCGCTATATTGCGATTAGTCGCTTACTGCGCATGTGCAAGGTTCGCAGAGTGCATGCGCTTAGTTATTTTACACAAAAGTTAGGTATTTTACTCACGGCATAACGAGGATTTTTCATCGTTCTGGCGATCGTACTGTGATTGACAGGAAGTGGGTGTTTCTGGTCGGAAACTTGACGTTTTCTGGGCGTGTGCGAAAAAACGCTGGCGTTTCTGGGAAAAACGCGGGAGTGTCTGAAGAAACGGGGGAGTGTCTGGGTGAACGCTGGGTGTGTTTGTGACGTCAAACCAGGAACGAAACTGACTGAACTGATCGCAATGGCTGAGTAAGTCTGGAGCTACTCAGAAACTGCTAAGAAATTTCTATTCGCAATTCTGCAAATCTTTCGTTCGCAATTCTGCTAAGCTAAGATACACTCCCAGAGGGCGGCGGCTTAGCGTGTGCAATGCTGCTAAAAGCAGCTAGCGAGCGAACAACTCGGAATGAGGGCTAGTGATGTGCACCGGACATTTTTCGGGCTTTGTGTTCTGGTTTTGGATTCGGTTCCGCGGCCGTGTTTTGGATTCGGACGCGTTTTGGCAAATCCTCCCTGAAAATTGTTTGTCGGATTCGGGTGTGTTTTGGATTCGGGTGTTTTTTACAAAAACCCCTCAAAAACAGCTTAAATCATAGAATTTGGGGGTCATTTTGATCCCATAGTATTATTAACCTCAATAACCATAATTTCCACTCATTTTCAGTCTATTCTGAACACCTCACACCTCACAATATTGTTTTTAATCCTAAAATTTGCACCGAGGTCGCTGGATGACTAAGCTAACCGACCCAAGTGGCCGACACAAACACCTGGCCCATCTAGGAGTGGCACTGCAGTGTCAGGCAGGATGGCACTTCAAAAAAATAGTCCCCAAGCAGCACATGATGCAAAGAAAAAAAGAGGTGCACCAAGGTCGCTGGATGGCTAAGCTAAGCGACCCAAGGGGCCGACACAAACACCTGGCCCATCTAGGAGCGGCACTGCAGTGTCAGGCAGGATGCCACTTCAAAAACATAGTCCCCAAACAGCACATGATAAGCATATGACAAGAAAAAAGAGGTGCAAGATGGAATTGTCCTTGGGCCCTCCCACCCACCCTTATGTTGTATAAACAGGACATGCACACTTTAACAAACCCATCATTTCAGCGACAGGGTCTGCCACACAACTGTGACTGAAATGACTGGTTGGTTTGGGCCCCCACCAATAAAGAAGCAATCAATCTCTCCTTGCACAAACTGGCTCTACAGAGGCAAGATGTCGACCTCATCCTCGACCTCATCCACTTATTCCTCACCCCTTTCAGTGTGTACATCCTCCTCCTCACAGAGTATTAATTCGTCCCCACAGGAATCCACCATCTCAGGTCCCTGTGTACTTTCTTGAGGCAATTGCTGGTGAATGTCTCCACGGAGGAATTGATTATAATTCATTTTGATGAACATCATCTTCTCCACATTTTCTGGAAGTAACCTCGTACGCCGATTGCTGACAAGGTGAGCGGCTGCACTAAACACTCTTTCGGAGTACACACTGGAGGGTGGGCAACTTAGGTAAAATAAAGCCAGTTTGTGCAAGGGCATCCAAATTGCCTCTTTTTCCTGCCAGTATATGTACGGACTGTCTGACGTGCCTACTTGGATGCGGTCACTCATATAATCCTCCACCATTCTTTCAATGGTGAGAGAATCATATGCAGTGACAGTAGACGACATGTCAGTAATCGTTGGCAGGTCCTTCAGTCCAGACCAGATGTCAGCACTCGCTCCAGACTGCCCTGCATCACCGCCAGCGGATGGGCTCGGAATTCTTAGCCTTTTCCTTGCACCCCCAGTTGCGGGAGAATGTGAAGGAGGAGCTGTTGACGGGTCACGTTCCGCTTGACTTGACAATTTTCTCACCAGCAGGTCTTTGAACCTCTGCAGACTTGTGTCTGCCGGAAAAAGAGATACAACGTAGGTTTTAAATCTAGGATCGAGCAAGGTGACCAAAATGTAGTGCTCTGATTTCAACAGAATCCTGGTTAAGCGAATTAAGGGCTCCATCCACAAGTCCCACATGCCTAGCGGAATCGCTCTGTTTTAGCTCCTCCTTCAATGTCTCCAGCTTCTTCTGAAAAAGCCTGATGCCTGATATAGGCAAAGGAGGGGTAATGCACCTGACTCAGGCTGGCAGTGTCTGAACTGACTTCACGTGTGGCAAGTTCAAAGGGTTGCAGAACCTTGCACAACGTTGAAATCATTCTCCACTGCGCTTGAGTCAGGTGCATTACCCCTCCTTTGCCTATATCATAGGCAGATGTATAGGCTTGAATGGCCTTTTGCTGCTCCTCCATCCTCTGAAGCATATAGAGGGTTGAATTCCACCTCGTTACCACCTCTTGCTTCAGATGATGGCAGGGCTGGTTCAGGAGTGTTTGCTGGTGCTCCAGTCTTCGGCACGCAGTGGCTGAATGCCGAAAGTGGCCGGCACATCTTCGGGCCACCGACAGCATCTCTTGCATGCCCCTGTCGTTTTTTAAATAATTCTGCACCACCAAATTCAATGTATGTGCAAAACATGGGACGTGCTGGAATTTGCCCAGATGTAATGCACGCACAATATTGCTGGCGTTGTCCGATGTCACAAAACCCCAGGAGAGTCCATTTGGGGTAAGCCATTCTGCGATGATGTCCCTCAGTTTCCGTAAGAGGTTGTCAGCTGTGTGCCTCTTCTGGAAAGCGGTGATACAAAGCGTAGCCTGCCTAGGAACAAGTTGGCGTTTGCGAGATGCTGCTACTGGTGCCGCCGCTGCTGTTCTTGCTGCGGGAGGCAATACATCTACCCAGTGGGATGTCACAGTCATATAGTCCTGAGTCTGCCCTGCTCCACTTGTCCACATGTCCGTGGTTAAGTGGACATTGAGTACAACTGCATTTTTTAGGACACTGGTGACTCTTTTTCTGAGGTCTGTGTACATTTTCGGTATCGCCTGCCTAGAGAAATGGAACCTAGATGGTATTTGGTACCGGGGACACAGTATCTCAATCAAGTCTACCGGAAACACGTTTCTCACCGCCCAGGCTGCCAAGGCCTGAGTTATCCGTTTTGCAGCAGGATGACTGCTGTGATATTTCATCTTCCTCGCAAAGGACTGTTGGACAGTCAATTGCTTACTGGAAGTAGTACAAGTGGTCTTCCGACTTCCCCTCTGGGATGACGATCGACTCCCAGCAGCAACAACAGCAGCGCCAGCAGCAGTAGGCGTTACACTCAAGGATGCATCGGAGGAAACCCAGGCAGGAGAGGACTCGTCAGACTTGCCAGTGATATGGCCTGCAGGACTATTGGCTTTCCTGTGTAAGGAGGAAATTGACACTGAGGGAGTTGGTGGTGTGGTTTGCAGGAGCTTGGTTACAAGAGGAAGGGATTTAGTGGTCAGTGGACTGCTTACACTGTCATCCAAAGTTTTTGATCTTGTCACTGACTTATGATGAATGCGCTGCAGGTGACGTATAAGGGAGGATGTTCCGAGGTGGTTAACGTCCTTACCCCTACTTATTACAGCTTGACAAAGGCAACTCACGGCTTGACACCTGTTGTCTGCATTTGTGTTAAAATAATTCCACACCGAAGAGGTGATTTTTTTTGTAATTTGACCAGGCATGTCAATGGCCATATTCGTCCCACGGACAACAGGTGTCTCCCCGGGTGCCTGACTTAAACAAACCACCTCCCCATCAGAATCCTCCTTGTCAATTTCCTCCTCAGTGCCAGCAACACGCATATCCTCATCCTGGTGTACTTCAACAGTGACATCTTCAATTTGACTATCAGGAACTGGACTGTGGGTGCTCCTTCCAGCACTTGCAGGGGGCGTGCAAATGGTGGAAGGCGCCACCTCTTCCCGTCCAGTGTTGGGAAGGTCAGGCATCGCAGCCGACACAATTGGACTCTCCTTGGGGATTTGTGATTTAGAAGAACGCACCGTTCTTTGCTGTGCTTTTGCCAGCTTAAGTCTTTTCATTTTTCTTGCGAGAGGATGAGTGCTTCCATCCTCATGTGAAGCTGAACCACTAGCCATGAACATAGGCCAGGGCCTCAGCCGTTCCTTGCCACTCCGTGTCGTAAATGGCATATTGGCAAGTTTACACTTCTCCTCAGACGCTTTTAATTTTGATTTTTGGGTCATTTTACTGAACTTTTGGGTTTTGGATTTTACATGCTCTCTACTATGACATTGGGCATCGGCCTTGGCAGACGACGTTGATGGCATTTCATCGTCTTGGCCATGACTAGTAGCAGCAGCTTCAGCACGAGGTGGAAGTGGATCTTGATCTTTCCCTATTTTACCCTCCACATTTTTGTTCTCCATTTTTTAATGTGTGGAATTATATGCCAGTATCAATAGCAATGGCCTACTACTATATATACTGCGCACAACTGAAATGCACCACAGGTATGGATGGATAGTATACTTGACGACACAGAGGTAGGTAGAGCAGTGGCCTACTGTACCGTACTAATATATATTATATACTGGTGGTCAGCAACCTGTGCAAAACTGAAATGCACCACAGGTATGGATGGATAGTATACTTGACGACACAGAGGTAGGTAGAGCAGTGGCCTACTGTACCGTAATGCTATATATTATATACTGGTGGTCAGCAAACTGTGCAAAACTTAAATGCACCACAGGTATGGATGGATAGTATACTTGATGACACAGAGGTAGGTAGAGCAGTGGCCTACTGTACCGTACTGCTATATATTATATACTGGTGGTCAGCAAACTGTGCAAAACTGAAATGCACCACAGGTATGGATGGATAGTATACTTGATGACACAGAGGTAGGTAGAGCAGTGGCCTACTGTACCGTACTGCTATATATTATATACTGGTGGTCAGCAAACTGTGCAAAACTTAAATGCACCACAGGTACGGCAACAGCGGCAAGCAGCCATTATCTAACACGGTACCAAGCCGTGAGCTCTGTGCGGCAATTGCGACCGGCCTTTAACATCCTCCATCCCGCTGACTACCGGCGGGACGGTGCACGTCCAGGTAGTCTAGGAAGAGTCTACAAATACAGCCGGATCACTGTGGCAGTTTTCATCTTACAGCCTCACACCTGCCTTCCATACCTATCTACACAGCACTTATTGGGTGCGGCATCCGCATGCTTATTGAGCAATTCAGCTGTGTTTTTATATCCAGACACGCTACGTACCCTCCAGCTTCACACTTCACTGGGCAAGTTCTGGACTCACCCGGGGACGCTCGGGTTCACCAGCCCATATGGAGAGGTAATCTCTTTTACACACAACCCACATATGCCGTTTATTCGCATTGAAGTTGCACATTTCAAATGTGCAGTAACTGTGTCTTATTTAGGAATCACATTCAGCAGCTGTGGCAACAGTGTTTCCCAAGGATTGTAACACATTGTTACATTTGAACTTTCAATCAGCCAGATCAGTGAAGTTCTATCGTTATAACAATTACTGCAACAGCTTAGATAATTCATGTGATTTTAAATTTATGCATGTGGTATATCAGAAAGCTACGATTAATATTTCCCATGAATTGTTTTTATTAAATGGTATTTCTACTAGATCATTGTGAATATTAAATATATATATTTTTTACAAATTTATTTGACTCTTTGGTTGTTATAGAACCTGTGAAATTATGGTGTTCGGATTTCATGAGCGCCTCTATTAATTTCTCTAGCTGTTATGTTGTCAGGAGTATCGCACAACTCCTTATAGCGGCGAACGTGCCCCTTACACCATCAGTTCCAGGTTCGTTTTATTTAGATTGATCAGTTAATAATTGTCAAACACAGGCGCAGCAAAAGATTTCTTCTTTTCTGTACGGATGGATAGTATACTTGATGACACAGAGGTAGGTAAAGCAGTGGCCTACTGTACCGTACTGCTATATATTATATACTGGTGGTCAGCAAACTGTGCAAAATTGAAATGCACCACAGGTATGGATGGATAGTATACTTGACGACACAGAGGTAGGTAGAGCAGTGGCCTACTGTACCGTACTGCTATATATTATATACTGGTGGTCAGCAAACTGTGCAACACTGAAATGCACCACAGGTATGGATGGATAGTATACTTGACGACACAGAGGTAGGTAGAGCAGTGGCCTTCTGTACCGTACTCCTATATATTATATACTGGTGGTCAGCAAAATTATGCACTGTACTCCTACTATATACTCCAATGCAGCACAGATATGGAGTGTTTTTCAGGCAGAGAACGTATAATACTGGTGGTCACTGGTCAGCAAAACTCTGCACTGTACTCCTCCTATATAATACTGCTGGTCCCCAGTCCCCACAATAAAGCAGTGTGAGCACAGATATATGCAGCACACTGAGCACAGATATGGAGCGTTTTTCAGGCAGACAACGTATAATACTGGTGGTCACTGGTCAGCAAAACTCTGCACTGTACTCCTCCTATAATACTGCTGGTCCCCAGAATAAAGATATGCAGCCCCCTGAAACAAAGTGAGAGGATGCCAGCCACGTCCTCTCACTATCATTTCCAATGCACAAGTGAAAAATGGTGGCGACGTGCGGCTCCTTATATAGAATCTGAATCTCGCGAGAATCCGACAGCGGTATGATGATGTTCAGGTTAACCGAGCCATTCGGGAGAATCCGAGTATGCCTCGTACCCGTGTAAAATGGGTGAAGTGCGGGGGGGTTCGGATTCCGAGGAACCGAACCCGCTGATCTCTAATGAGGGCCCATATTATTTTACATACATGTTACATTTATTAATGTTTTAAGTTTCCTACTCCTCTGAACTCTTTACTAGCCCCCACCAACACATACTGTATGACGGGAGTTACCAGCAATTAACGCTCTCATTACTAACCGCCTGAGACAGGCGTTGTATGCAGAAGCCAGCCTGAGGCTTGAGCCTGTACTATTTATGCAGCTGAATGGGTATTTGTTATAAATGATCTATCCAGTTACACATTTTAATCGTATACCCTTATATTACACAACCTGCCAGAGAGATGGACTTGGAATTCTATACCAGCTGGGATGCCTGAGTTATTTATATCTGCTTTGTATTTGCCATGAACACTTCTACAAGCCAGGTGCCTCACACACATCACCTGACTGCGGTCTATGTCAGTATGGGGGCCATACCATGACAAGACCCAATGACATCCTATGCTAATATTTGAATATTCCTAAGCTTCAATAAATGGGACTACTACTGGTAATGTACTGTATACTGCACGCTCAATACAGAATCTGAGCTTTGATTTTAAAATATAGTACATTTAATCAAGCATGGGAAAAAATTCTCCCACAAAATACCCATAGATAAAAACATCAAAGGACTAATTTTGAACACAGGAACTCTCCTTGGAATTGATTCCCTTTTGGGATCTGCTGTATATTGCTGTCATTATATGAGTGACAATGGTATGTCTGCCTTATGTGATGCTTAGAAAGCACCGCTTTTTGGTAATGTCACTAATCGTAAAGAAGCTGAGTGGCCAGGGCTAGAGATGTATACAGGGGCTTCATCCTCCCCTGACACTGGCATTCGGGGGGGGGGGGGGGTCCCGCAGTGACAGGGGCAGCCCGGCAGCAGTGATGTACTGCAGTAGCTGCCCCTGGTCCTCCTCCGCTCCGCCGCCGCCACTGCTGGGGGTCCCGCTGTGACAGGGGCAGCACGGCAGCAGTGATGTACAGCCGTAGCTGCCCCTGGTCCTCCTCCCGCTCTGCCGCCGCTGCTGGGGGTCCCGCTGTGACAGGGGCAGCCCGGCAGCAGTGATGTACTGCAGTAGCTGCTCCTGGTCCTCCTCCCGCTCCGCCGCTGCTGGGGTCCCGCTGTGACAGGGGCAGCCCGGCAGCAGTGATGTACTGCCGTAGCTGCCCCTGGTCCTGCTCCACCGCCGTCACTGCTGGGGGTCCCGCTGTGACAGGGGCAGCCCGGCAGCAGTGATGTACTGCCGTAGCTGCCCCTGGTCCTCCTCCCAGCTCCGCCGCTGCTGGAGGCCCCGCTGTGACAGGGGCAGCCCGGCAGCAGTGATGTACTGCCGTAGCTGCCCCTGGTCCTGCTCCGCCGCCACCGCTGCTGGGGGTCCTGCTGTGACAGGGGAAGCCCGGCAGCAGTGATGAACTGCCACAGCTGCCCCTGAAACTCCTCCCGGCTTGTAGTCCACAGTGTTGCCCAGCAGGCAGTGATGGTGAAAGAAGTAGGTGGACACTGCTGGTCAGTGTCCGCCTGCTTATCGTTCAGTTGGGGGGAAAGTTTCCCCTACACCTGAACGATTAGTTGGGAAAATCAAACAAGTTTGATTTTCCCAACTAGTTGGACAGACCGTTTCTGGCCGTTTTCTAGGGTGTGGTAGCAAACGGCTGATCATCGTTTGCTCCCACACACTGCCAGATTATCGTTCCAACCAGCCAACTAGTTGGCTGGTTGGAACGATATCTTCCTGATGTATGGCTAGCATAACTAATGACAATTATGAGTCATCAATACTGCAAGGAGGAATACTTATCTTAATTGTATGTATGTAAACGCTAGAAGCCTTACAGGAAAAAAGGGGAAACTAGAAGTCCTTGCAGCAAGCAAATATGCAGTATGATATTATAGGCATTGAAACTGAAACTTTGTGGGACGAATCTCATAATTGGACAGTCAATCTATACGCTGTTCAGGAGAGACAGATTAAATAAACGGGGTAGAGGGGTATGTCTTTACGTAAAGCCATTTTTAAAACATGATATATGGGAAGATATTCATGAGGGGACTGTAAATACTGTTAAGACGTTATGGGTTGAAATTGCATGCGGGGGGGAAAGGGACCAAAACAGATAGTATTGGGGCTATGCTACAAGCCGCCTGGTAATAATGTGTCTGATGAAAAATTGTTACTGAAGCAAACTGAAAAAGTGGCAGGATTAGGAGATGTACAATAATACCGCCCCTCCCCTTCCCTCTTACCAAATCTAAGGGCCACTACTCGCTGCTTATTCTTCTTGACCTCTCTGCTGCTTTTGACACTGTGGACCACCCTCTCCTTCTGCAAATCCTTCACTCTCTTGGTCTGCGTGATACTGCCCTCTCCTGGCTGTACTCCTACCTCTCTGATCGTTCCTTCTCTGTCTCCTCTCATGACACTACCTCCCCCCCACTTCCACTATCTGTTGGTGTCCCCCAAGGCTCTGTTCTTGGTCCTCTCCTTTTCTCACTCTATACGTCCTCTTTAGGTGAACTCATTAGTTCTTTTAACTTCCAATATCACCTCTATGCTGATGACACTCAAATCTACCTTTCCTCCCCTGATCTCTCCACAGCTCTCCTCACTCGTACCTCCAACTGTCTTTCTGGTATCTCTTCCTGGGTGTCCCAGCGCTTTCTTAAACTCATAATGTCTAAGACTGAGCTAATCATCTTCCCACCCTCCCGCACAACCTCACCTCCCACAATCTCATTATCCATTGATGTCACAACTATCTCCTCTAGCTCCCAAGTACGCTGTCTTGGCATAATCCTTGACTCCTCCCTCTCCTTCAAACCACACATTCAGCACCTCTCACAAACCTGTCATTTTCATCTCAAAAAAATTCCAGAATCAGACCTTTTTTCACCCAGGATGCCACTAAAATCATTATTTACTCACTGATTATTTCCAGACTGGACTACTGTAATCTCCTCCTAACTGGCCTCCCTGACAATTACCTCTCTCCACTCCAATCTATGCTCAATGCTGCAGCCCGGCTCATCTTCCTCACCAAACACACTACATCCACCTCCCCTCTCCTACAAGCCCTTCACTGGCTTCCCTTTCAGAATCCAATTCAAACTTCTCACACTCACTTACAAAGCATTCACCCACTCCTCTCCCATTTACATCTCTGACCTTATCTCCCTTTACTCTCCAACCCGTCCTCTTCGCTCTGCTAATGCACGCTGACTCTCCTGTCTTCTGATTACTTCCTCCCACTCCTATCTCTAAGATTTTTCACGTGCTGCTCCCTTTCTCTGGAATTCTTTACCTCTCCCCCTCAGACTCTCCACCTCTCTACAAAACTTCAAACGGGCTCTTAAGACCCACTACTTTACCAAACCCAGCCAAATCTCATCCTAACCCTCTGTTCCACGCTCTCTATGTACCCTATCTGTGTCACCCCTGTCTGTCTACCCCTCCCCTAAGAATGTAAGCTCTCACGAGTAGGGCCCTCTTCCCTCATGTACTTATCCTTTTCTTACTTTAATAATCCTCAATGCCCAAATCACGCAGTTTTTTGGCCACCTTGGAATTTATCTCTGTCGTTTACTTTTGTAGTTATGCTTAGTTACCCTGTACTTGTCCTATATTGTCTTTAACTGTAAGTCACTGTTTTCCTGTTTTGATTATGTGCATATGTACTCTGTAATTGGGCGCTGCGGAACCCTTGTGGCGCCATATAAATAAAGGATAATAATAATAAATAATAGTGATGGGAGATTTTAACTATCCGGAGAGTAATTGGACAAATGATTCAAGTAATACTGCTAGGGGTAATAGATTTTTAAACACATGTAGTGTAACTACTTACTTCAACTAATCGAGGAACCAACTAGGTACAATGCAATCTTCGATCTGGTATTAACAAACAATGGGGAATTGAAATCAAATATTATAGTAGGGGAGCCCATGGAAAACAGTAACCACAATATGGTCACATTCAATATCAGTTTTCATAAGCAGTCCTACAGTATATAGGCTTAAGTAGGACTCTAAACTTTAGCAAAGCCAACTTTGACATGATGAGGGAAGCTTTAAGGGACACTGAATGGGAAATTTTGGTTCAAGGAAAATATACTACAGAGAAATAAGAGAAATTAAAAACGCTAATCGATAATTATACTCGTAAATTCATTCCCATGGGCAGAAAACAAAGGAGTAATAATTCCAAACCAATGTGGTTCAACAAAAAGTATAAGGAACTAATGGGCAAAAAGAGGCAAGCATTCAAAAAATATAAATCAGATGGGAAAGCAGAGTCATTCCAGTACTATAAGGATTGTAACAAAATATGCAAAAAAGAAATAAGAGATGCTAAAATAGAAACTGAAAAGCTAGTAGCAAAGGAAAGTAAATCAAACCCCCAAAAGATTTTTAAATACATCAACAGAAAAAGATTAAAGAAGGAGAGTATAAGTCCTTCAAAGGACAAGTTGGGTGTCTTAATCAAAGACGATAATGACATAGCAGAAAAATGAAGTGAGATTTTCTCATCTGTATTCCCAAGAGAGGACCAGATGGCGGGATTAACACATGATCTAAGCAACGATAATGTCCCACTACTAAGTGCTTATTTAAGTGAGGAAGTAGTCTGTGACTGATTTAAAAAATGAAGATTAATAAATCATCTGGTCCCGACGGAATTCACCAAAGGGTTCTCATGTAACTATACTCCGAACTAGCAAGACCGCTATTTTTGATCTTCAATAACTCACTTACATCAGGCATGGTTCTCAAAGACTGGCATATAGCGGAAGTAGTGCCGATAGTCAAAAAGGGAAGTAACACTGAACTATAGACCAGTTAGTCTTACATCTATAGTGGGGAAAGTACTGGAAGGTATTTTAAGAGATATTATACAGAAGTTCCTTGAAGTCAATAAGGTTATTAATAGGAACTAACATGGATTTGTGAAGGACACATCATGTCAAACAAACTTAATAGGCTTTTATGAAACAGCGCAAACCTAGATCAGGGTAAGTAGGTGGATGTAATCTTTTTAGACTTTGCTAAAGCTTTCAACACAGTACCGCACATGAGACTTATCTATAAGTTACAAGAACTGGGGCTAGGGAGCATAATATGCACTTGGGTTGGAAATTGGTTAGATAATAGGGAGCACCAAGTTGTGGTAAATGGAACTTTTTCAAATTGGACTGAGGTACTAAGTGGTGTGCCACAAGGGTCTGTACTTGGACCACTATTGTTTAACATTTTCATACATGATCTAGCAGTAGGTCTACAGAGCATGGTGTAAATTTTTGCAGACAATACCAAACTGTGTAAGGTTATAAATTTGGAGGGGGATGCTGAGTCTCTTCAGAATGATTTATTTAGACTGGAAGCATGGGCAGCAAAATGGAGAATGACGATCAATACAGACAAGTGTAAGGTAATGCACTTTGGTAGCAAGGTAAAAAATTCCAAGTACATACTAAGTGGGGAAAAACTAGGGGATTCTGTACTGGAAAAAGACGTAAGGGGGGTACACATGGAGAGATGTTCACTTAATTTCTAAGAAATCTGACTAGATTGCTTAGAAATTAGAAACGCATCGCTCCGTGTGTAAGGGTGCCGGCGACAGAGATGCGTGGTCCCGCGCGCCGCTATCGCCGGTGCTAGATTGGCCTGCATGCAGGCACAATCTATCAGGTCGCTCATTTCACCCCTGGGTGAAATGAGCGGCCTCCCTGTCTATCCCCCCTAGCTCAGCACACATCACGCTGTGCTGAGCGCGTTAAGAGATGTATGCTGAGCGGTCTGTGCTAGACAGCTCAGCACACATCTCCCTCCACATCTCCCAGTCTGTACGGCCCCTAAGGTGTTCACATAGATAACAAACTTAGCAGCAGTACCTAAAGTAGGATTACAGCCAAGAAGGCAAACAAGGTATTAGCATGCATAATGTTGGGAATTGATGCAAGGGATGAGAGTGTTATATTCCCATTAGTAAGGACACTGCTTGAATACTGTGCACAATTTTGGGCACCATACTACAAAAATGAACTCCTGGAACTAGAACAGGTTCAGAGGCGGGCAACCAAACTGATTAAGGGGATGGAGACGCTGGAATATGAGGAAAGGCTTGCTAGGCTAGGCATGTTTACACTGGAAAAGAGGAGATTAAGAGGGGACATGATTAACATTTACAAATATATAAGGGGCAATACATAGAGCTTGCAGAGGATCTGTTTTTGATAAGATTGACACAGTGGACACATGGACATCTGGTTAGGTTAGAGGCAGCCCTGCAAGTGGGCGGGTACGGGCGGGTACGGCGTACCCTTAAGAGTTTTGCCGCGGGTACGCCGTACCCACTCCGCCGGGCCGCGCCGCTCACTGGACTGTGTGACTGATCATGTGACTCTGTGAGTGTTCCCCAGGTCCCGCTGCTGCCGCTGTGCGACTCCGCATTGGCGCCTCCCCGTCTCAGCCTGCTGGGAGCGTGATCATGACGTCATCACGCTCCCGCGGCTGAGGGCTGGCTGCGCACGGCGGGTGTGAGGAGGCTTGTGAAGCGGAGCTTATCGCCACGGAGGGTAATGTTTTATATTGTAAATGTGTAGAGTACGATAGGTGTCTGTCAGCAGCAGATATGAGGCTCGAGAGCCATCACAGTTTGTAGTTGAGCTGGGAGCTGGAGCGCTAGCAGCCTAACTGCCTGAGTGAGGTACACACTCAGTGTAAATTTATAAACAGTCCATGTGTGTGTGTATATATATATATATATATATATATATATACACACACACACACACACACACACACACACACACACACACTCACACACACACACTGCCCCAGGCTGCTGACACTGTTTTAATAGTATATATACTAGACTAGTACAGTGTACTGTCTGTACTAGTTTAGTATATAAATATATGTATATATACTATAAAACAGTGTCAGCGGCCTGGGGCAGTGTGTGTGTGTATATATCAGTGGTGCAAGTGGGCGGGTACGGGTGGGTACGGCGTACCCGTAAGAATTTAGCCGTGGGTACGCCGTACCCACACCGACGGGCCGCCGCTCCTCGCACCGCCGCTGATGTGAGGGAAGGAGAGCGCAGCCTGTGCCTCTCCTTCCCCTCAGTCTCCGGCGGGTGTCATAGTTTAATTCAGCGCCGATCCGTGAGCCAATCAGAGCTCGCGGTGCGAGCTCTGATTGGCTCACGGATCGCGCTGAATTAAACTGTGAGACACCCGCCGGAGACTGAGGGGAAGGAGAGGCACAGGCTGCGCTCTCCTTCCCTCACACAGGACGGCAGCGGCCAGCGGCAGCGGTGAGCAGGGAAGGGGGGGCATGTTATACCTGGCACTGGGGGATATCTGGCACTGGGGGGGCATTTCTATCTGGCACTGGGGGATATCTGGCACTGGGGGGGCATTTCTATCTGGCACTGGGGGATATCTGGCACTGGGGGGCATATATACCTGGCACTGGGGAATATCTGGCACAGGGGGGCATATATACCTGGCACTGGGGGATATCTGGCACATGGGGGCATGTATACCTGGCACTGGGGGATATCTGGCACAGGGGGGCATGTATAGTATACCTGGCACTGGGGGATATCTGGCACTGGGGGGGCATGTATAACTGGCACTGGGGGATATCTGGCACTGGGGGCATATCTGGCACTGTAGGGACATTTCTGTATCTGGCACGGGGGGCAATGTATATCTGACACAGTGGGAGCATTTGTGTATCTGGCACTGTGGGGCAATGTGTATCTGGCACTGTGGGGCAATGTATATCTGGCACTGTGGGGCAACGTGTATCTGACACTGCGAGGCAATGTATATCTGGCACTCTGGGGGCATTTCTGTATCTGGCACTGTGGGGCAATGTGTATCTGGCACTGTTAGTCAATGTGTATCTGGCACTGTGGGGCAATGTATATCTGGCACTGTGGGGCAACGTGTATCTGGCACTATTGGGGTCATACGTGTATCTGCCCCTCCCCCATATGTGTATCACGCCCCCATTTTAATTGGCCACGCCCCATGTGGCATTTGGCCACACCCATTTTTTTTTTGTGTGTGTGTGTGTGTGTCTGTGCCAGGTGCTGCACGTGTAATATATGTGTGTGTCAGGTGTTGCGTGTGTAAATGTGTGTGTGAGTGTCAGGTGCTGCACGTGTATGTGTGTGTGTCAGGTGTTGCCCGCGTATATGTGTGTGTCTCAGGTGCTGTGCATGTATATGTGTGTGTCAGGTGGTGTGCGTGTATATGTGTGTGTCAGATGCTGCGCGCGTATATGTGTGTGTGTCAGGTGCTGCGAGTGTATATGTGTTTGGTTATCTGCTGTGCGTGTATACTCTATGTGTGTGTATCAGGTGCTGTGCGTGTATATGTGTGTGTCAGGTGCTATGCGTGTATATGTGTGTGTCAGTTGCTGCATGTGTATATTAGTGTGTCTGATGCTGTGCATGTATATGTGTGTGTTAGGTGCTGTGTGTGTATGTGTGTATCAGGTGATGCTTGTGTATATGTGTTTCAGGTGCTGTGTGTTTATATTATTCTTTCTGATGCTACGTGTGTATGTTTCAGGTGCCGTGAGTGTATATGTGTGTGTCAGCTGCCATGCGTGCGTGTGTGTACAGAGTACAGGGGCCCAGCCAATGCCCAAGGCACATGCTCCGGAGTGGGAGGGGACTACAGCTCAATTGGATGCCAATCAAAGCATCAACTTCAAATTGTATCTGAAAGATCATCCCAGTACCTAAGAGCAGACACATCAGTTGGAGCTCAGTTGTTGATCAGATCACATCTAAGGGATTTAAGAGCAAAGACGAGCTGAGATTGAGTAGGAGAGGGGGGTGGACACCTCTCCCCTTCTTCCCATCCCAGCACTCTGTAGAATACAGCTCTGCACCCAGAGAGAGGGAAAGACCAGGGGGCTGATCACTGCACTGCTCACATTTTGGCCAGGAGTTTGGTCTCCTGTTTCTTCCAGTACTGTGTTCCTGCAGCCCAGCCCTCCCTGTGGTTGTGCCGGAGAATCAGTGCTTCCTTCAACTGCCAGAGAGAGAGAGCCCAAGGCAGAGACATGCCCTTCTCACAGCTGGGCTACCCCCAGTACCTTAAGCGCTGGCCAGGTGGCAGTCTACAAATGGGACCGGCAGGGGGTTCTGGCCGCAGCTGGATCAGGGATTCCTGCAGCATCAGAGATGAGCAGCACTTCCACCACCGTTGTCACCTTCCCCTGCTGGAGAGAATGCCCGAGGCAGAGACATGTCCTTCCCACAGCTGGGCTACCCCCAGTACCTCAGCGCTGGCCAGGTGGCAGTCTTCCGAGGGGACTGGCAGGGAGTTCTGGTCACGGCAGCAGAGGCTACAGCTGGATCAGGGAGGCCTGCAGGGTCAGTTAGGCAGCACTTCCACCACCGCTGTCACCTCTGTGCTGGTCATGTACACCAGTCCCTACAGCACTCCCGACTACACCACTGATCTCACACTCTTCTCTCACACTCTCGCTCCCACTTACGTTCTTTTCTCTATTTTGGGCGCCCTTCTTTTTACACATTATGGCAGACAGCGTCCCCTTTTTACATATTACGGCAGCCAGTCCCCCTTTTTACACATTATGGCAGACAGCGTCCCCCTTTTTACACATTACGGCAGACAGCATCCCCCTTTTTACAAATTACGGCAGGATAGATAGATAGATAGATAGATAGATAGATAGATAGATAGACAGAATAGATGATGCTTACCACCTCTCCGCTGGCTCAGGCAGTCAGGCTTCTCGGTGCTGGCATCTCCAGAGGAAGGGGAGAAGGAGGAGGAGGGAGCTGCAGCAGCGCAGTGTAATTGGAGCCGGACACATCGCCAGGAAAAAGATACCAGGATACCAGTGGTGATGACGGGAGGGATCAAGGATGGCAGAGGATGTGGGAAGGTCTCAGGACGCTGCTGTGAAAATGATTGTGCAGGTCCAGGCAGAAAACAGCAGCAGGTCAGTGCTCTCATTCCAGTGTCTGCCCCATCTCCAGCTCAGTGTCCTCACCATTACTGATCCCCGTACCAGTCTCCCATCCTGCCAGCCCAGTGTCTCCCTTCAGGAAGAGGAGACTGTGACTTTGAGGCCAGAGCCTGGGAAGAGAAGCCTGGCTGTGACTGTTGAAGATAGTAAGTGGGTGAGGAGGCTGACGTAAGGGGAGTTGGTATGGAAGATTGATGAAAATGAGAGCGTGTTGGATATGGCATTCCCTTTGAGGCCATGCCCCTTGTGATGCCAAACCCAATTTTCTGGAGTGCGTGTGCCAAAGGCAAAATAATAACTCCAGCTCTTGCCCTGCCATGGTGCCCCCTGTCATCTTTTCTGGATCCACCCCTGAACACATACCCCCTATCACAACCCGGCAGTGGCACCGGTATATCAATTGCTGCCAATGCTGTCTATGATGGCAGCACAGTGGAAGGCTTTCCCAGCACTCCCTGCACTGCATACTGTGACTCAGTGCCTCCAACGCGCCGCATAAAGTCATGGTGTGTGATGCCCACCACCACCACGTCCCAGACTCTACAACACGGGTTGCACTGAGCAGTGAGAACAGCATCTCTGTGAAGGCAGCCCAGTAGCAGCAGGCTGTCAGATCCTCCAAGTCCTGACTGAGGTGGCTAATAATTACAATGACATGTTGCCTTTGCAACCCTCTCACAGACTTTACTTCTCATATGAGTTCTGCACTGTGGTTTGGTTACACTGACCCCATTTATAAATCACTGAAATAACATTAAAACAAATCTCCACTTGTCTATTTATGCACTTGGTAAAAAAATAGGTCTGTGAAGTCCACAGTGCTGCACTTATCGGGGCTGATTCGGAGTCGTATACAAGAAAGCTGCACGTGAGGCCGCATTGTGGGCCTACTCCAGACCTGATCGCTTGTGAGCGATTTTTGCACTGCTGCGATCAGATAGTCGCCGCCCACAGGGGGAGTGTATTTTAGCTGTGCAAGTGTGCGAACGCATGTGTAGCAGAGCTGCACAAACTGATTTTGTGCAGTCTATGTGCAGCCCAGGACTTACTTAGCCGCTGCTCACTTCAGCCTGTCTGGAATCGGTACTGACGTCGCACCCCTCCCTTCCAATGCTTGGACACGCCTGCGTTTTTACAGACACTCCCTGAAAACGGTCAGTTGCCACCCACAAACGCCCTCTTCCTGTCAGTCCCCTTGCGATCGCCCGTGAGATCGCATTTTTCACACCATCCCGACGCTGTGCACCGATCCCCGTTGCTGCGATCCATCATGCCTGCGCATTGCGGTGCATACACATGCACAGTTCAGACCTGATCGCAGGCTGTGAGATAACACATCTTAGAGATCAGGTCTGAATTACCCCCAGTGTTGTTAGTCAGCGACCTTAGCAGTTTTTTCGAAATTAGCAAAAACTGCTAAGGATCAAATCACATGCTGGAGGCCGCTCAGAACAGGGCAAGGCCACCCAGCATGTATGATCACATTGCAGGAATCAAAATAGAGGACGACCCACTGCATACATAGCCAGGCTGCAAATACAATACAGGCGCACCGCCATCATGTTCCATATGCAGGAGACGCAGGTGACATCATCGGGCTGCCCTGAAAATGGCCATGACACGTCTGCGTTTACTGCTCTACTCCCCCCAATGCCGCACCCCTGTACGCCTGCCACCTGTCAATCATTTCGCAATCGCATCCTTCAGGGATGCGATTGCATAATGAAAGCCCATGCACACGCCTATGTGCTTGCAAACAAATACTGGTCTCCACCCCTATATATAGTGTTGACCACGTGGCACATTTGCTTCTGAATGTAGCAGTAATCGCTATCAGCGGTCATTTGGCAGGTGACTTTATACACTCGACTCTTAATTGCCTATTCTCCCACAACACACCTTTAGAACATGTAATCCTGCATGCAAACACTCACCTGCACCCACTCTGATTTGCCTGTAGTTTCTCAAAATCGCATGTGCTGGACTACAGAGCATATGCAGTGTGAAATATCTGTCCGTACAATGGATTTACATGAAACTTGGAATGAGCCCTATAGTGCATTTCTGCACAAAATTGGGGGGGAATCAGTTATGCTATGTCCTCTTCTGGGCGTCTTTAGCAATGAGCGTCTATCAGAGCTATTCAATTGTTGCTCCAAGCAGACACCCATTGCCAGTTAAGGTTCCTGACAGCTCCGGGATTAGCCGTTCAAAGTGGCTAAATCCATCTAAAGGGCTTGAATGGGCATCCAAAGTCTGGGTTTGGTCACTTTGGTCACCCAAACTACAGACTATTCAACACATTCTTCTTGCACTTTCGAAGGCTGCAAGATAAAAGGAGACTGACGTGGCTGATGGGCGTCTATTACAGAAACAATTGAATAGCTCCGACAGACACCCATTACTATAGACAGCCAGCAAGGAGGCAGGCTGCACAATTGAATTCCCCCTAATGTGTTTTGAGGTCTAAAATTTTACTATAAATGGGCACATGCATTGTTTAGGCTGACACAATTTGGCAACACATAAGAGTTGGGCAAAATTAGCCTTAAATTCTGGCTGATATTATTTTTATTTTATTTGTATCCTGCTTTTTATTATTTTTTCTTTAATGTGTATATATATATATTTTTTTTATATAGTAGTGGCACGTTAAAAGAAACTGAAAATGCATATTAGAACAAAACAATAGCAGTATTTTTTTTTTTTTTGCACCAAAAAAATAATAATAATAATTAAATGTTCTCGGAGAAAAATATAATTAAATGTTCTCGGAGAAAAATTCCCATGTGCCTTGGACTTCCACCACTAATGGGTCTACGGATGGTAAAATGGTTTGTATAGCTGCCTTATAACACTAAGGTCATGAGTTTGATTACATCATGGCTCTAATTTGTAAATTCTCCCAGTGCTTGCATGGGTTTCTTCTGGGTCCTCCAGTTTCCTTCCACAATTCAAAATGCACTGGTACAGTAGGTCAATTGGCTTGCAACACAAAAATACACCACAGTTTGTGTTTTTTTTAATGTATTTTTATTTAGTGGTCAATAATATAACAGGTGGTGTATGCTTCATTTAAGCAAAGAGGGGAGAAAGTTTAAGGTAGTTAAAGGTAGGTGGGTAGCTACAGGGGTGTATCTAGGGCTCCGATCGCCCCTGGCAAAGTAAGGGGCTGGTGCCCCCCTACACACATTTGGAATAAGGTGTGAGTATTGGAAATGGGGCATGGTCTTGTGGGGGAAGGGCGTGGACACAATAGTACTTCCAATTCAAATTATGCCACACAGTAGTGTCCCTCATTCACATTACACCGCACAGTAGTGTCTCGTATTAATCCACCTTTCCCACAGCCTGACCTTAACCCGCCCCCCCCCCCCCCAAAAAAAAAGCCTCTTCAGTGGTGCCTAACCCACCCTTCCTAATCTCCCTCCCAGCAGCCTAACCCTAGCCCTCCCGCCCTCACAGCCTAACCCTCCCACGTGGCTTGCCAGTGGAGACTTTGGCACCAACTCGATCCGGATTTTGGCATTCTGCATCGCTATCTATGTTGGGATGTCAGCATCAGCATTCCGAGCAGTTTCGGGCTGCTGGCGTCAGCTTTCCGACCGCCGGGATGCCAAACGCCGGCATCTTGACTGCATTCCGAATGAAATGCTAATGAGATGCTGTGAGATGAGCCTCAAATGGACCCAGCCATTAACCAAACACCATTAGTCGGATGGTAGAAGTGCTTCCTGTTAGAAAAAACATCAGGGTGCCATCACTTCCAAGATAAAATTATCAATTATACAATTAACTGATATACATTTCCTTGAACATGGCCTTGAAATAGGTAAGATATGTATTTACTTTATTGCACTCAACAAGTTAAAGTTTTCGCTTACTTACTACTTACTTACATCTAACATGCATGAAAATCATGTAGTTTTCCAGGTATTACAGTCCCTTCTCCCAAACACTGCCACTTTTTTTTATTATCTTCAACAAATATTATAGCACTATGCTATATAACAATTGTTGTGTACGTCGGCACTGCACTAGTGATCAGACTCACAATAAACTAAAGTTCCCAGCAGCCCTTTTTTATTTTGAGTCTGATTACAAGTATGGTGCTGCCGGACACCAGCGCCGCTCCAGCAGTAACAGACTCTCACCAGGTACAGTCTGACAGTACTGCTTTTCTATCCTTTGGCCGCGGGTGGCACAGCCAGGCGGCGCCCCTGGCGAGTGCCATCCTGGCCAATAGGTAGATACACCCCTGGGTAGCTACAGTATGTCCTCCACAGTGCTAGCCACACCACACTGCACAGACACCCATATCAGTAGTCACACCGCCACCATTCTGGTCACACACCCTCTGCAGAGATGCACAAAAGGTCCCTTTGTAAATGTCAGCTCCAGGTCCACAAGGACCTTAATCTGGCACTGATTGTTTATTATAGTGATGAGCGGGTTCGGTTTCTCGGAAACCGAACCCCCCCGAACTTCACCCTTTTTACAAGGGTCCGAGCCATACTCGAATTCTCCCGTATGGCTCGGTTAACCCGAGCGCGCCCGAACATCATCATCCCGCTGTCGGATCTTCGCGAGATTCGGATTCTATATAAGCAGCCGCGCGTCGCCGCCATTTTCACTCGTGCATTGGAAATGTTAGGGAGAGGACATGGCTGGCGTTCTCTCCGTTTATTCATTGTTGAGTTGATGCAAATATTTGTGCTTATATCATTGTGGGGACTGGGGAGCAGCTTTATATTAATATAGGAGGAGTACAGTGCAGAGTTTTGCTGATCAGTGACCACCAGTTTTATCCGTTCTCTGCCTGAAAAAAACACTCCATATCTGTGCTCAGTGTGCTGCATATATCTGTGCTCACACTGCTTAGTTGTGGGGACTGGGGAGCAGCTGTATTATATAGCAGGAGTACAGTGCAGAGTTTTGCTGACAGTGACCACCAGTATACGTTGTCTGCCTGAAAAACACTCCATATCTGTGCTCAGTGTGCTGCTTTATTGTGGGGACTGGGGAGTCGGGACCACCAGTATAATATTATATAGGAGGAGTACAGTGCAGAGTTTTGCTGACACAGTGACCACCAGTATATATAGCAGTACGGTACGGAAGGCCACTGCTGTACCTACCTCTGTGTCGTCATTAAGTATACTATCCATCTACATTCTAATTCTATACCTGTGGTGCATTTTAGTTTTGCAGTTTGCTGACACAGTGACCACCAGTATATATAGCAGTACGGTACGGAAGGCCACTGCTGTACCTACCTCTGTGTCGTCATTAAGTATACTATCCATCTACATTCTATACCTGTGGTGCATTTTAGTTTTGCAGTTTGCTGACACAGTGACCACCAGTATATATAGCGGTACGGTACGGAAGGCCACTGCTGTACCTACCTCTGTGTCGTCATTAAGTATACTATCCATCTACATTCTATACCTGTGGTGCATTTTAGTTTTGCAGTTTGCTGACACAGTGACCACCAGTATATATAGCAGTACGGTATGGAAGGCCACTGCTGTACCTACCTCTGTGTCGTCATTAAGTATACTATCCATCTACATTCTATACCTGTGGTGCATTTTAGTTTTGCAGTTTGCTGACACAGTGACCACCAGTATATATAGCAGTACGGTACGGAAGGCCACTGCTGTACCTACCTCTGTGTCGTCAAGTATACTATCCATCTACATTTTATACCTGTGGTGCATTTTAGTTTTGCAGTTTGCTGACACAGTGACCACCAGTATATATAGCAGTACGGTACGGAAGGCCACTGCTGTACCTACCTCTGTGTCGTCATTAAGTATACTATCCATCTACATTCTATACCTGTGGTGCATTTTAGTTTTGCAGTTTGCTGACACAGTGACCACCAGTATATATAGCAGTACGGTACGGAAGGCCACTGCTGTACCTACCTCTGTGTCGTCATTAAGTATACTATCCATCCACATTCTAATTCTATACCTGTGGTGCATTTTAGTTTTGCAGTTTGCTGACACAGTGACCACCAGTATATATAGCAGTATGGTACGGAAGGCCACTGCTGTACCTACCTCTGTGTCGTCATTAAGTATACTATCCATCTACATTCTAATTCTATACCTGTGGTGCATTTTAGTTTTGCAGTTTGCTGACACAGTGACCACCAGTATATATAGCAGTACGGTACGGAAGGCCACTGCTGTACCTACCTCTGTGTCGTCATTAAGTATACTATCCATCTACATTCTAATTCTATACCTGTGGTGCATTTTAGTTGTGCAGTTTGCTGACACAGTGACCACCAGTACATATAGCAGTACGGTACGGAAGGCCACTGCTGTACCTACCTCTGTGTCGTCATTAAGTATACTATCCATCTACATTCTAATTCTATACCTGTGGTGCATTTTAGTTTTGCAGTTTGCTGACACAGTGACCAGCAGTATATATAGCAGTACGGTACGGAAGGCCACTGCTGTACCTACCTCTGTGTCGTCATTAAGTATACTATCCATCTACATTCTATACCTGTGCTGCATTTTAATTTTGCAGTTTGCTGACACAGTGACCACCAGTATATATAGCAGTACGGTACGGAAGGCCACTGCTGTACCTACCTCTGTGTCGTCATTAAGTATACTATCCATCTACATTCTATACCTGTGGTGCATTTCAGTTGTGCAGTTTGCTGACACAGTGACCACCAGTACATAAAACAGTACGGTACGGAAGGCCACTGCTGTACCTACCTCTGTGTCGTCATTAAGTATACTATCCATCTACATTCTATACCTGTGGTGCATTTTAGTTTTGCAGTTTGCTGACACAGTGACCACCAGAATATATAGCAGTACGGTACGGAAGGCCACTGCTGTACCTACCTCTGTATCGTCATTAAGTATACTATCCATCTACATTCTATACCTGTGGTGCATTTTAGTTTTGCAGTTTGCTGACACAGTGACCACCAGTATATATAGCAGTACGGTATGGAAGGCCACTGCTGTACCTACCTCTGTGTCGTCATTAAGTATACTATCCATCTACATTCTATACCTGTGGTGCATTTTAGTTTTGCAGTTTGCTGACACAATGACCACCAGTATACTATATATAGCAGTACAGTACGGAAGGCCACTGCTGTACCTACCTCTGTGTCGTCATTAAGTATACTATCCATCTACATTCTATACCTGTGGTGCATTTTAGTTGTGCGCAGTATATATATAGTAGTAGGCCATTGCTATTGATACTGGCATATAATTCCACACATTAAAAAATGGAGAACAAAAATGTGGAGGGTAAAATAGGGAAAGATCAAGATCCACTTCCACCTCGTGCTGAAGCTGCTGCAACTAGTCATGGCCAAGACGATGAAATGCCATCAACGTCGTCTGCCAAGGCCGATGCCCAATGTCATAGTAGAGAGCATGTAAAATCCAAAACACAAAAGTTCAGTAAAATGACCCAAAAATCAAAATTAAAAGCGTCTGAGGAGAAGTGTAAACTTGCCAATATGCCATTTACGACACGGAGTGGCAAGGAACGGCTGAGGCCCTGGCCTATGTTCATGGCTAGTGGTTCAGCTTCACATGAGGATGGAAGCACTCATCCTCTCGCAAGAAAATGAAAAGACTTAAGCTGGCAAAAGCACAGCAAAGAACTGTGCGTTCTTCTAAATCACAAATCCCCAAGGAGAGTCCAATTGTGTCGGTTGCGATACCTGACCTTCCCAACACTGGACGGGAAGAGCTTGCGCCTTCCACCATTTGCACGCCCCCTGCAAGTGCTGGAAGGAGCACCCGCAGTCCAGTTCCTGATAGTCAAATTGAAGATGTCACTGTTGAAGTACACCAGGATGAGGATATGGGTGTTGCTGGCGCTGGGGAGGAAATTGACAAGGAGGATTCTGATGGTGAGGTGGTTTGTTTAAGTCAGGCACCCGGGGAGACACCTGTTGTCCGTGGGACGAATATGGCCATTGACATGCCTGGTCAAAATACAAAAAAAATCAGCTCTTCGGTGTGGAATTATTTCAACACAAATGTGGACAACAGGTGTCAAGCCGTGTGTTGCCTTTGTCAAGCTGTAATAAGTAGGGGTAAGGACGTTAACCACCTTGGAACATCCTCCCTTATACGTCACCTGCAGCAAATTCATCATAAGTCAGTGACAAGTTCAAAAACTTTGGATGACAGCGGAAGCAGTCCACTGACCACTAAATCCCTTCCTCTTGTAACCAAGCTCCTGCAAACCACACAACCAACTCCCTCAGTGTCAATTTCCTCCTTACCCAGGAAAGCCAATAGTCCTGCAGGCCATGTCACTGGCAAGTCTGACGAGTCCTCTCCTGCCTGGGATTCCTCCAATGCATCCTTGAGTGTAACGCCTACTGCTGCTGGCGCTGCTGTTGTTGCTGCTGGGAGTCGATCGTCATCCCAGAGGGGAAGTCGGAAGACCACTTGTACTACTTCCAGTAAGCAATTGACTGTCCAACAGTCCTTTGCGAGGAAGATGAAATATCACAGCAGTCATCCTGCTGCAAAGCAGATAACTCAGGCCTTGGCAGCCTGGGCGGTGAGAAATGTGGTTCCGGTATCCACCGTTAATTCAGAGGCAACTAAAGACTTGATTGAGGTACTGTGTCCCCGGTACCAAATACCATCTAGGTTCCATTTCTCTAGGCAGGCGATACCGAAAATGTACACAGACCTCAGAAAAAGAGTCACCAGTGTCCTAAAAAATGCAGTTGTACCCAATGTCCACTTAACCACGGACATGTGGACAAGTGGAGCAGGGCAGACTCAGGACAATATGACTGTGACATCCCACTGGGTAGATGTATTGCCTCCCGCAGCAAGAACAGCAGCGGCGGCACCAGTAGCAGCATCTCGCAAACGCCAACTCGTTCCTAGGCAGGCTACGCTTTGTATCACCGCTTTCCAGAAGAGGCACACAGCTGACAACCTCTTACGGAAACTGAGGAAGATCATCGCAGAATGGCTTACCCCAATTGGACTCTCCTGGGGATTTGTGACATCGGACAACGCCAGCAATATTGTGCGTGCATTACATCTGGGCAAATTCCAGCACGTCCCATGTTTTGAACATACATTGAATTTGGTGGTGCAGAATTATTTAAAAAACGACAGGGGCGTGCAAGAGATGCTGTCGGTGGCCCGAAGAATTGTGGGCCACTTTCGGCATTCAGCCACCGCGTGCCGAAGACTGGAGCACCACCAAACAATCCTGAATCCGCCCTGCCATCATCTGAAGCAAGAGGTGGTAACGAGGTTGAATTCAACCCTCTATATGCTTCAGAGGATGGAGGAGCAGCAAAAGGCCATTCAAGCCTATACATCTGCCCACGATATAGGCAAAGGAGGGGGAATGCACCTGACTCAAGCGCAGTGGAGAATGATTTCAACGTTGTGCAAGGTTCTGCAACCCTTTGAAGTTGCCACACGTGAAGTCAGTTCAGACACTGCCAGCCTGAGTCAGGTCATTCACCTCATCAGGCTTTTGCAGAAGAAGCTGGAGACATTGAAGGAGGAGCTAAAACAGAGCGATTCTTCTAGGCATGTGGGACTTGTGGATGGAGCCCTTAATTCGCTTAACCAGGATTCACGGGTGGTCAATCTGTTGAAATCAGAGCACTACATTTTGGCAACCGTGCTAGATCCTAGATTTAAAACCTACGTTGGATCTCTCTTTCCGGCAGACACAAGTCTGCAGAGGTTCAAAGACCTGCTGGTGAGAAAATTGTCAAGTCAAGCGGAACGTGACCCGTCAACATCTCCTCCTTCACATTCTCCCGCAACTGGGGGTGCGAGGAAAAGGCTAAGAATTCCGAGCCCACCCGCTGGCGGTGATGCATGGCAGTCTGGAGCGAGTGCTGACATCTGGTCCGGACTGAAGGACCTGCCAACGATCACTGACATGTCGTTTACTGTCACTGCATATGATTCTCTCACCATTGAAAGAATGGTGGAGGATTATATGAGTGACCGCATCCAAGTAGGCACGTCAGACAGTCCGTACGTATACTGGCAGGAAAAAGAGGCAATTTGGAGGCCCTTGCACAAACTGGCTTTATTCTACCTAAGTTGCCCTCCCTCCAGTGTGTACTCCGAAAGAGTGTTTAGTGCAGCCGCTCACCTTGTCAGCTATCGGCGTACGAGGTTACTTCCAGAAAATGTGGAGAAGATGATGTTCATCAAAATGAATTATAATTAATTCCTCCGTGGAGACATTCACCAGCAATTGCCTCCAGAAAGTACACAGGGATCTGAGATGGTGGATTCCTGTGTGGACGAATTAATAATCTGTGAGGAGGGGGATGTACACAGTGAAAGGGGTGAGGAATCGGAGGATGATGATGAGGAGGACATCTTGCCTCTGTAGAGCCAGTTTGTGCAAGGAGAGATTGATTACTTCTTTTTTGGTGGGGGCCCAAACCAACCAGTCATTTCAGTCACAGTTGTGTGGCAGACCCTGTCGCTGAAATGATGGGTTCGTTAAAGTGTGCATGTCCTGTTTATACAACATAAGGGTGGGTGGGAGGGCCCAAGTACAATTCCATCTTGCACATCTTTTTTCTTTCATTTTTCTTTGCATCATGTGCTGTTTGGGGACAATTTTTTTGAAGTGCCATCCTGTCTGACACTGCAGTGCCACTCCTAGATGGGCCAGGTGTTTGTGTCAGCCACTTGTGTCGCTTAGCTTAGTCACACAGCGACCTTGGTGCGCCTCTTTTTTTCTTTGCATCATGTGCTGTTTGGGGACAATTTTTTTAAGTGCCATCCTGTCTGACACTGCAGTGCCACTCCTAGATGGGCCAGGTGTTTGTGTCGGCCACTTGTGTCGCTTAGCTTAGCCATCCAGCGACCTCGGTGCAAATTTTAGGACTAAAAATAATATTGTGAGGTGTGAGGTGTTCAGTATAGACTGGAAATGAGTGGAAATTATGGTTATTGAGGTTAATAATACTATGGGATCAAAATGACCCCCAAATTCTATGATTTAAGCTGTTTTTTAGGGTTTTTTGAAAAAAACACCCGAATCCAAAACACACCCGAATCCGACAAAAAAATTTCGGTGAGGTTTTGCCAAAACGCGTCCGAATCCAAAACACGGCAGCGGAACCGAACACAAAACCAAAACACAAAACCTGAAAAATGTCCGGTGCACATCACTAGTTTATTATATTGTATAGTGCAGAACTTACATGTATTGTCTAAGTGTGTCATACTGAGGCTACTGCGTAACCCTAAGTGTCACACTGGTGGTGTTTTTGTCACTGCCCACAGTGCAGCTGCAGCCCAGTGGTTGTTTTATTTGTATAAGCAATGTTATTAGCATTCACAATAGACAAAGGTAATTAAAAATATCCACACAACCATTGGGCTAATGCGATTTCAAAACCTCAAATAACAACATATGAAAAGATAACATTTAAAATAAAGGATGACACAGGCAGAGATAGGGAGAAGGGGAAAGTGGGAAAGGTAAAGAAGTGTGAAGATAATAGATACATGGTTCCTAATCACCCAGGCACGGTGGTAGATGAAAAACCAAGAGTGGTTTATTGAACAGAATGGGTTATAAACAGTTCAGCACACTTCTGTAATCCAATGCCACATGACAATTCCCACTATAAACTCCTGACAAACATTACTTCTTAGTCAAGGAGCATAGAATCTCGCCCCTGCTCTCTGGGTAGCTCTACTTAAACCCAAGATGTTTCATATTGCAGGGGTGTGTCTGACTTCTTTGTATGAGGATATTAAAGCATTGGAATAAAATACATAGTCTAATCAAAGTGATTACATCAGCCAGAGAGCCATCCTGTCTGGCCAGTTCACTGTTGGACAATAGGGAGTAAACAAAAAGGGACAATAGTACCTTATATGACTCAACCTTTGAGCGTCCACTGTGGTGTTAGTAAACAATAGGAAACTAGGTCTAACAAATACATTACCAAAAGTGTAACAGATAACAACACAATTGCATATATTACCAAAACATTAAGGTTGATTTAAACTAGAGATGAGTGGGCTTGGTTCTCTGAGAACTGAACCCCTCCAAACTTTGAGATCCAGGCCCGGATCCGAGTCAGACTCGGTTTTGCGCGCCTAACTCGGATCTGAAAATGAGGCAAAAATGTCATCATCCCTCTGTCGGATCTCACAGGTTTTGCATTCTATTTAAGGAGCCGCGTGTCATCACCATTTTCACTCCTGACTTTGAGAGTGCATACACAGTAAGGACGTGTTCCTTCTGTGTGTGTTCTGTGTTGTTAAAAAAAGCTCTGCGCTGTTACAAAAAGGGAAGGGAGGCAGGACAGAGAGTATTCCTTCTCTGTGCGCTGTTAAGGGAAGGGGGCAGGAGCAGAGGCGGAACTACCGCCAGTGCAACCAGTGCGTTGCACTGGGGCCCACCACTGTCCAGGGGCCCAAAGCATGTAATGAGTCAAACTGACTCATTACATGCCGCTGTGTGCTGCGGGCAACCGCAGCCCGCAGCACACAGCCGCCCACAGGACACAGGAGTCAGACAGGAGCGCAGCGGTCACGGGCACGGGGGTAAGGAGAAGGAGGGAGGTGGAGGAGGGAGCCGCAGCAGCGCTTTGCTACTGGTAGAGGCTGCTGCTGTCCCTCTGCTTCACTATAGGCTGTCTTCCGAGAACAGCCTATAGTGAAGCAGAAGGACAGCAGCGCCTCCACCAATAACACAGCGCTGCTGCGGCTCCCTCATCTACCTCCCTCCTCCTCCTTCTCTCCTGCCCGGGATCTCTGCCAGAAGCTGCACCGAGAAGCCTGAGCCAGCGGAGAGGGTAAGTATAATTGTTTCTTTCTTTCTTTCTTTCTTTCTTTCTTTCTTTCTTTCTTTCTTTCTTTCTTTCTTTCTTTCTTTCTTTCTGTCTTTCCATGTGCAAAAAGGGGGACTGTTTGCCGCGATGTGTAAAAAGGGGGAATCTGCCTGCCGCAATGTGTAAAAAGGGGAATCTGCCTGCCGTAATGTGTAAAAAGGGGAATCTTTTCCGCAATGTGTTAAAAGGGGGAATCTGCCTGCCGCAATGTGTAAAAAGGGGGAATCTGCCTGACGTAATGTGTAAAAAGGGGTAATCTGCCAGCCGCAATGTGTAAAAAGGGGGAATCTGCCTGCCGTAATGTGTAAAAAGGGGGAATCTTTGCAGCAATGTGTAAAAAGGAGGAATCTGCCTGCCGCAATGTGTAAAAAGGGGGAATCTACCTGCCGTAATGTGTAAAAAGGGGGATCTTTTCCGCAATGTGTTAAAAGGGGGAATCTGCCTGCCGCAATGTGTAAAATGGGGGAATCTGCCTGACGTAATGTGTAAAAAGGGGTAATCTGCCTGCCGCAATGTGTAAAAAGGGGGACTCTGCCTGCCGTAATGTGTAAAAAGGGGGAATCTTTGCCGCATTGTGTAAAAAGGGGGAATCTGCCTGCCGCAATGTGTAAAAAGGGGGAATCTGCCTGCCGTAATGTGTAAAAAGGGGGAATCTGCTTGACGTGATGTGTAAAAAGGGGGAATCTTTGCCGCAATGTGTAAAAAGGGGGAATCTGCCTGCCGCAATGTGTAAAAAGGGGGAATCTGCCTGATGTAATGTGTAAAAAGGGGGAATCTGTCTGCCGTGTTGTGTAAAAAGGGGGCGCTCTCTGCCGCGATGTGTAAAAAGGGGGAATCTGCCTGCCGCAATGTGTAAAAAGGGGGACGCTGCCTGCCGTAATGTGTAAAAAGGGGAATCTTTTCCGCAATGTGTTAAAAGGGGGAATCTGCCTGCCGCAATGTGTAAAAAGGGGGAATCTGCCTGACGTAATGTGTAAAAAGGGGTAATCTGCCTGCCGCAATGTGTAAAAAGTGGAATCTGCCTGCCGTAATGTGTAAAAAGGGGGAATCTTTGCCGCAATGTGTAAAAAGGGGGAATCTGCCTGCCGCAACGTGTAAAAAGGGGGAATCTGCCTGCCGTAATGTGTAAAAAGTAGTGATGAGCGGGTTCGGTTTCCGAGAAACCGAACCCCCTCGAACTTTACCCTTTTTACGCGGGTCCGAGCCATACTCGGATTCTCCCATATGGCTCGGTTAACCCGAGCGCGCCCGAACGTCATCATCCCGCTGTCGGATTCTCGCGAGATTCGGATTCTATATAAGCAGCCGCGCGTCGCCGCCATTTTCACACATGCATTGAGATTGATAGGGAGAGGGCGTGGCTGGCGTCCTCTCCGTTTATATAGTTATTAATACTACACAGTTGATCTGATTGCTTAGCTTATTGTGGGGAGGATTGGGGAGCAGCTGTTAGGAGGAGTACAGTGCAGAGTTTTGCTAGTTTTTTATCCGTTCTCTGCCTGAAAAAAACGCTCCATACCATATCTGTGCTCAGTGTGCTGCATGATATATCTGTGCTGAGTGCTCACACTGCTTAATTGTGGGGACTGGGGAGCAGCTATAGCAGGAGTACAGTGCACAGTTTTGCTGACAGTGACCACCAGTATACGTTTGTCTGCCTGAAAAACACTCATGTGGTGGCTTTCTTTATACTATAAATGCAGTCTGCTGACAGTGTCCACCAGGTCCATTATACTGTATATAGCAGTACGGTAGGCCATTGCTGTACCTACCTCTGTGTCGTCACTCGTCTTCCATAAAGTATACTATCCATCCATCTACATTGTATACCTGTGGTGTCTTTTTTTTATACTATAATAAACGCAGTCTGCTGACAGTGTCCACCAGGTCCATTATACTGTATATAGCAGTACAGTAGGCCACTGCTGTACCTACCTCTGTGTCGTCACTCGTCCATAAAGTATACTATCCATCCATCTACATTGTATACCTGTGGTGTCTTTTTTTTTATACTATAATAAACGCAGTCTGCTGACAGTGTCCACCAGGTCCATTATACTGTATATAGCAGTACGGTAGGCCACTGCTGTACCTACCTCTGTGTCGTCACTCGTCGTCCATAAGTATACTATCCATCCATCTACATTGTATACCTGTGGTGTCTTTTTTTTGTACTATAGTATAAACGCAGTCTGCTGACAGTGTCCACCAGGTCCATTATACTGTATATAGCAGTACGGTAGGCCACTGCTGTACCTACCTCTGTGTCGTCACTCGTCGTCCATAAAGTATACTATCCATCCATCTACATTGTATACCTGTGGTGTCTTTTTTTTTTTATACTATAATAAACGCAGTCTGCTGACAGTGTCCACCAGGTCCATTATACTGTATATAGCAGTACGGTAGGCCACTGCTGTACCTACCTCTGTGTCGTCACTCGTCGTCCATAAAGTATACTATCCATCTACATTGTATACCTGTGGTGTCTTTTTTTTAATACTATAATAAACGCAGTCTGCTGACAGTGTCCACCAGGTCCATTATACTGTATATAGCAGTACGGTAGGCCATTGCTGTACCTACCTCTGTGTCGTCACTCGTCGTCCATAAAGTATACTATCCATCCATCTACATTGTATACCTGTGGTGTCTTTTTTTTATACTATAATAAACGCAGTCTGCTGACAGTGTCCACCAGGTCCATTATACTGTATATAGCAGTACGGTAGGCCACTGCTGTACCTACCTCTGTGTCGTCACTCGTCGTCCATAAGTATACTATCCATCCATCTACATTGTATACCTGTGGTGTCTTTTTTTTTTATACTATAATAAACGCAGTCTGCTGACAGTGTCCACCAGGTCCATTATACTGTATATAGCAGTACGGTAGGCCACTGCTGTACCTACCTCTGTGTCGTCACTCGTCGTCCATAAAGTATACTATCCATCCATCTACATTGTATACCTGTGGTGTCTTTTTTTTATACTATAGTATAAACGCAGTCTGCTGACAGTGTCCACCAGGTCCATTATACTGTATATAGCAGTACGGTAGGCCACTGCTGTACCTACCTCTGTGTCGTCACTCGTCGTCCATAAAGTATACTATCCATCCATCTACATTGTATACCTGTGGTGTCTTTTTTTTAATACTATAATAAACGCAGTCTGCTGACAGTGTCCACCAGGTCCATTATACTGTATATAGCAGTACGGTAGGCCATTGCTGTACCTACCTCTGTGTCGTCACTCGTCGTCCATAAAGTATACTATCCATCCATCTACATTGTATACCTGTGGTGTCTTTTTTTTTTATACTATAATAAACGCAGTCTGCTGACAGTGTCCACCAGGTCCATTATACTGTATATAGCAGTACGGTAGGCCACTGCTGTACCTACCTCTGTGTCGTCACTCGTCGTCCATAAGTATACTATCCATCCATCTACATTGTAGACCTGTGGTGTCTTTTTTTTATACTATAATAAACGCAGTCTGCTGACAGTGTCCACCAGGTCCATTATACTGTATATAGCAGTACGGTAGGCCACTGCTGTACCTACCTCTGTATCGTCACTCGTCGTCCATAAAGTATACTATCCATCCATCTACATTGTATACCTGTGGTGTCTTTTTTTTTATACTATAGTATAAACGCAGTCTGCTGACAGTGTCCACCAGGTCCATTATACTGTATATAGCAGTACGGTAGGCCACTGATGTACCTACCTCTGTGTCGTCACTCGTCGTCCATAAAGTATACTATCCATCCATCTACATTGTATACCTGTGGTGTCTTTTTTTTATACTATAGTATAAACGCAGTCTGCTGACAGTGTCCACCAGGTCCATTGTACTGTACATAGCAGTACGGTAGGCCACTGCTGTACCTACCTCTGTGTCGTCACTCGTCGTCCATAAAGTATACTATCCATCCATCTACATTGTATACCTGTGGTGTCTTTTTCTTTTTACTATAATAAACGCAGTCTGCTGACAGTGTCCACCAGGTCCATTATACTGTATATAGCAGTATGGTAGGCCACTGCTGTACCTACCTCTGTGTCGTCACTCGTTGTCCATAAAGTATACTATCCATCCATCTACATTGTATACCTGTGGTGTCTTTTTTTTATACTATAATAAACGCAGTCTGCTGACAGTGTCCACCAGGTCCATTATACTGTATATAGCAGTACAGTAGGCTACTGCTATACCTACCTCTGTGTCGTCACTCGTCGTCCGTAAAGTATACTATCCATCCATCTACATTGTATACCTGTGGTGTCTTTTTTTTTTTTACTATAATAAACGCAGTCTGCTGACAGTGTCCACCAGGTCCATTATACTGTATATAGCAGTATGGTAGGCCACTGCTGTACCTACCTCTGTGTCGTCACTCGTCGTCCATAAAGTATACTATCCATCCATCTACATTGTATACCTGTGGTGTCTTTTTTTATACTATAATAAACGCAGTCTGCTGACAGTGTCCACCAGGTCCATTATACTGTATATAGCAGTACGGTAGGCCACTGCTGTACCTACCTTTGTGTCGTCACTCATCATCCATAAGTATACTATCCATCCATCTACATTGTATACCTGTGGTGTCTTTTTTTTTATACTATAATAAACGCAGTCTGCTGACAGTGTCCACCAGGTCCATTATACTGTATATAGCAGTACGGTAGGCCACTGCTGTACCTACCTCTGTGTCGTCACTCGTCGTCCATAAGTATACTATCCATCCATCTACATTGTATACCTGTGGTGTCTTTTTTTTGTACTATAGTATAAACGCAGTCTGCTGACAGTGTCCACCAGGTCCATTATACTGTATATAGCAGTACGGTAGGCCACTGCTGTACCTACCTCTGTGTCGTCACTCGTCGTCCATAAAGTATACTATCCATCCATCTACATTGTATACCTGTGGTGTCTTTTTTTTTTTATACTATAATAAACGCAGTCTGCTGACAGTGTCCACCAGGTCCATTATACTGTATATAGCAGTACGGTAGGCCACTGCTGTACCTACCTCTGTGTCGTCACTCGTCGTCCATAAAGTATACTATCCATCTACATTGTATACCTGTGGTGTCTTTTTTTTAATACTATAATAAACGCAGTCTGCTGACAGTGTCCACCAGGTCCATTATACTGTATATAGCAGTACGGTAGGCCATTGCTGTACCTACCTCTGTGTCGTCACTCGTCGTCCATAAAGTATACTATCCATCCATCTACATTGTATACCTGTGGTGTCTTTTTTTTATACTATAATAAACACAGTCTGCTGACAGTGTCCACCAGGTCCATTATACTGTATATAGCAGTACGGTAGGCCACTGCTGTACCTACCTCTGTGTCGTCACTCGTCGTCCATAAGTATACTATCCATCCATCTACATTGTATACCTGTGGTGTCTTTTTTTTTATACTATAATAAGCGCAGTCTGCTGACAGTGTCCACCAGGTCCATTATACTGTATATAGCAGTACGGTAGGCCACTGCTGTACCTACCTCTGTGTCGTCACTCGTCGTCCATAAAGTATACTATCCATCCATCTACATTGTATACCTGTGGTGTCTTTTTTTTATACTATAGTATAAACGCAGTCTGCTGACAGTGTCCACCAGGTCCATTATACTGTATATAGCAGTACGGTAGGCCACTGCTGTACCTACCTCTGTGTCGTCACTCGTCGTCCATAAAGTATACTATCCATCCATCTACATTGTATACCTGTGGTGTCTTTTTTTATACTATAATAAACGCAGTCTGCTGACAGTGTCCACCAGGTCCATTATACTGTATATAGCAGTACGGTAGGCCACTGCTGTACCTACCTCTGTGTCGTCACTCGTCCATAAAGTATACTATCCATCCATCTACATTGTATACCTGTGGTGTCTTTTTAATTATACTATAATAAACGCAGTCTGCTGACAGTGTCCACCAGGTCCATTATACTGTATATAGCAGTACGGTAGGCCACTGCTGTACCTACCTCTGTGTCGTCACTCGTCGTCCATAAGTATACTATCCATCCATCTACATTGTATACCTGTGGTGTCTTTTTTTTATACTATAGTATAAACGCAGTCTGCTGACAGTGTCCACCAGGTCCATTATACTGTATATAGCAGTACGGTAGGCTACTGCTGTACCTACCTCTGTATCGTCACTCGTCGTCCATAAAGTATACTATCCATCCATCTACATTGTATACCTGTGGTGTCTTTTTTTTTATACTATAGTATAAACGCAGTCTGCTGACAGTGTCCACCAGGTCCATTATACTGTATATAGCAGTACGGTAGGCCACTGATGTACCTACCTCTGTGTCGTCACTCGTCGTCCATAAAGTATACTATCCATCCATCTACATTGTATACCTGTGGTGTCTTTTTTTTATACTATAGTATAAACGCAGTCTGCTGACAGTGTCCACCAGGTCCATTGTACTGTATATAGCAGTACGGTAGGCCACTGCTGTACCTACCTCTGTGTCGTCACTCGTCGTCCATAAAGTATACTATCCATCCATCTACATTGTATACCTGTGGTGTCTTTTTCTTTTTACTATAATAAAACGCAGTCTGCTGACAGTGTCCACCAGGTCCATTATACTGTATATAGCAGTATGGTAGGCCACTGCTGTACCTACCTCTGTGTCGTCACTCGTTGTCCATAAAGTATACTATCCATCCATCTACATTGTATACCTGTGGTGTCTTTTTTTTATACTATAATAAACGCAGTCTGCTGACAGTGTCCACCAGGTCCATTATACTGTATATAGCAGTACAGTAGGCTACTGCTATACCTACCTCTGTGTCGTCACTCGTCGTCCGTAAAGTATACTATCCATCCATCTACATTGTATACCTGTGGTGTCTTTTTTTTTGTACTATAATAAACGCAGTCTGCTGACAGTGTCCACCAGGTCCATTATACTGTATATAGCAGTACGGTAGGCCACTGCTGTACCTACCTCTGTGTCGTCACTCGTCGTCCATAAGTATACTATCCATCCATCTACATTGTATACCTGTGGTGTCTTTTTTTTTTATACTATAGTATAAACGCAGTCTGCTGACAGTGTCCACCAGGTCCATTATACTGTATATAGCAGTACGGTAGGCCACTGCTGTACCTACCTCTGTGTCGTCACTCGTCGTCCATAAAGTATACTATCCATCCATCTACATTGTATACCTGTGGTGTCTTTTTTTTTTTTACTATAATAAACGCAGTCTGCTGACAGTGTCCACCAGGTCCATTATACTGTATATAGCAGTATGGTAGGCCACTGCTGTACCTACCTCTGTGTCGTCACTCGTCGTCCATAAAGTATACTATCCATCCATCTACATTGTATACCTGTGGTGTCTTTTTTTATACTATAATAAACGCAGTCTGCTGACAGTGTCCACCAGGTCCATTATACTGTATATAGCAGTACGGTAGGCCACTGCTGTACCTACCTTTGTGTCGTCACTCATCATCCATAAGTATACTATCCATCCATCTACATTGTATACCTGTGGTGTCTTTTTTTTTATACTATAATAAACGCAGTCTGCTGACAGTGTCCACCAGGTCCATTATACTGTATATAGCAGTACGGTAGGCTACTGCTATACCTACCTCTGTGTCGTCACTCGTCGTCCGTAAAGTATACTATCCATCCATCTACATTGTATACCTGTGGTGTCTTTTTTTTGTACTATAATAAACGCAGTCTGCTGACAGTGTCCACCAGGTCCATTATACTGTATATAGCAGTACGGTAGGCCACTGCTGTACCTACCTCTGTGTCGTCACTCGTCGTCCATAAGTATACTATCCATCCATCTACATTGTATACCTGTGGTGTCTTTTTTTTTTATACTATAGTATAAACGCAGTCTGCTGACAGTGTCCACCAGGTCCATTATACTGTATATAGCAGTACGGTAGGCCACTGCTGTACCTACCTCTGTGTCGTCACTCGTCGTCCATAAAGTATACTTTCCATCCATCTACATTGTATACCTGTGGTGTCTTTTTTTTTATACTATAATAAACGCAGTCTGCTGACAGTGTCCACCAGGTCCATTATACTGTATATAGCAGTACGGTAGGCCACTGCTGTACCTACCTCTGTGTCGTCACTCGTCGTCCATAAAGTATACTATCCATCCATCTATATTGTATACCTGTGGTGTCTTTTTTTTTATACTATAGTATAAACGCAGTCTGCTGACAGTGTCCACCAGGTCCATTATACTGTATATAGCAGTACGGTAGGCCACTGCTGTACCTACCTCTGTGTCGTCACTCGTCGTCCATAAGTATACTATCCATCCATCTACATTGTATACCTGTGGTGTCTTTTTTTTATACTATAGTATAGTAGCGGTCTGCTGACAGTGTCCACCAGGTCCATTATACTGTATATAGCAGTACGGTAGGCCACTGCTGTACCTACCTCTGTGTCGTCACTCGTCGTCCATAAAGTATACTATCTATCCATCTACATTGTATACCTGTGGTGTCTTTTTTTTATACTATAATAAACGCAGTCTGCAGACAGTGTCCACCAGGTCCATTATACTGTATATAGCAGTACGGTAGGCCACTGCTGTACCTACCTCTGTGTCGTCACTCATCGTCCATAAAGTATACTATCCATCCATCTACATTGTATACCTGTGTTGTCTTTTTTTTATACTATAATAAACGCAGTCTGCTGACAGTGTCCACCAGGTCCATTATACTGTATATAGCAGTACGGTAGGCCACTGCTGTACCTACCTCTGTGTCCTCACTCATCGTCCATAAGTATACTATCCATCCATCTACATTGTATACCTGTGGTGCCTTTTAGTTGTGCGCATTAAAATATGGAGAACAAAAATGTGGAGGTTAAAAAAATAGGGAAAGATCAAGATCCACTTCCACCTCGTGCTGAAGCTGCTGCCACTAGTCATGGCCGAGACGATGAAATGCCATCAACGTCATCTGCCAAGGCCGATGCCCAATGTCATAGTACAGAGCATGCAAAATCCAAAACACAAAAGATCAGTAAAATGACCCAAAAATCTAAATTAAAAGCGTCTGAGGAGAAGCGTAAACTTGCCAATATGCCATTTACGACACGGAGTGGCAAGGAACGGCTGAGGCCCTGGCCTATGTTCATGGCTAGTGGTTCAGCTTCACATGAGGATGGAAGCACTCATCCTCTCGCTAGAAAAAAGAAAAGACTTAAGCTGGCAAAAGCACAGCAAAGAACTGTGCGTTCTTCGAAATCACAAATCCCCAAGGAGAGTCCAATTGTGTCGGTTGCGATGCCTGACCTTCCCAACACTGGACGGGAAGAGCTTGCGCCTTCCACCATTTGCAAGCCCCCTGCAAGTGCTGGAAGGAGCACCCGCAGTCCAGTTCCTGATAGTCAAATAGAAGATGTCAGTGTTGAAGTACACCAGGATGAGGATATGGGTGTTGCTGTCGCTGGGGAGGAAATTGACAAGGAGGATTCTGATGGTGAGGTGGTTTGTTTAAGTCAGGCACCCGGGGAGACACCTGTTGTCCGTGGGAGGAATATGGCCATTGACATGCCTGGTCAAAATACAAAAAAAATCAGCTCTTCGGTGTGGAATTATATCAACACAAATGCGGACAACAGGTGTCAAGCCGTGTGTTGCCTTTGTCAAGCTGTAATAAGTAGGGGTAAGGACGTTAACCACCTCGGAACATCCTCCCTTATACGTCATCTGCAGCGCATTCATCATAAGTCAGTGACAAGTTCAAAAACTTTGGTCGACGGCGGAAGCAGTCCACTGACCACTAAATCCCTTCCTCTTGTAACCAAGCTCCCGCAAACCACACCACCAACTCCCTCAGTGTCAATTTCCTCCTTACCCAGGAAAGCCAATAGTCCTGCAGGCCATGTCACTGGCAAGTCTGACGAGTCCTCTCCTGCCTGGGATTCCTCCGATGCATCCTTGAGTGTAACGCCTACTGCTGCTGGCGCTGCTGTTGTTGCTGCTGGGAGTCGATCGTCATCCCAGAGGGGAAGTCGGAAGACCACTTGCACTACTTCCAGTAAGCAATTGACTGTCCAGCAGTCCTTTGCGAGGAAGATGAAATATCACAGCAGTCATCCTGCTGCAAAGCGGCTAACTGAGGCCTTGGCAGCCTGGGCGGTGAGAAACGTGGTTCCGGTATCCATCGTTACTTCAGAGCCAACTATAGACTTGATTGATGTACTGTGTCCCCGGTACCAAATACCATCTAGGTTCCATTTCTCTAGGCAGGCGATACCGAAAATGGACACAGACCTCAGAAAAAGAGTCAACAGTGTCCTAAAATATGCAGTTGTACCCAATGTCCACTTAACCACGGACATGTGGACAAGTGGAGCAGGGCAGACTCAGGACTACATGACTGTGACAGCCCACTGGGTAGATGTATTGCCTCCCGCTGCAAGAACAGCAGCGGCGGCACCAGTAGCAGCATCTCGCAAACGCCAACTCGTTCCTAGGCAGGCTTCGCTTTGTATCACCGCTTTCCAGAATACGCACACAGCTGAAAACCTCTTACGGCAACTGAGGAAGATCATCGCAGAATGGCTTACCCCAATTGGACTCTCCTGGGGATTTGTGGCATCGGACAACGCCAGCAATATTGTGCATGCATTACATCTGGGCAAATTCCAGCACGTCCCATGTTTTGCACATACCTTGAATTTGGTGGTGCAGGATTATTTAAAAAACGACAGGGGCGTGCAAGAGATGCTGTCGGTGGCCAGAAGAATTGCGGGCCACTTTCGGCGTACAGGCACCGCGTACAGAAGACTGGAGCACCACCAAAAACACCTGAACCTGCCCTGCCATCATCTGAAGCAAGAGGTGGTAACGAGGTGGAATTCAACCCTCTATATGCTTCAGAGGATGGAGGAGCAGCAAAAGGCCATTCAAGCCTATACATCTGGCCACGATAAAGGGAAAGGAGGTGGAATGCACCTGTCTCAAGCGCAGTGGAGAATGATTTCAACGTTGTGCAAGGTTCTGCAACCTTTTGAACTTGCCACACGTGAAGTCAGTTCAGACACTGCCAGCCTGAGTCAGGTCATTCCCCTCATCAGGCTTTTGCAGAAGAAGCTGGAGACATTGAAGGAGGAGCTAAAACAGAGCGATTCCGCTAGGCATGTGGGACTTGTGGATGGAGCCCTTCATTCGCTTAACCAGGATTCACAGGTGGTCAATCTGTTGAAATCAGAGCACTACATTTTGGCCACCGTGCTCGACCCTAGATTTAAAACCTACGTTGTATCTCTCTTTCCGGCAGACACAAGTCTGCAGAGGTTCAAAGACCTGCTGGTGAGAAAATTGTCAAGCCAAGCGGAACATGACCCGTCAACATATCCTCCTTCACATTCTCCCGCAACTGGGGTTGCGCGGAAAAGGCTCAGAATTCCGAGCCCACCCACTGGCGGTGATACAGGGCAGTCTGGAGAGAGTGCTGACATCTGGTCCGGACTGAAGGACCTGGCAACGATTACTGACATGTTGTCTACTGTCACTGCATATGATTCTGTCACCATTGAAAGAATGGTGGAGGATTATATGAGTGACCGCATCCAAGTAGGCACGTCAGACAGTCCGTACGTATACTGGCAGGAAAAAGAGGCAATTTGGAGGCCCTTGCAGAAACTGGCTTTATTCTACCTAAGTTGCCCTCCCTCCAGTGTGTACTCCGAAAGAGTGTTTAGTGCCGCCGCTCACCTTATCAGCAATCGGCGTACAAGGTTACTTCCAGAAAATGTGGAGAAGATGATGTTCATTAAAATGAATTATAATCAATTCCTCCGTGGAGACATTCACCAGCAGCAATTGCCTCCAGAAAGTACACGGGGACCTGAGATGGTGGATTCCAGTGGGGACGAATTAATAATCTGTGAGGAGGGGGATGTACACAGTGAAAGGGGTGATGAATCGGACGATGATGATGAGGTGGACATCTTGCCTCTGTAGAGCCAGTTTGTGTAAGGAGAGATTGATTGCTTCTTTTTTGGTGGGGGCCCAAACCAACCAGTCATTTCAGTCACAGTCGTGTGGCAGACCCTGTCGCTGAAATGATAGGTTCGTTAAAGTGTGCATGTCCTGTTTATACAACATAAGGGTGGGTGGGAGGGCCCAAGGACAATTCCATCTTGCACCTCTTTTTTCTTTCATTTTTCTTTGCGTCATGTGCTGTTTGGGGAGTATTTTTTTGAAGGGCCATCCTGCGTGACACTGCAGTGCCACTCCTAGATGGGCCAGGTGTTTGTGTCGGCCACTTGGGTCGCTTATCTTAGTCACACAGCTACCTCATTGCTCCTCTTTTTTTCTTTGCGTCATGTGCTGTTTGGGGAGTATTTTTTTGAAGGGCCATCCTGCGTGACACTGCAGTGCCACTCCTAAATGGACCAGGTGTTTGTGTCGGCCACTTGGGTCGCTTATCTTAGTCACACAGCTACCTCATTGCGCCTCTTTTTTTCTTTGCGTCATGTGCTGTTTGGGAAGTATTTTTTTGAAGGGCCATCCTGCGTGACACTGCAGTGCCACTCCTAGATGGGCCAGGTGTTTGTGTCGGCCACTTGGGTCGCTGAGCTTAGTCACACAGCTACCTCATTGCACCTCTTTTTTTCTTTGCGTCATGTGCTGTTTGGGGAGTATTTTTTTGAAGGGCCATCCTGCGTGACACTGCAGTGCCACTCCTAGATGGGCCAGGTGTTTGTGTCGGCCACTTGTGTCGCTTAGCTTAGTCACACAGCGACCTTGGTGCGCCTCTTTTTTTCTTTGCGTCATGTGCTGTTTGGGGAGTATTTTTTTCAAGTGCCATCCTGTCTGACACTGCAGTGCCACTCCTAGATGGGCCAGGTGTTTGTGTCGGCCACTTGGGTCGCTTAGCTTAGTCACACAGCTACCTCGGTGCAAATTTTAGGACTAAAAATAATATTGTGAGGTGTGAGGTGTTCAGAATAGACTGAAAATGAGTGGAAATTATGGTTATTGAGGTTAATAATACTTTGGGATCAAAATGACCCCCAAATTCTATGATTTAAGCTGTTTTTTAGGGTTTTTTGAAAAAAACACCCGAATTCAAAACACACCCGAATCCGACAAAAAAATTTCGGTGAGGTTTTGCCAAAACGCGTCCGAATCCAAAACACGGCCGCGGAACCGAACCCAAAACCAAAACACAAAACCTGAAAAATTTCTGGTGCACATCACTAGTAAAAAGGGGAATCTTTTCCGCAATGTGTTAAAAGGGGGAATCTGCCTGCCGCAATGTGTAAAAAGGGGGAATCTGCCTGACGTAATGTGTAAAAAGGGGGAATCTGCCTGCCGCAATGTGTAAAAAGGGGAATCTGCCTGCCGTAATGTGTAAAAAGGGGAAATCTTTGCCGCAATGTGTAAAAAGGGGGAATCTGCCTGCCGCAATGTGTAAAAAGGGGGAATCTGCCTGACGTAATGTGTAAAAAGGGGGAATCTGCCTGACATGATGTGTAAAAAGGGGGAATCTTTGCCGCAATGTGTAAAAAGGGGGAATCTGCCTGCCGCAATGTGTAAAAAGGGGGAATCTGCCTGATGTAATGTGTAAAAAGGGGGAATCTGTCTGCCGTGTTGTGTAAAAAGGGGACGCTGTCTGCCGCAATGTTTAAAAAGGGGGAATCTGCCTGCCGTAATGTGTAAAAAGGGGGACGCTGTCTGCCGTAATGTGTAACAAGGGCACGCTGTCTGCCGTTATGTGTAAAAAGTGTACGCTGTCTGCCGCTATGTGTAACAAGGGCACGCTGTCTGCCGTTATGTGTAAAAAGGGCGCACTGTCTGCCGTTATGTGTAAAAAGTGTACGCTGTCTGCTGCTATGTGTAACAAGGGCACGCTGTCTGCCATTATGTGTAAAAAGGGGACGCTGTCTGCCGTTATGTGTAAAAAGTGCACGCTGTCTGCCGCTATGTGTAAAAAGGGCACGCTGTCTGCCGTTATGTGTAAAAAGGGGTACGCTGTCTGCCGTAATGTGTAAAAAGGGGACGCTGTCTGCTGTAATGTGTAAAAAGAGGAATCTGTCTGCCTTAAGGTGTAAAAGGGTCTCTACCTGGTGTAGTGGTGCTACTGTGCGGCGTATTTTGAATAATGGAGACTATTATGCACTGTTTTATGAATTGGTATTATTTTGTGGCCACACCCCTTCCCCACAAAGCCATGCCACTATGTATTTTTGCGCGCGCCTACAGCGCGCACTGCCCCTGTTTTGCATGCAGGGGTGGGGTTCTGATGCCGTTTCTTGCACACAGTGCTAAAATGTCTAGTTACGGCACTGTTGCTAGGTATTAATTTCTCTGGCCCTGAACAGGTCCCCCTCACCAGATCCTCTCCAGTGTGAGGGGGTGGACTTGGATGGGATGGGGGGGGGGGGCAAAGTATTTTGTCGCACCTGGGCCCACCGCTCGCTAGTTCCGCCACTGGGCAGGAGCAAATTATTGTGGAGCAGAGGGGTTGTTGTTTTGCAGGAGGCATGAGAGTTCAGTTGATCTGTGGCTTTGTGAGTAGGTGTGCTGCTGTGTTAGGGTTCTGCATACTAGTGCACTGCATATAGCATACTGTGGCTGTGTATACTGTAGGTCAGGAGTTTGGAGCAGGTGTTCTCTGTCTATAAGGGGCTGTGTAACACACTACTGCTAATATCCTGTGTGTGATACAGATAAATTATTACATTTCTATTTATGCATCACTCAGTGACTACTAGTACTGTGACTGCCATACACTACTGGTATATATAGCCTCTGTGTGCAGAGCCGGCCCTAACCAATATGATGCCCTAGGCAAGATTTTGGCTGGTGCCCCCTAACACTGCCACTAGTTCTGCAGGAGATGCCTGGCATGAGTCAGCTGGCAGCTCTGCTAACGTCGGGCGCCTTTTGTTTATGAAAATGCATCTTATTTGTATTACTATGTGGCTAGGGTGCACAAGCAGCTTCTGCTGATTAAAATGATATACAGCATACCTATATTCTGTGTGCGACTGCGGCTGTATCTGCATACAAAATGCTACATTACAGTGATTTCCAGGAATACACTGCAACGTAGCATTTTGTATGCAGATACAGCCGCAGTCACACACAGAATACATGCATGCCGCATATCATTATAATCAGCAAAAGATGCTGGTGCCCCTAAGCATACCAAATGCCCTAGGCATTTGCCTAGTTTGCCTATGCCTAAGGCCGGCTCTGTCTGTGTGGGATAGAGAGAAATGAATATATTTCTAATTGGTGTGTCACTCAGTGACTACTAGTAATACTGTACACTACTGCTAATATCCCCTGTGTGTGATACAGAGAAATAAATATATTTCTAATTGGTCCGTCACTCAGTGACTACTAGTAATATCGTACACTACTGCTAATATCCTCTGTGTGTGATCCAAAGCAAAAATAAATTTCTGTTGGTGCATTACTCTGACTACTAGTGATGCGGCTGCCGTACACTAATGCTGTATATATTTGTGTGTGATTCAGAGCAAACAATATGTTTATATTTGTGCGCCACTCTGACTACTAGTACAGCGTTTGCCGTACACTACTGCTATGGGGTATATGCAATTGCCGGTGAATCACAGCAATTTTTCGTCCGTTTTTTAATTCGACACAATTCGACCATCGAATTCCGGCAGGTGGGTGCCGGAATTCTACCTATTCAATAAAAAAAACGATTCTACAGTCCCGCTGTCGAAAAACGGCCGATTTGACGGATTTTGATTAGATTTTAAAAAATGGGAAAAAAATGGGAAAAAACTGTAAAAAAAAAAACCAAAAAATTGCGTGGGGTCCCCCCTCCTAAGCATAACCAGTCCTGGTTCTAAAAATCCGGGGGAAAAACTGACAGGGGATCCCCCATATTTTTAAAACCAGCACCGGGCTTTGCGCCTGGTGCTGGTGCAAAAAATATGGGGGACAAAAAGAGTAGGGGTCCCCCATATTTTTTACACCAGCATCGGGCTTCACTAGCTGGGTAGATAATGCCACAGCCGGGGGTCACTTTTATACAGCGCCCTGCGTCCGTGGCATTAACTTAGCAACTAGTCACCCCTGGCCAGGGTACCCTGGAGGAGTGGGGACCCCTTCAATCAAGGGGTCCCCCCCCCTCCAGCCACCCAAGGGCCAGGGGTGAAGCCCGAGGCTGTCCCCCCCATCCAAGGGCTGCGGATGGGGGGCTGATAGCCTTTTGAAAAATGAAAGAAATTTGTTTCTTCCAGTAGTACTACAAGTCCTAGCAAGCCTCCCCCGCAAGCTGGTACTTGGAGAACCACAAGTACCAGCATGCGGGAGAAAAACGGGCCCGCTGGTACCTGTAGTTTTACTGGAAAAAATATATACTCAGTGACTACTAGTACTGCAACTGCTGTGTGTGATCCAGAGCAAAAAAACATTTCTGACTCATTTGTGCGACACTGTTGCTATACCATATGAAGCATATGTATGCTGTCACCATTCAAAGAATAGTTGCTGATTATTTCAGTGATAGCATCCAAATAGGCATGTCAGACATCCCGTTTCACTACTGGCAGAAAAAAGAGGCAATTTGGAGGCCCTTGCACAAACTGGCTTTGTTTTACTTAAGTTGCCCACCCTCCAGTGTATACTTAGAAATAGTTTTTAGCGCAGCCGGGAACCTTGTTAGCGAACAGCGTAAGAGGTTACAGCACCAAAATGTGGAAAAGATGATGTTCTTCAAAATGAATTAGAAATTCCACGAGGAAGACCTTTACCAGCAATTACCTCCACAAAGTACAGATGGGCCTGTGATGGTGGATTCCAGCGGGGACAAATTAATAGTCTGTGAAGACAAGTATGTACACACTGATGGGGGTGAGAAATTGGAGGATGATGATGACATCTTGCTTCTGTGGAACCAGTTTGTGCAGGAAGAGATCAATTGCTTATTTTTTTGTGGGGGCCCAAACAAACCAATCATTTCAGCCACAGGTGTGGCTGTCCCTGTCGCTGAAATGATTGGTTTGTTAAAGTGTGCATGTCCTGTTTATACAACATAAGGGAGGGAGGGACCAAGGACAATTCCATCTTGCTCGTCTTTTCTTTACATTATGTGGTCTTTGGAACATTATTTGAGTATAGTTTGTAAAACTGCAATCCTGCCTGCCACTGCAGTGCCACTCCTAGATGGGCCAGGTATTTGTGCCGCCCACTTGTGTCGCTTAGCTTAGTCATCCAGCGAACTCAGTGCAACCTTTTGGACTAAAAACAATATTGTGGGGTGTGAGGTGTTCAGAATAGACTGGAGATGAGTAGAAATGAATGTTATTGAGGTTAATAATACCGTAGGATCAAAATCACCCCCAAATTCTGTGATTTTAGCTGTTTTTATGTTTTTTCATAAATCATCCAGATCCAAAACACGAGCGGGGATCCGAATCCAAAACCAAAACACAAAACAGGATAAAGTGCCCGCCGCACATCTCTAATATATATATATATATATATATATATATACTGCTCAAAAAATAACGGGAACACTAAAATAACACATCCTAGATCTGAATGAATGAAATATTCGTATTAAATACTTTGTTCTTTACATAGGTGAATGTGCTGACAACAAAATCACACAAAAATGATCAATGGAAATCAAATTTATTAACCCATGGTGGTCTGGATTTGGAGTCACACTCAAAATTAAAGTGGAAAAACACACTACAGGCTGATCCAACTTTGATGTAATGTCCTTAAAACAAGTCAAAATGAGGCTCAGTAGTGTGTGTGGCCTCCACGTGCCTGTATGACCTCCCTACAATGCCTGGGCATGCTCCTGATGAGGTGGTGGATGGTCTCCTGAGGAATCTCCTCCCAGACCTGGACTAAAGCATCCGCCAACTCCTGGACAGTCTGTGGTGCAACGTGGCGTTGGTGGATGGAGCGTGACATGATGTCCCAGATGTGCTCAATTGGATTCAGGTCTGGGGAACGGGCTGGCCAGTCCATAGCATCAATGCCTTCGTCTTGCAGGAACTGCTGACACACTCCATTCACATGAGGTCTAGCATTGTCTTGCATTAGGAGGAACCCAGGGCCAACCGCACCAGCATATGGTCTCACAAGGGGTCTGAGGATCTCATCTCGGTACCTAATGGCAGTCAGGCTACCTCTGGTGAGCACATGGAGGGCTGTGCGACCCCCCAAAAAAAAGAAATGCCACCCCACACCATTACTGACCCACTGCCAAACCGGTCATGCTGGAGGATGTTGCAGGCAGAAGAACGTTCTCCTTGGCGTCTCCAGACTCTGTCACATGTGCTCAGTGAGAACCTGCTTTCATCTGTGAAGAGCACAGGGTGCCAGTGGCGAATTTGCCAATCTTGGTGTTCTCTGGCAAATGCCAAACGTCCTGCATGGTGTTGGGCTGTAAGCACAACCCCCACCTGTGGACGTCGGGCCCTCATACCACCCTCATGGAGTCTGTTTCTGATCGTTTGAGTAGACACATGCACATTTGTGGCTTGCTGGAGGTCATTTTGCAGGGCTCTGGCAGTGTTCCTCCTGTTCCTCCTTGCACAAAGGTGGAGGTAGCGGTCCTGCTTCTGGGTTGTTGCCCTCCTACGGCCTCCTCCACGCCTTCTGATGTACTGGCCTGTCTCCTGGTAGTGCC